>NC_045128.1:3476884-3814617 GCF_007655135.1 Punica granatum
GGTCAAGCAGATGGACGCTCGAACAGGATTAATCTTAGCTAAAGAGCAAAGAACAAACCATGGTGTCACCAACATATAGATATAGATAGAGACATTATATGATGCATTTCCGAATAAGACCGACTGTTGTTTTGAACACAAATCCTCTTGGATTGTCGGAAACATCGGGTGGCAATTGCTATGGAGATGATTCTATGAATTTGAATTCGAAAGCAGCCCCTTATGTTCATTCGACGCTACCTAATTGCTGACAACTGGTGCCACTCCTCTGTAAATAGTACTATTAGCAAATCTTGTCGATCTCTTATATCGTAATTTCCCATCCCACCTCGCTCAGATCCGTTTAAGCTATCGTATGGCTGGTCGGGATGGCTAAACTTAACCGACAAAAGTATTGATTTAATCTATGTTATGAGATTTCCGGATTGAACGGTTCGCTGAGATATGTCCGGCGCACACAACTCTTACGTACAATCAGAGCATTTGAGCAATGAATTGGTTTTTACCGTTTTTCTTGGATCAAAAGCAATAAGAGGAGAAGGTTAGGCAGGGGAGAGAAAGTATGCATAGAGTGGAACTTACAGCAGAAGTCTGGAAGGCAATGACGGAGAGGAAGTCATCGGAGTTCTTCCTCCCAAAGGAAAGAGATGCCGACGAGTTCCGGAGGCCCGAGAATTCCCCGAACCCCTTCCCATTTGCCTGCATGCGATCAATCATATACATATATATACATCAGAATTAAAATATAGGTGCGAGAACAATGCCGGGGCAGGGGTCAGAATGGCACGGGGGCGAGCAACCAAACCTGGAGAGATGGCTTGGCGACGGAAAGGGCGGCAGAGGAAGCCATGGCAGAGGAGGAGGAGGACGTTTCAGTTCAGCAGTAGGAAGTCGATAGGAGGGTGTGACTGTGTGTATAAAGAGAAGTAATGAGAGGAGAGGAATTGAGGATAGACTGAGTGGTGAGTAGTGAAGAGGATGAGATTACGGATAAGCCCTCTCACTCGAATGATTGGCTCTCACTAGCCCTTTGTTCACTTCTTCCATTCTTTCCCTCCCTTCCAAACTAACTAACTTTGTGTCCCTGTTTTCACTATGCTTGGCTTTGCTCGAGCTCGAGCTTGAGCTCGAGTCCAGTCACGACTGCCTGAGCTCTAGTCCCGAATGGCTCTTGCTTCTGAGCTCGAGCCGTGTCATGAGATGACTGCCCGAACTCGTAAATACTGCTTTACATGTTTGTTTACTATCCAGTTACCCTCATCTTCGGAAATTTTAGAATGGAACTGCCGGGGGAGCCGCATGTACGAGATTTTATTGGCTTAGGGAAGGATGATCATATATATTATATAAATTTTGAGTACCGGCCGAGATGAAAATCGGACTAGACTTCGAGTTCAACCTCTGGAGATGAGTAACATTCCATAGTCTAATTGAGAGACTCGCAGCTAATTAAGCTTCTTTATGCTACTACACGAATGAGCTACGTATAGCTGAGTCTTGGATCGATACGATCTCCGCTTTGATAGTATCTCTTTTTCTCGAACTTCTACTTCGGATTTTGAGATTGTTTGATTTTTTATTTTCATTTTCATTATTATTATTATTATTATTTTGTGAATGATGTTGTGAATATTGGCTGTTGATTTTGTTGTGGACAGCATCAGTGGGCATATTGTGGACGAGGATTTGGATTATGACGATTGGCTATTACACAACAAATATGAAATATTGTCAGGAAAGGAGTGAGCTCTCAAACCCATCAATGGGTTTGGCTGTTTCTCAGATTGCTGTGGGCAACATATCGCCAATCGCAAAAGTTCTGTTATCTCCAAACCCTGAGCCACTAATTTCTCTGCATCTTTCTCACCATGAATTCCGCCTAAAATCTTTGTTTTTCGATTACAAGGAAGGCAAGCGGGAGAATATTCGTCGACTTTATCCTCACCGGTTAATATTCGGAACGAAGCCCATCAATCCATTCAGTAGATAGATCCAACACATTAAGCCCATTAAGCGTTTGAACCCTCTTTGGTTTGCACCAAAGCCGGGTGGAGCTTTTCGCATGGCATTTTGCATCGTGAAGTTCTGGATGCGTCGTATCGTGCACCTAACACATTTTTACCTTCAGAAGCGGTTCGTAAATCATAAATAACTAAAAACGGGCATTCGAGATAAACTAGCATATCAATTTGAAAATTTCGATACGATCTCTTACGTACTCTTAATGGCCGAGTAGACTACGTTGACATGTAATCCTACCCACAAATTAAGGAGAGGCTTGGAGAAAACTTGACTACCGTTTTTGATCCCCCGGTTGTGTTTTCGACACCTAGGATAATATGTGAAACCAGTTATTTTCTGTCACTAATTTATTTCATTATCTATCTTATATTTTGTGCGTTTATATTATATATTTGAGTAGATATGAACCGAGAGAAGTTGAGGGGACAAAACGTTGCTCACTTTAAATTTTCATGCCTTAAGAAAAATTGATACATATATTTATTCAATTTTTCTTATTATATCTTCCTAATTCGGAAAAATTGTCTTACTATGCGCCCCTTTGAGGATCTTGTCTATCCCAGTATTTAAGTAAGGAAAGGAAAAAAAGAAAAAAGAAAAAAGAACGATGATAAATAAAGCAAATTAAAAAGAGATAGCGTTGGAATGTTGAGGGAAAGGAACGAATCTGTGTCCTTCATATACTGACCTGCCAATTTGCCGCATCTAAACAGTCCCTCAGCTTTGAGCTTTATTTAAATCATCATGAAAAGCAAAAATAAATATACTTCACATTATAAATATACTTGACATAACCGTACACTTGGGAATATTCAAAATTGACTACATATGGTCAAAATAAATAGCCACCAAACCATCAAGAAAAAAAATATATGAACACATATATCATGTTCGCAGTTATATCAGGATCAATGCCACGAACGGATACTCGGATTTTCTCGAAGTTGATACGTGTGGAAGTTCGTCGTCTAGGAGCGTGGCGGCTCGTGTTGTAACAGCAGAAGAAATCAGAGGTTGCACCGGCTGCGGCTCATAACCATTTAGACTAGCACTACCCCAGATCTGCAGTAGTTGATGGCGAATCGAAGTAGTAAATATGATTATTCATGATTTCGTCGAGCTGCTTTTCACGAGCGGACCCGCTCAACTTGCTTAAGGAGGAGAGTTCAAAAGGGTGAGAGCATCTTATAAGAAAAGAAAGGAGGTGAGCAAAAGTTGGGCAAATCGAACCCAAATATCCTCTTGTTGTCTATTTTGTTGTCTGGTTAAAACCCAATTCGACCAAGGCAGACGTAGATGCAGTCCTATGATTCACTTCGACCCATTCGGTAGTTGTATGCCAACCCATGTTCAGTGCTTAATAATTTTATGTCTCGAATCAAATTAAAATATTTCTTTTGCATTATCATTATCATTATTATTATTATTATTATTATTATTATTATTATTGAAATTCTAACCAACATGGTGATGTGTCTAGCCATACCTCACCTGATCAATGTAAGTCACACAAAAAAATGAATTTAGCTACTGCACAAGTATCCTCTTATCTCAAAAATGGCACTGCTCGACGCCACCGAATTCTCGGAGCAAGTCATATCCGGTGATGAAGTCGTTAGTTCCGGTTAATATTTATACGATAAGAAGAAGGTCTGATCGGCTTAATTCGATAACATAGCGCAGGTATACATAATTCCCTCTGCCTTATTGCTCTATTGTTGGAATTAGAATGTTCTTGTGTCAAATGCTTATATGGCCACTTGTGCGGCTCTCAAATTTCTAATTAATTAACTAGAATGATTAAGGATCAATAGCACCATACCTTTACATACATAATATATACACATATATAGCTACTAATTAGAGGAAGCTTATTGGCTCCAAAGTACTTCTTCCCCAATAACAATATACAATTAAACCATTCCATGTTACGCTAGGAATCGCGTCCTAGATTTTGCTTTTGCAATACTTTAACTTAGATTTGACTTAATTCAATTTTAAAATTTTGATGACTTTGAAAATTTAAAATGGGAAATTAACTTGAAATGATACTAATTTATTTGGGTGCAACAGTCGATATGTTCTCTCGGACAAAATCTCGGCCAATCTCTTTCCGGACTAGTCGAGTTTGGCCATTTAATCCGGGTTTTAACATTTTGAGGAATTATTTCTCATGGCTTCATAACTAGACTTGGTACCACCTCATATATGAATATTATTCACGATGACTCGATATATATGTCGTAGTCGATAACCTGATATACATCGACATCTTCGTATATCTCTGCAAATTTTCGTCCAAGAAGCCAAAATTTTCGCTAGATATTTAGCTGCACTTTTAATTAGATTGGATTATGGATAATTTTTTTTCCCAATGTTTAATCTAAATTTATTTGGTCAAACAAAACATAATTGATCACTAGAGGAAGCGTTGAATTTTCTGCCAAAAAAAAAACAGAGGAAGTGTCAAAGTAGGACCGAATATGGGATCCTAGTTGTCATTACGAAGCCCCCTCAATTAAATTAAATCCCAGAATAAAGGTAGACAAATTTGCTAAAGAACCTTTCTATTAATTCAAAGGAGCGACCTATATATCAGCAAACTGTTTTTGTTAATTTTTAATAGCACATCTCTCCCAAGATATTAATGCAATTATATATGTGTGTGTATATTTCCGTCTTTATTCTCCATACTTCTTTATTTTAGACAAAAAGGAAGCAATTATGCACCCGATTTATTTTGCTAATTAAGCTGTATTTTCTCGAGTTCGTACATATTCTCTCTCTCTCTTGCTAATGTAAAGTGGAAACCTTGAACTTCGCATGGACATTTTACGTACCTAAAGTGGGTCGCTTATTCAATCCATTTTCTGTGCAGGATCATAAATGTCGATTTTGTATATTATCGCAAGATAAAAATGAAAATTTGTTAATCCATTAATTAATTTTATATACAAGCAAAACATGACTTGAAATATTTATAACTCGTCAATTTTTTTGTTATGTCCGGATCTCTTCACCAAAGTTTCTTCGATTATGTATAATTTGGCTTGGCTAGGAAGCAATTTCTTTGGGGCTTTTGCGTTGTACATGAAAAAGAACATTTGAATGATACAATCATAAAAGCAAGGGCTAATGATCATAACAAGATCCCTTCCCATTATATTCCACCCGAACAAAACAATTTTTAATTGATTATTACTCGAAAATAAAAAATAATAATTTAATTATCGAACGCCCCCTCCTACGTTTTTCGGTGCATATAAATGCCCTCTTAACTGTCTGATAATTTATACCCATAGACAGACCACTTCAAAGTTAGTCCTTACTTCTCTTCCTTTTAGTTGGCAAGCTTGCTAGCTCGATCTTCGGCGGCATATGGCCAAGGAAGCCGACTTAAAGGTACATGATCGATCCCTCTTTCGATATATGTTCACGGGTTTAAGTTATATTCAGATATGATCGCTTTCAGATCCTAGTAAAGTGTTGTGGTTCATTCTCTGATCCCGAGTTTCGACTCTTGTTTTGGTGCAGAAGATCGAGCTGAAGGTGACGGTCAACTGCTGTGATGGGTGCAAGAGGAAGGTGAAGAAGCTGCTGCGAAGTGTCGAAGGTACCGTTTCGGGACCCGACCTGACTCAAGAGCCGTAATTCAGCATTTGCCTTCTTTTGTGCTTGCCCCCTAGAAGTTAATTTACGTGGAACTGCGTGGATTCAGGAGTTCTGAAGATAGAAATCGACCCGGTGAACCCAAAAGTCACGGTGCTTGGGAATGTGGACCCACAGGTCCTCATCAAGAAGCTCGCCAAAGCCGGAAAACAAGCAGAAGTCCGCAGCAGCACCTCTGTTAGTGGTAGCCCCGGTGATCAGAAGGACAAGAAGGAAATCAAAGAAAAGGAAAACGTAAATGGTAATCCGAAACCCGACAAGTGCCCCGACTCTTGCAGCAAAGAGAAGGTCATCAAAGAGACAATACCCTGCGGGGCCGAGGAAATGGACCCGACGAAGAACCAGGAAACATTAAACTCTGCGAAATCTTGTGCCAGTGAAGCGAGCAGGAGCGAAGGCTTTCCGCTTCGCCCTCCAATCCCTGAGGTGAAGTACGCAGTTTACCCGAACATGTTCCTAGAGACGGCAAGTGTTAGGACCATGGAGCAACCTTACCCGATCGGGATGCCTTATTACACGGTGTGCTCATATATCGCTCCCCTGCCTCCTCAGGCAGCATTTGGGCAAGAATTCCCAGGCTACGGGGGTCGGCAGGTGGCGGCACAGCCGATGTTCGAGGCCCCGGTGGTGACGCGGGTCGGGGACTATTTCAGCGACGAGAACACCGTGGGGTGCCATGTGATGTGACTGAGATTTAGAAAGGGCCAATAGAGAAGGCCAATTTCCCCTGGTTTTGCTCTGTCTTTTGAGGCATTTGTTAGATAGGTTTTAATTTCCCACTTCCATTTTTTGTAGTGATAAAATGCCAACTTTCTTTCCCCTATAATTTCATGCTGATCATTATGTTAAAATGCATTCACAATCTTTCTATCGGTTGTCAATTCAATTTCCTCAGAAAAAAAAAAATCGATTCGATTATCTGAAATTCTAAATGAAAACTTTCCGGCACGATGTAAAATGATTATTTTATCTTTGATTCAAGCAAAAAAATAAAAAAAAAATCCCAAGTCAGATGGAGGTGTTTACCGGTTACCTCATATCCAAAATAATATATATATATATATATATATATGTCGAATAATAAGAGAGTGAAATCCTGAACATAATATTTTAAAATTTTGTGTTAACTATGATTTTCATTTCTATGTCAAGTGAAATTTTAATTTTAATTACTCTTGCCACGAAAAGTTAGCTATCCGTGTGAGGGTACAAAATTCCCTAATACTAATTCCCGGTCCACCACGCTCCACCATAGGTGTTTTAACAGCGGACGACCCCCATATTGATTTTATGGGTTTCGAATCCATGATCTGCAGGACTTTCCAGAGCTTTGATACCATCTCGCCATGAAAAGTTAGTTGTCCGTGTGAGGGCACAAAATTCCCTAATTCTAATCAAGTACAAAAATCCCCTTGTGATTTGCGCTTGAGACAAATTGAACCATGTGATTTTTTTAGGGACAAATAACACAATGTTGTTCACTTCGTGAGACATAATGAACCTTACCGTTAATTTTTTCATCACTTTCGGTCCCCAAACTTTCCTTTTTGCCATTATTAACGTCAAACTTTCAACTTTTTTCAATTTAGTCCTAAAATTCGAAAAAAAAGGGGAAGGGGTTAGGGCCGTTGGTCGGCGACCTCGACCCCACCATCGAGGTCGCATGCACCCACAGAGGATGCCGGCAACCATGGAAGTGGGGTCGGGGCCGCATATTGGCTGCCCCCGCCCCCGAATCAACCGGGATCTTGAGCTAGGGCCATCAATCGGCGACCTCGACCCCACCCTTAAGGTCTCCGGCTTCCTCTGTGGGTGTCGGCAACCTCGGTGGTGGGGTTGGGGTCGCCGACTGGTGGCTCGAGCAACCCCCCTTCCTTTTTTAGAATTTTAGGATCAAATTGCAAAAAAGTTGAAAGTTTGAGGGTAATAATAAAAAAGAAAATTTTGAGCATCAAAAGTGATGAAAATTTAACGGTGAGGTCCATTATGTCTTACGAAATGAATCACATGGTGTTATTTGTCCATAAAAAAATCACAGGGTGCAATTTGTCTTAAATTCAAACCACAGTGGAGAGTTTTTATACTTTTCCTTGTAAGTAATTTAGAAGATTAACACCCCAGAATTTTCTTTCTTCAAATCCCTCTATGCCCAAGATGAGTACTTGATGAATCTGTGCCCTTACACAGACAGCTAGCTTTTCGTGACGAGATGGTGTCAGAACTTAGAAAAGTCTTGGAAGTCCCGAATTCGAAACTTAAAAAAACAATGAAGCGGTCGTCCGTCGGAGTTCACCTGGAGCAGAGCATGGTGCGCCCAAGATGAGTATTTGATGAATTTGTATTCTCACACGGATAGTTAGCTTTTCGTGACGAGACATGACCTCAGATTGTGCTTCGGCCGCCATTCTTTTCTTTTTAGTACAAAAAGAAGGGGGGAATGAAAAGGAAGAAAAAGGTGGGGGGAATTAAGTTTGACTTGAACATATATAGATTCTATTAACCCCTCGACGCATCGAGAGTCCAAAGAAGAGCACAGCCTAATGAACCTTTCAGTTTGTTGATTGAGATTTTTTTAATTTTAACAATTGAAAGTAAGAAAACCTTTTGCCCAACACCCCCCCCAAAAAAAAAAAGGCGAAACATTTTCTTCTCAATGGATTAAATCAATAAGTAAACAGCTGCTTTCTATTTGTTAGTTAAATAATATATTTCTTCGCCATCGTCTGTTCTTGAGTTACCAGCTAAGAAAACATCTTTCAATTTTCAAAATTCGCGGTTAGGGTTTTCCGACTTCTCGATAAAGTCGACATGGACCATGAGCAGCGAGCAGACATGTATATATGTTCCATACAATTTTCTTCTTTTTCTTTATCACTAGCTAGGTAATATTATTATTCATGGTACATATGCCACGAATTGCACTAAAGTGAGGAGTGGAGTAGAGTAGCTTAGCCTTTCGTTTTGTATATTTCCCCCATCCTATTTCATAGCACGTAGTCCCTCTTAAAGGGTTATATAGGACATGATGACAAGGATTTCAAAGCAATTATCAAGTTATAATTGGAAAAAAAAAAACAACTATCGAGTTGATTCAGGGTCGAAAAGAAAGAATTCCATATGAAGTCGTAGTATTACCAACCAATCCAATTTATTGATCTTCATAGAAACAACTATTCTTTTAAGGCACCTAAGGATCGATCGAGTTAATGACAATTTGAATCCTAGCCTGGGAGTCACTGGTCATGATGATCACATATATATAGAATCTTACACATTAACGATACGATGGACTTACTATGCCTAATTAACATTTTACCACCTGGCAGTTCATATGATATAGTTCTTTCTAATCTGTTGAGTATGTAATTGACGTACTTATATCAAAACAGAAAAGAAAAGAACCTGTTGTGAAAAATGTTATATATATATATATATATATATATATAACAACGGTAGTTTTCTTTTTTCATATAATTTTTAGTTGCGGTTACATTTTTTTTTACTTTAACTTTTTTTATTCGTTTAATGTGATGAATTTAACTTATAATAATCTCTTGAATAGTCAGTCTCTATAATGCCATTTATCTTCCTCATTAATTAAGAGTAGTTCGATTGTAAACGATTGTGCACGCAGACTGGGAAGCTTTAGAAGACGATATTTTACCAGCAGGGTAAAACAAGGGAACCAACGGAAGGATCGAGTCCAACGGGGAATGACTTCGAGGGAGTCGTTCGGTGCAGCCACCACTCGACAGTTTGGTAGGTTTACTAATCGAATAACTTGGGGATAATCTCTGAGGTTCCCTAGCTAAGATAATATTTTATTAAATCTAATGTATTGTTACTTATAATTTCCGTTATATTCACTATCAATTATTTATTGTTTTAGATAACTTTATATATATCTGAAAATTCAAAGAGTCCATATTAATTTAGATCGAACCAGATCGACTCAATTTATCATCAACATGTATCAAAATGATGGGATAAATTTAGATCAAACATATTGTAACAAGAAATATTCAGCAAAAAAAAAATGCTGTCACAAGAAAAAGAATAAAAAATAACTTTCTAAGGACGAACCTCCCCTAACTAAGGTGGTCATAAATGAACTACTACTAAGGTGGCCATGATTTTTTTTTTTGAAGTTATTTATAAGCCCATAAATAAGGCTGTCACGAGTTTTTGAAGTTTTTTTTTTTGAAGTGTTGTGCCTCTGCTTATTCCGTTTCAACTTTCAAGTATTAAATAATTATATTTTATTTATTTTCAGTAATTTTCGATTGTTACCCCAAATGTTTTTGCTTATTCTACATTTAGCAATTATTTTTCAACAATTATACTTCGCACTTTTACTTCAGCAATAACACTCCCAAACCAAGCCTAAGAAGACATCTTTTATGTTTTAAAATTCGCGGTTAGGGTTTTTCGATTTTTCGATAGAGTCTATATGGACCATGAGTAGCGATGGGACATCTATATATGTTCTATACAAGTTTCTTCTTTTTAATAAAAGTATTTCTTTATCACTAGCTAGGTAATAGTCATGGTACATATGCCACTTATCGCACTAAAGTGAGGAGTAGCTTAGGCTATAGTAAGTCTTTAGTTTTAATTTTAACTCAACACACTACATAACAAAAACACACGTTTTCCAAGTCAAATTTATAATCACATCTCATTTGTCTTTTTTCACAATCAAAATCAAAATCAAAATCAAAGTAACTTTAACTCTGAATCCAAACGGCCCCTAGATTTCCCCCATCCTATTTCATAGCATGTAGTCCCTCTTAAAGGGTTATATCGGACATGATGATATCAGGATTTCGAAAATAACTATGGAGTTGATTCGGGTCAAAACAAAATCATTCCATATGAAGTTGTAGTATTACCAACCGCTCCTTTTTATCAAGCTTAATTGAAACAATATTCTTTTAAGGCACCTGAGGATCAAGTTAATGGCTTAGAATCTTAGTTAGGGAGTCACTGTCATGATGAACACGTATGTATAGAATCTTACACATTAACGATACTATGGTCTTACTATGCCTAACGTTATATCACCCAGTTAATATAATAGTTCTTAGAAAATGTTATATAATACACAATTTTTAGTTGCACTTGCAAATTTCTTTTTTTCACTTTTTTTATTCGTTTTATGTGATGAATTTTAACTTATAATAATATTTTGGAATAATAGTCTATAATGACATTTATCTTTCTCAAAACTAAAGTATTTTTTCTTTTTAATAAAAGGAGCGACTGAGTTCGTTCATAGTCATCTAATTAATATATATACCATAAATACGGCGAAGGCGCGAGGCGCTGAGACATAAATTCACTCTGATTTATAAATTGATTTTTTGAAGGAGTTTCTATAGTAGGAGTTAATAAAATGTGTTGAACTAAAAACAGTTTATCAAATATAAATTTCAAAATTTATTTATAGTAATCTAATTTAACTAATATACTTATAGTATACAAATTTATGAAACGTCGTAGATGTGTCGATCAAACCAATTCGTGAGTTTTTTTTTCCTAACAAAAATTAGGAGAATGACAACATCTACCAATTTTAGTTATTATTAATAGTTAATTTCTAGAAAATAAAGAAAATGGATCTAAATTTTCAAACGACATATCTTCATTGTATTCTTTTTAGATAATTCTTGTTTTCTTAAATTCTTAGCTATATGACCAAGTCGGTTCCGAATAAGAGTAAGACGCGGTTAATTGGCCAACAAAATCTTCGTAGCCTCACTCCCTGTTTGGCTTTAGAAATTTTTTTTAACTAAACTCCATTTATCTTCAATTTAATAACACAATTATTACTTTTTTATTTTTTAATCATTCAATTCAATTTTTAATATTAAATTCTTTTAACTATTCATTACTTTTTCATATATTTTTTCATAATTCAACAATACAATCATTATAAATTAATTAAAATAAAAATACAACTCACCTTAACTTTAATACCAAATACAGAGGCTCCTAAAAAGGTCAAAAAATTTGGCTGTTCCCGACAATCCTCCTAAAAAGGTCAAAAACAAAAAGCAAGGTAACATGTTTCCAATATTTACATTTTTGGTCATTTTACCCAATTTCTGTCTTCTTTCGAATTTTCCCCACCGAGAAATTGACACTCAATCATCATCGTCCTCATCATTAATCACTGCATCATACAAAAGACAGCGGGATGGCGGCTTCCTCGATGCGAGACCTCATTACATGGCCCGGAAGACGGATGGGTTCATAGATGATATATGGAACGGACGACGACGAACAAAAGTTCATAGCAAAATCTTTTTTTTTTTTTTGGTGAACAAGCAAGCATATCTTCCTGTCCTGACCCGCTTGATTCCCATTTCTTGATGAGGATATAGTAATAGTATACAGATTGAAGTTGAATTCTTAGTCCTACCTTCATGTGGACAGATTGATGCTTCAGCTTGACGGGTCTGCTTTGTATCTGTCTCTGAATATTCGAACCTTATCCGTCCACTTGTTCGAGCTCGGGAGCTTGCGCTAGCAGCCATCACGCCCAAGGTTAGCTTTTTCAGCGGTTGTATTTGCTGGGCTGTGTCTTCATTTTGTAATTCAAATGGTCGGGAATGATGAAAAGGTAGAATCTTGGGGGATACCCTTCTCGTTTTCGTGCTCAAAATTCGAGAATCCGGTGATGCTTGCTCTGTTTTGCAATGATAACTGTATAATTCAAGATCGATTTCTAAAAGTTCATAGATTGATATATGGGACTGAGGCTTCTGGTGGTGTAAATAAACAGGATGCTCCCTCAATGTTACAACGTAGCGATATCATGTGAAGCTCTCGTTCGCATCCCTCTTCTCGGCAGTAACCATCACAGACAGCAGTATCGCCCCTGCCCGAGTATTGGTCCTAGGAGGTTGATGATGGGGTCTAACTATGAGTCAAATGGTATCTGGAGGCATCCTTGTCCTATGAATATGAATGTGGTGACTTCTTCGAGAAGTTCTTGTCCAATAAATGCAGTGGTGCTTGGCGAAGCCCTTGCTTCGGAGGAAAGTGAACTTGTCTTCCCAAGTAAAGATTTCTCCGGTCAGGCCATGGTTGCCTCCCTTGAAAAGGTCTCTCTCTTTGGGCCACTGTTTGTTATTTTACGGTAAATATGTTCTCAGGTTTGATTTGTATTGGGTTGTTGAATCATCAGTACTTGGAGATGTACAAAAGGTCCATTGAAGACCCTGCTGGGTTTTGGTCCGATATTGCATCGCAGTTCTACTGGAAGGAGAAGTGGGGCAAGCAAGTTTACTCTGAGAATCTTGATGTGAGGAAAGGAGATATCAAGATCGAGGTCTATTTTAAATTCTCGGAACTTGTATCCTCTCTTTCTCTTAAGCTTGTCACAACTGTAACGTAATGTCGCATTATGTCGGTTTTTGTGAGCAGTGGTTCAAGGGAGGTATTACCAACATTTGCTATAATTGCTTGGATAGGAATGTGGAAACTGGGAACGGGGACAAAATTGCCATTTACTGGGAAGGAAATGAGCCAGGCTCTGATGGCAGCTTAACTTATTCACAACTCCTGCAAAAAGTTTGCCAGGTCGAATTCATGTCGTACTTTGCTCCAATGTCACATTTTCACTCACCTCCAAACCATCTCTAGTGCATCCTCAGAAAATTGAATCAGAAAATAAAAGAAAATTGTCAAAATGATTTCTTCGCAGCTTGCAAATTACTTAAAAGATGTTGGGGTGAAGAAGGGTGATGCTGTGGTGGTTTATCTGCCAATGCTAATGGAACTCCCAATAACAATGCTTGCATGTGCTCGAATTGGTGCCATTCACTCGGTACGTCCTCAACATTGCTTTTTGTCTTCTTCCTTTAATGGTGCTTATTTCTTTAACTAAATCATATTGTACTTTTCTCATTTCTTGTAGGTTGTATTTGCTGGTTTTTCTTCAGAATCCCTCGCTCAGAGGATCATGGATTGCAAACCGAAGGCTGTTATTACTTGCAATGCTGTTAAAAGAGGGCCTAAGGTCATATATCTTAAGGGCATCGTTGATACTGCTCTTGCTGAATCAGCTAAAAGTGGGATATCCATTGGTAGGAAGTGAGCATTTGTGCGTCATATAAATGCAATGACATTCTAAATATTTTGTCATTGATGAAAAAATGCATATCCAGATCACTGTATTTCATTTTCAGGTATTCCTGCTAATTTCCTTGCTTCTCTTCCTAGTCCCTTTGACAATTAAAACAAGACCTCTCTCTCTCTTTTCTTCTGTAGATGTCTGCCTAACCTATGAAAATCAGTCGGCCATGATGAGAGGCGAAACCAAATGGCAGGAAGGAAGAGACATTTGGTGGCAGGTCCGTTCACTATGTTGATATTGTGATAAATTGCTAAATGTAACTGATGGTGTTTTGTGTACAGTAGGAACTTATTGAACCATCCAGAGCCAGCCATAACATCAAGATTTTATGTTGTTTAATAATCTTTCCAATACTGTTTAAAAATTTAGTGAGAAATACTTTTATCAACTTATTAGACCACCTCTTGGGCCCATGAAGCCATGTTTGAGCCGATTTAATTCTGATCTAGTTCTCAGAACCCTGTCAAGGGTTCCCCCATCCAAAGGTTTCTGATGAAATTCTGATGGCTTATAGGATGTGGTTCCTAAATATCCAACTACTTGTGAAGTGGAGTGGGTTGATGCAGAAGATCCCCTCTTCCTCCTTTATACCAGCGGAAGCACAGGGAAGCCAAAGGTAAGCTAGATGTTTCATTACGTCAAAATTTCTTTATATTTCTCTATGTTTAATGTAGCAATATTTAACTGTACTTTTCTGAGAAGGGTGTTCTGCATACGACTGGTGGGTATATGGTATACACTGCGACCACATTTAAGTATGCATTCGACTACAAGCCTTCCGATGTTTACTGGTAATCCCATCTTCATTGAAACCTTGGCAGACCTCTCTTGGGAAAATGTGACTATATTTTGCTCGAATTTTCTATAAACTTGTAATTAATTGTTTAGCTTGGTTTCAGGTGCACAGCAGATTGTGGTTGGATCACAGGGCACAGCTACGTCACTTATGGACCTATGCTGAACGGAGCAACGGTTATAGTCTTTGAAGGGGTAAGCATAAGAAAGTGAAGAATTTCTTCTTTGGCATGGACATGAATTGGGGAATTCTGGGCTCCATTAAGTAAACAGGAACACTTGTTTGCGAACGCAAACAGGATGAGATATGACATCACACCACTCCCTCTTTAGGTTGTTGCCCTTTAATATGTCGAGATATCGTGTAACTGTAGGCACCAAGTTATCCAGATCCAGGACGATGTTGGGATATTGTGGACAAGTACAAGGTGACGCTTTTCTACACTGCTCCCACATTGGTTCGATCCCTCATGCGAGCTGGGGATGAGGTGAGAATCTCTTATATTACTAAGTTGCCTAATTGAAACATAGGCAATAAGAATACGATATTGTATTGTTCTCTAGATGATGGGACATGGTAAATGCCACAAGTTTCTTATTGATTAATTATAACTTTTTCCCCAGTATGTGACGCGATATTCTCGCAAATCATTACGGGTCCTTGGAAGTGTTGGAGAGCCTATCAACCCAAGCGCTTGGAGGTTTGCAGCTCAACGCCTTTACTTATCTATTTCAAGCAGTACATATTGTCAGTTTCCCAAGGATAAAGATGAAAGTGCTCGTGTTTTAGGTGGTTCTTCAACGTGGTCGGGGATTCGAGGTGTCCCATATCTGACACTTGGTGGCAAACTGAGACTGGGGGCTTCATGGTATTTTCCTATTTTCTTTTACTCCTGTTGCCCACATCTCTAAGGAAGGTGTATTAGTTCCTCTTCGCATCTTAATGGTTTGCTTTGCTCTGTGAGTTTTTCTCATTATGCTGCTCATAAGAGTTTCTTGTGATCGCCATGCAGATAACTCCACTTCCCGGTGCCTGGCCTCAGAAGCCCGGTTCTGCTACCTTTCCTTTCTTTGGAGTTCAGGTTGGTGTCCCGAAGATATTTTCTGATGAAAGTATTCAAAGTTACCTGTCTTTCGGGGGAAGAAGAGAATAAAAAAGGAAGTTTTGAAGTGTTTCATCCGAAAAACAGAACATTCATAATCTTCGCCAAAAAGCACCTTATGCATTTCTCGAGTTTCATTATCTGAAGCTTCTTATTTGTTATGGTAAAAGAGAAAAGTTCTTTTAATACAACTGCAGCCAGCAATAGTGGACGAGAAGGGGCTTAAACTTGAAGGCGAGTGCAGTGGGTACCTTTGTGTGAAGAGCTCGTGGCCGGGAGCATTTCGCACCTTATATGGGGATCACGAACGATATGAAACCACCTACTTCAAGCCATTCCCAGGCTATTATTTCAGTGGCGATGGATGCAGCAGGTTAGTTCATAATTATAACTCAAATCAACTTACCTTCCCTGGGAAATGACTGGTTGCTCTTAGAGCAGGTGTGCCTCGGTACCCTGAGCCAAACTGCTGTTTAGAACTCAAATCTGTGATCCTTTATGTGGGGATAAAATGCAGGTTCCTCATGTTTTGTTCAATTTGATTGAGCGAAATCGATCTAAGGGCATACAATAACGTCTCTTTAATTCTATAGGGACAAGGATGGATACTACTGGCTTACTGGTAGAGTCGATGACGTAATCAACGTCAGGTACCACTCTTACCTTCCATGGGCTGCCTATTCAAAGATGAAACTTTCAATCTGGGACTTTGTATTTATCACTAATAAATTCCCGGTGATCCGAACATGTGGTAGTGGCCATCGTATTGGCACGGCAGAAGTTGAATCAGCTCTCGTTTCCCACCCGCAGTGTTCTGAAGCTGCTGTGGTCGGTGTCGAGCACGAGGTACTTTTTTTATCCCATGACATTTTACCCGGGTATTAGAAGTCTTGGAACAAAAAAGGAATTGTGGCCCTACTGGGAAGAGAAGAGTGTTTGATGTCGGTTCCTTTCTAGGTCAAGGGACAGGGAATCTATGCCTTTGTTACACTTGCCGACGGTGTCCCTTACAGCGAAGAACTTCGGAAGAGTCTCGTCGTCACCGTGAGAAAGCAGGTGCAGCCCCGACTTTAAAGTTCGCGTCATTATTTCTTTTTTGTAGTCTCTTCTCAATTTTAATCATCTGATCTTAGACTGCAGATCGAGATAGAGATAATGGTTTCTGGTTTATCTAAGTTTCTTGGTTTCTTTCTGGAATTGATTTGCAACTTTTTGCTGTTGCAGATCGGAGCATTTGCAGCACCAGACAAGATTCACTGGGCACCTGGCCTCCCAAAGACCCGAAGCGGGAAGATAATGAGGCGAATTCTTAGGAAGATCGCTTCTCGACAATTAGACGAGCTGGGGGACACAAGCACTCTGGCTGATCCGTCTGTTGTTGATCAGTTAATTGCACTCAGTGATAGCTAGAGTGGGCTTGATTACTAGGAAGGTTGTAGAAATCCATCTATTCCTGGGAAGTGCTCGGTCCTCAGGCGACAATTGGAACAATCCTGCTCCTGCCAATTTCTAGACTTGCGCCAAATAATATACCTGTTCAGGTTCTGCTCTCCTGAAACTGCTCGGTTCGAAAACTGGCAAACGCGTATAGACACAATAGTGTATCTGGTTTACTTTCACTTATGTCATTCAGCTTGAAGTATGACTAATACAAGGTTTCTTCCTGATTTGAGTTCTCAATGAAATTCATCCTGGCAAGGAAGTAAAATAACAAAGTAAAGTGGGGGAGACTCAAGAAGATAAGTTCACAAAGCCATCCCGGGACTGACCGACTTAAGTCCCCGGGGAACATGAGTAAAACGAGATCAAACAAGGGACACTGTATAGAACAGTCATAATGACAAGACAAAACAGAACAGGGAAATATGTTCGGACATACCCTCTTTGATCCCTTATGCCTATCTTTTCGAAGCTTTACCAATCTGTCCTCTTCATATAAAGGTCCTCATAAAACCATATCTGTGGTCTGTTGCCATCGAACGCATTTCAAAACAGGAAAGTGCAGGAGGAAGAAAGAAGTGATGAGTACGATCTTTGCAAAACAGGTGGGACGGGCAACCAAACTGTGCGAGCGGGAGCCAAGTATCTTCTTGGGCCGATTTTTCAGATTATCGAAAGAGAAGCAGCAAAGTTTCGTCATCACAGCCCGTCTTTGGCATCAGCTCATCCTGCACTTCAGTCAGAATCCTCGTAAACCTCTCCATCATCAGACAGCTCGTCAAACGATCTTATGTCCAGCTGGTAACGGAGGATACCCCCAATTCCGCCAAACCCTCGGCAAAATTGCGACCCCTCCTGAGACTTGTTGGTGACAAACTCAAGAGTGCAGCCAAATTTCTTGTACTCATTTGCAAACCACTCAAGCAGCGGCATCTTCTCCTGAACTTCTAGCTCAGCAGGGGTAGCTGGGTCCCGGAAGTTGCTCTGATCAGCTTCCTGCTCCTTGTTCAAGTGCTTGATTATGACCTCGCCTGTGGTGCTGTTCTTCAGCACATACCTGTTAATGTCTAAGTTCTCCCACACAATAAGGGTCTCAACAGCACCCATTTCGAGAGCCTTCAAAGTATCGTCTACCCCAAATACATATTTTCCAGTATCTTGACTGATTTCCTCGAAGTACTTCCCAATCAAGCGCTTCTCCTGTATGAACTTCACATTCGAGAGGATTTCAGCAGACAACTCGATAGCCTGATTAAACCCATTTTCACCTCCATAGGAAACATCAACCACGTTAAGTATCTTAGCCTGTAGACGAGGATCAAACATATCTGATTGGCTCAGCTCAGTCTTGAAATCGGCAGAACCAGCAAGAATTAGACCAGCCACGTTAGGCTGACTAGTGGCAGGGTTGATGAAGAACTGAGTCGCAAGCTCTGCAGTCTTCCTGACGTAATTGTGTCGTTTTTCCATCCGAAGACGGGCAAAACGTAGAGCTGACTGACCTCCTCTTCCGTGCTTCTTGGGAAGATCGACAGTGAACTTGTGGAGTACTTCTCTTGTATTCCCACTGAGTGTTCCAAATAGAGTTCCATTTCCATCCATGACAATGAACCCAAACTTGTCATCAGACTCTAAGAGCTCATTCAGGGCCTCAGTGTGAAATTTGTTATCACAGAGGTATAGTGAAGCATTAATAGGCTTGAAAGGCTCGAAATCTATGGTCACCTTCTTTTCCTTGCCATCTTCAGTGACAATGGTCCCAGTGTAAAGCACCAGACCATTGGGAGGAACCTTGTTGTACAGCTTGAGCCTCTGTTGGGCAGAAGTAATGGCACCCAAGACAGACTGACGGTTGACCCTACTCTTGATGTTTGAAGCAGTTCCAAACTCATCACCCAACATCTTAGTGACACGAGATATTTGATCGCGTGGAGGCATAATAAGAGATATCATGCTTGTACCATTACCCCTGGCAGATTCCAATGCCTTGATCAGTTTCTTGATCTTCCATATTTCAATATTCTTGTCCGATTCACCATCAGCCATCACTGCTAATTACTGTTTAAACAGCCTGTGCAAACACACAAAATATTAGATCAAGATTCAAAGCTCCAAGAGGAGAACGAAATAAAAAGACCTTGCGAAAAAGTCCAATCCCAGTCCAAACCGTAGAACATTATGTGGAAAGAGGCATCAAGATGGAAAGAGTATTGCAATAAAAGATGATGCATTAATATCTATCTTCCGCACGAGATGATTGTACACACAGTTCACCCTTTAAAAGAAGATTTATATCACTTTCGTAACTCAAGAAAATAAGTACAGCAAAATTTTAAGTCTTCTACAACATTAAACGCAGAAGGGAAGAAGGAACTCAATGCATCCTGAAGCAACCAATCAAACAGACAGAGTTAGTTATGAATGGCGATAGCCGCAATGAACTCCATGAAGGTGTTTACTGAAGCAAGTTAAAAGTACCACACTCCCATACACATGTATATGGATATATGTTCCTTTGTGAATGGAAAGCCCCATGGTTGCAAAACGAAGTTCTCTTAGGCCCATAAATTGTACTTGAGACAACATTCAATATCGGGTTTCTTTCCAATTAAAATGAGACATCCTGAGACATTTCTAATTTAGGGAGCTCATAAAACTACGGGTGCAGTGATGATTCTCACTTTAATTGAAGGTTCAAAAATATAAGCTATATGCTATTGCAGGTTCTGACCGATGAATGTCATGCTTAGGCGACATCGAATTGGACTACAAGGGCAATAAGATCTCGAAACTCAATCTTGAATTACTATCTATCAATGACTGGAGAGAGAGAAGGGGACGAAAGAAAAGCGCAAAAAGGCGACAGAACCCCATAAGCCGTTGGATCTACCGGGGAAGGCGACTGAGCCCAATAAACCACGACCAAATGACAACGCGTGGAGCACATAGAGTAAAAGGCAATTCGCGGCGAAGATTCAACGTCTGGTCAAGACGAGTCACAATCAGGTAAACCAGCGCAGCAAGTATCGGAGGGAGCTCCATTCCCAATCCGACACGAAGCCAACGCACCAAACCAGTCAAATCCAAATCCAAATTCCGATTATTACAAGTTAACAAAGAGTGAACATGACCAGATCGAATCTAACGCGCGATGAACCGACAAGCGTCACAGACACGGAGCAAGGCAAGAAGCACCAGCTAAGGCAAACTGAACATCGGATGAGCTGACGGAGGAGAAGGTAGAAGAAGACCGGGGTTTAGGTTACCTGAGGGGATCGGGGGTCCGGGTGAGCTGCTGCGATGGCGAAGGGAGCTGAGGTGAAATGAGCGTGCTAGGGTTTTCAGTTCCGCCGCGTTCCTCTCTGATGTTTCCTTACCCTATTTCTTCTCCTCCGTTTGT
The DNA here is from genome assembly GCF_007655135.1 of Punica granatum. Classification (NCBI taxonomy): domain Eukaryota; kingdom Viridiplantae; phylum Streptophyta; class Magnoliopsida; order Myrtales; family Lythraceae; genus Punica; species Punica granatum. The sequence goes on from NC_045128.1 coordinate 3,497,457, forward strand.
CAGTCGCTGTCCTGCTGGGAATCCGTGGGCCCACCACCGGAATTTTCCCCGCCGTCCCTTTTTTTCCCTTGTATTTTCATATTTTAGGATCTAGATTTAAATATTTAAATATATTTATTTATTTAAAATTAAATCTACCAAAATAAATATTATATCATATTTTATATATGTTACATTGAAAATTTTTTGGGTGAAAAACTAAAACTATTTTTTTTTGCTGAACAAAAAAAATGAAACGTTATTATAGATGACTTCATCATCGGCAGCCTCCTAGCTAGCCCGTGGTCAGTATTCTTGTGGCTGTATTAATCGGTGGCATAGTCAATATCTCAATGTAAATTATGATGTTTTCAATAAAATGATACAATTCTCACAAAATAAATAAATTGATACAATTCAATTAACAAAAACTATTAAAATACCAACAAATTTTATTTTCATTAAATTAAAATTATATTTAAAAAAGAAATTCTATTATATTATTAAAATCTTCACATTATCTCTCTCATTCTCAAAAGAAGATACAATCGGATTAGTAAAACAAATACGTGGACATTCCGTTATTTCTAACACAAATTTGGTTTAAAAAATGACATCAGTTGTAGCTTCATATCAAACTACAAACAAATCCCAAGTTTGTGCAAACAAGGAAAAGCAAATCTCATGCGCGCTTTACAAGTGCGAAAAAAGGACATGATATAAATATATGTATTCTTTTTCAGTTACAAAATTGGGTCTAATAAGGATAAGAAAATGAAATAAAAAGTTTTATCGTTGAAAGTCGAATATGAAATATCTCGATTTTAATGATATGTATAAGATTTTTGGATTGCACCATCCTTATATATATCTCTGATAAGTACTTCATTACTTAGAAGAAAAAAAAATTATTGCTAGCAGAAAAAAATATCTTTATAAAAGACTTCTTCAATTCAAAAAAAAAGAAGAAAGGAATTGAACAATATGGACGGAATCCACAAAATAATGCGGAAAATGGACGGCCAGGATCTGCCGTTACCTCAAAGAAAAAGAATATATTCTGAGGACAAAACTGCGGGAGGGGAGAGAGCGGGACGACAGACGAAACGACGACGCTGAGTTCCGGGCAGCAATGGCGCTTCTCCAGTCGACGGTCCTACCCTCCTCCGCCTTCTCCTCCTCGGAGTCTCCGCTCTCTGCTCCCCGGCCGAGCTTGTGTCTGATCGCCGCGCACCGTCTGACCGGCCTCTCCCGGCTGCCACGCTCCCTTCGCCTCCTGACGGTCGTCGGCAGGCCCGGATCCGCCGTTGTCGGCTCTAGACCTAACGGCAGCTCCTTCCGCTGCTTCGCTTCCGGTAATGGAGTCAATCACTCACTTTCGGATTGGCCGATTCGATTCGTACAGTCAGATTCCTTCCAGTTGGATAGTATTATTCAGGTTCATGCGAGCTGCGGCTTGCTTGAAGGAAGTATACTTCCTCAGTTTAGCTATTTCATTGCTTCCGGTAATGAAGTCAATCACTCTATTCGAAGTGTACTTGAGGTTTGGAAGTTCCCGAGTTCTTGGAATTCTGGGAAGTTCCCATATTTCGCGAAACTTGAATTGGTAGCATGAACGCAGATGCTGTAATATCGAACAATTCGGAAGATGATGCTGGAAACGTCTTGAATATATATGAATGATAAGATTCGGCAACAATCGTAATCGAAAGGAGGCAGAGCGTGATGCTCAATACTGATCTTTAATTAGCCCCTCTTGTCACATTTCTCGACCACTGCTTCCTCTTTCTGGTCTCCGGTTTGGTGTAGATTGTGACAGACAATTGTCTTTTGGTGTGGGACTGTGGATGCAGCATTGACTCCTGAGCTAAAGTCGACACTTGACAAGGTGGTTACGTCGAACAAAGTGGTGGTTTTCATGAAGGGAACCAAGGATTTTCCTCAGTGCGGGTTCTCGAACACAGTAGTGCAAATTTTGAAGTCCCTCAACATGCCTTTCGAGACGATCAACATCCTAGAGAACGAGATGCTGCGTCAGGGTTTGAAGGAGTATTCTAGCTGGCCTACCTTTCCTCAACTTTACATTCAAGGTGAATTCTTCGGTGGATGTGACATTACCGTTGGTAAGTTCGATGGGCTTTTATCGAGCATTTGCTGGTGCTTTCCTAGTTCAATGTTACAGACACAACAAGAAACCAAAAACCTCTTGGTAAAGATCACTCTTTCTGCAACACGAGTATAATTAGTATAATTTGGTGACTGGAGACTTATTAATGTTGTCTGGAATGGTTGCTTAAACTTGAGGATTTCGAAGTATCGAGTCTTGTGGGAGTTTTGAGTCTTGGATTGTGCATGGAACAGTGCTGGTTCAGTGTTTTTTTTCTTTCGTCTAGGCGTTGCTGGAGGTGGTAATGAAAAAGAGACGACTGACTGAACAAAAGCTTTCATGTAGGGGATAATCGATGCTGAGAAAGTAAACTCAGAAGAGGATAGTTCTTGTTAATCCTTCAGTTTCTAGGATTACTGAAAAATACAGACATTCCAAGAACATGTGCTTGTTTCTGTTCTTTCTGGACAATAATCGCTTCATCAGCCAAATCTAGGAATGGTTTGTTAATCACTTCCCGAGTTGTTTTGCTACTTTAACATTCCAACATTATTTTATTGGTCACGTGTTCTTTGCTTTGCCGGCTCATATATAATGCGATTCTGCATAATGTAGAGGAAATTACTTCTCCTAAAGTTGATGAAAGCTTTCGACTAGATTCAAATGTGCAAGTTCTAATGGGAACTATCGATGTTTGCAGAGGCCTATAATAGCGGGGAATTGCAGGAACTGCTGGAGAAAGCGATGTGCTCATGAAGAAAGCTATTCTTGAAGCTGCGCCTATCACCATGATGGCTTTCTGGTTCACTGTTTGGTTTGGCCTGCTTCTAACTGCTAAAATTATTTGAAACTGCATATATGAGCGAGCGCATGTAATAATTGAAGAAAAATTGAAATATTGGCAACGTACATAGTCAGTTGAAATCGGATCGAATGCTTTCCATATGCATTGGAAGTTTGATGGGTTGTTTCAAGGACAAAGGTAGTATCCGAAATTGGAACGGGATCTCAACTGGTTGGCAGGTGAATTGTCCATTGGACAAAATTGGACAACAACTTGTGCTCGTCTACAACTTCTATTACGGACGACAGATTCCCATTACATGGATACGATTGCACGAACTGTAGAGGAGTCAAATTTGTGATCTATTTACTTGATAACGTCGAGAAGTCTTCTGCATCGGATATTTTCAGCATTGGTTTGAAGTCTAACTACGAACACTCGCATCATTTTGTGCTTTGGTGCAGAAATCATAAAAGAAAAATCAGCTTTCGTTTTAAAAAGAAAAAAAAAAAACCCCATTGGCGTGGAAGATTGGCAATTCAAAAATATATGAACCCAACGTTTTACAAGGACATTCTGGCTAGTTTTTACTAGGAACATCCGAACATTACGTGAGATTAACACATATTATGACATGCAAGTCTTCATTTAGAGCCTGTGAAGCCCATCATGCCTATTTTTCTTGACATCGCGTTGAAACTTCCACATACCGCCGTGCAATGTTAGTCTCATTAATCTAACTCATTCTCCTTTCCGCAGCATACTTTTCACATATAGTCCATATTGCTTTGCAATGAGGAAGGAAAAGGAAGGAGTGGCCACAGCAATTACGGGAGTGGAAATAGCAGAAAATGGCCCAAAGTACTCGGGGAGCCCAATTAGAGCCCAGAGGCCCATCCATTTCGGCGACCGAAGGAGGGCAGAGGCCCATCCATTTCATCACACGTGTGTGCAAGTGGGCTCGCATGTGGGGCCCACATGCTAGGGGTCCCCCGCTGGCATCATCACACGGGTGTGCAAGTGGCTCGCACGTGTATCGGCGAATTAAATTAAATGATTAATTAATTGAAAATAGGGTTTTTTGATTGAATCTGTTGCAGAGACAGAGAGAGAGAGGAGAGAGAGGGGGAGAGAGAGAGAGAGAGATCCATTGCTTCGCCCTCGCCCTATCCCCTCCCCTCGTCGAATCCCCAATTCCTCTTCCTCAAGTCACCGCTCGGTTCCCCTTTGCCCTTTAATTCTCATCGTCAGGTCCTTCCTTTTCCCTGAGCAGCTTCTCAAGTTTGACTCGAAGATTTTGTCCCCTTCCTCCACTGGGACTGAACCTTATCTCTGTTCTGTTCTTGAATTTGCAGATATGGCTTCGAATTCGCCCAGGGATGGCCCAGCTGGTACGCTTCTCGGCTGAGCTGCTGGTTTTGATTTGTGTGTCGGGTCGATTGGTTTTGTCGGATTCGTGCTTACATTTGATTGGGTTTTTTCCTGATTTGGTAATTGATGGGGGGTTTTATCTATACGAGGTTTTGATCGGATTCATTTCTTTTCTGAATCTTGGTTCATTTACATCAACAAGTTCAATTTTTTAAGGTTTCCAGCTTGCTTTCGCTTGCTCCAAGAGTTGGCTTTAGTGAAGAGCCCTTGCTGTTTGTTATGTTGTCGTTGAGTTTTGGGCCTTTCTTCTTATGGGTGTCGGTGCTTTGATCTTACGTTGTTCCACGGTTCTGATATCGGAGAGTTAGACCTCCTTGAAATGTGTAAATGCTCCTTGTCATTACTTGAATTAGATCAGATGGTGGTTAGTAGTGATGCTATATGCTCGATATGGATTGTGGCTCATGTGTTGTCTATTTCAAAGACGAGTGCCTTATTCTTCAAGATTCAGTTTGAGGAAAAGTTTGTGTTGATATGTGATAATTATATGTTCTAGATGATAAAGCATCTCCCAAAGAGAGCAAACCTTTGATGCCGGAGTCTTCTGCCGCGGAGTCGGAATCTGGGCCTGCCATTCCCAATCCTTTTGACTTTTCAGCGATGCACAATCTGCTGAACGTATGTTAAAACTATCTTTATTTCTCTTTCTAGTTCATGGGTTTCCTTTCCAACACTTATCATCCATAAAGCCAATTGGTATTTGTGAATATTTACATGCCTTGGAATCTCTGGTTGTTCTTCTAATTGTTTGGTGATTGCAATTGATAGTTTGGTTGATGACTCGTGTAGGATCCCAGCATTAAACAATTGGCTGAGCAGATAGCAAATGATCCTTCATTCAATCAGATGGCCGAGCAGATCCAGAAAACCTTCCACGGCGCTCCGGAAGAAGAAAGCATTCCTCAGTTTGATACACAACAGTACTATTCCACGATGCAACAAGTTATGCAGAATCCTCAATTCATGACTATGGCAGAACGCCTTGGTAGTGCCTTGATGCAGGTAATAGCCGTCTCCATTATGTTAGGATATCTACATTATTCCTTTTCTATATATGGTTGTGGCTGGGAAAAAAAACGTTATTATTTGTTTCTCTAATCTTCTTTTCCTCAGGATCCTGCTATGTCTAGCATGCTTGAGAATTTGGCAAATCCGACACAAAAGGAACAAATTGAGGAACGAATGGCACGGATAAAGGAAGATCCAGCTTTGAAGGGCATATTAGAGGAAATGGAAACTGGTGGTCCAGCTGCTATGATGAGGTTCACACCATCAATCTCATCATATTCTTCTGTTGGGAGCTGCTTTTTTGTGCTGGTTTAGGTGCCTTCTCGTATGCTTATGTGAAAAGGTTGTTCATTGTAGGTATTGGAATGATAAAGATGTTCTGACAAAGCTGGGTGAAGCGATGGGTCTTGCTGCTGCTGGAGAGGCAGCCACTTCTGGTGAAAATGCTGTTCCAGATGACGATGAAGATGCTGGTAATGAGGATGAATCAATTGTTCACCAAACTGCTAGTGTTGGTGACGTGGAGGTATGTATTACTTCTTTTATGGCTTTTCAATAGAACCAAAAGTTGGCAGCATGACTGTCAAAATGAGAGGGCTAACTCAAACTGTTATGGCCAATGGCCGAACTTTGTCCTAAGTGAATGCTCCTACTTACATTATCTCTACAGTTTACTCTTAGCTATCCATAACCTGTGCTCCTCCTTAGGGTCAACATGCATAATGCTTTGTTTATCACCGAACTAAAGAATTTAAAATACCGTTATGTTCCTCATTGCTTTATTTGTATGGATCTCCCCACCCCCCCACCCCTCTTTTTTTGGGATAAATACGTATCGATTTTTCACCTAAGAGGAAGTTTGTTTAGAAACTATAGGACATATTTCCCTTTTCTTCACTTATAAAAAAATGAAAGTTCCCTCTTTATATTTCTTCTAGGGATTGAAAAAAGCATTGGCTGAAGGTGCTATCAAGGATGAGGAAGATTCTGAAGGAAGGACAGCCCTTCATTTTGCATGTGGATATGGGGAGGTAAGCTTTTGATTGCAGTGAATGCTGATTTTTATTATTTTTAGTTTTTCATTAAAAGACGTGAACTATTTGAGATTCACCTATTTTTCCATTGTTCTTTGTTTGGTCCTGAAGAAATTGAATGGTTGGACTAATTTTTCAGAAGTTTTAATCCTCTGGAAACCAACCTGTTATCTGTTTGGATATCATTATTCTGTAAACTAGCATTTAGCTGGTCATAGGATGTGATATACCATTCTTATTGCTTGTGTGCAGAGGCTCAAAGATAGCTTGCCTAATAAACAATTGAAAAGGCAGTCCTTGAGATAGTTTCTTGACTCATGCCTGCTCTTTCTCTTCATCTTCAGGTGAAGTGTGCTCAGGTTCTGATCGAAGCTGGAGCGGCTGTGGATGCTCTAGACAAGAACAAGAATACCGCCCTTCATTATGCAGCTGGTTATGGAAGAAAAGAGTGCGTAGCTTTGCTTCTGGAGAATGGGGCTGCTGTGTAAGTTAACACAAACTATGCTCCGAGTGAATCTGGCCCTCGTGAGATGCATTTAACCTGAGAATGATGAGATCTCATCAGATTAGGTGATCCGTCCACAATAGAAATTGATATGAGTCTCGGATGGTCCCCATTGGTTCACAAACAGTGCGAAACGAAGTTCACCATATGACCTGTTTGTCTGCTAAGAGTTTCTTTTCCATTTATGTTGCAGCACTCTTCAAAACCTTGATGGCAAGACTCCTATCGACGTTGCGAAGCTGAACAGCCAGAACGAGGTGTTGAAGCTTCTTGAGAAGGATGCCTTCCTCTAACTTATCTGCGAGTCCACATGGAATCTCGGTTTCCTAGTCCTGTGGGCCAAGGTCGTGTGGGGCCCCGCTTGGTTTTGGTCGGGCAGGAGGGCATATCAGCTGTCTCTATAACATAAAAGATGCTTCCCCTCAGTTGTTTGTCTATGGTGCTACATTTGCCTACTTTATATAGCCGGTGGACGATTTCTCTGAATGTGTTATAATTTATGTCTGCGAAATTGCCAATCCAAAGTTGCAATGGCTGAGCCTTCCTCTGCCCGGTAGCAGACTCGGTGATGAGCTGCGTGTGTTGCCCAATAATTAAAAGAAGCCTTCTCGTCTGAGGAGGTCTGGTGTTGGAAATTCTTGAAGAGTTGACGATTTTGCAGGGGATGATGAGCAACTTATGCTTCTATTCCAAAATCTTGCCCGTGATATCATTTTAAATTTCGATTCGTAACCAAATATGCAGAAGGAAAATCATCCAGCCCCATTCTGCATATTACTCTGTACTTCTAGGATCGTCATGTTTGCACCGGGATGCGAAGGTGGGGGTTAGTACAAATTTGACGGCACCAAAGGTACGAAGGACCGATCGGAGCAAAACCAAACCTCTGCATATAGGTCGACTGGTTATTTTGATCCGAAGGTCGAAAGGGTAAAATTTCACGAGTCGGAACCGAAATCAACCGCTGGGATTTCCTTGGATCCATCTTGTGGCGGGTAAATTTGACACGGAGCGGTTATTTTCAGTTGGCCATTACCTCTCCTTCCTTCCTTCCGTCCATTTATGGACAGGTCTTTACGTATATTTCCTTTATCCACAGAAACAGAGCCTTCTCTGAGCAGAAGGCAATGGGGACCTTAAGCCACACGCTTCTTCACTCTCTCTACTCCCACAGCCATTGTCCCCAGTCCCCTCTCGCGTTCTCGGATTGTTCCTCGTGTTCTAGTCTCTTGCTCTCTTTCTCGACCCCTCCGCAGTCGCTCTTCAGGAATCTGTCTTCTCCTTCCCCTGCTATACCCACCCGAATTCGCTGCACGAATCTTCAAGATCCACCCGAGCCAACCACTATTAAAGGCAGTGGATCCGATGGCAAGAGTGAGGAGGATGCCGGCACCTGGCCCATCGTGTCGTCCTGCTTGGTCGGTCTGGTTACGGGGCTGGGGGTCGTGGTCTTCAACAATGGGGTCCATGAGCTGCGCGATTTCTTCTGGGATGGGATACCCTCCAGGGGGGCCTCTTGGCTCAGGGAGGCCCCTATTGAAGCTACGTGGAGTAGGGTCATTTTGGTCCCTGCCTGCGGGGGTCTGATCGTCGGGATGTTGAATCTCATTCGGAGCTCCATAGATGGCGATGGTGGCGGCAAGGAGAATCGTGTTAAGGCTGTATTGAGGCCCGTTCTGAAGGCGGTTGCTGCTTGTGTGACTCTTGGCACCGGGAATTCTCTGGGGCCGGAAGGCCCCAGTGTTGAAATTGGGGCTAGTGTTGCAAAGGGTGTTGGGAACCTGTTCAATAAAAGCTCCCTGAGAAAGCCCTCCCTCGTGGCTGCAGGGTCTGCTGCTGGAATCTCTTCGGGTTGGCAAACCTAGTCATTATATAGACTTCTCGTTTTTATCTTCCCGATCTGCATTTCTTAATCCGCACGAGAACTTGTGCTTTGTGTTTTCTAATAGTACCTTTTGTATCTCAAATCTCTAAAATTTATCCATGTCATGTCAGTTAACTATTCGACTGAGATAACATGATTAAGGCTTATCTGGAATGGACGTAGTTGTGAGCAGGAAGGACAGGAATCAGATGTACAAAACCGAACCTTTTCATGTGCGATTCCTTTTTTTTTTGCGTCTCACTCATCCAAAATTTGAGAATGAATACATTTTCTTTTTTTACCTTACCGGCAATAGGACCGAGGGTGCTTTCAAGCTACTAATGCCTTCTCTATGGCATAGGATCCTTAACGAATAGATTCTGTTTCCAGGTTTTAACGCGGCTGTTGCTGGTTGTTTCTTCGCTGTTGAATCTGTCCTATGGCCATCCCCACCAGATTCATCCTTGTCGCTGACAAATACTACTTCAACAGTTATTCTCAGTGCCGTCATAGCTTCTATAGTATCAGAAGTCGGTCTCGGATCTGAACCAGCTTTTAAGGTCCCGGTCTATGATTTCAGATCTCCAGGAGGTAAAGCATGTTTTTCCAGTGAATACTTCCTATTCTGCTATTATGGGAAGTTCAAAACACTGCAATGGCATTTAATAAAACTTACTGGATTAAATGCTTAAAAGGTAGGTAGAGGCTACTTTAAGAGAATGGGAACTGAATAGGAAGGACCGAGATCCTTCAAGGACCAAATTGAGATAAAAACTGCTCAAGCCATCGAGTTTTAAAACCTACTTAATGGTATAAACGATGTTTAACTCACTTAGGTATAAACCTATCTCAGGAGGTCTGTCCACCCTGTTCTGTAATTCTTCTTCTTAACTAGCCGGGGAACTACTTTAAAGACGGCAAGTTAATGGAAAACCGACTTCCTCTTAATACCAGCATACAATCACCAAGAATTTTGAGTGATCTCTATCTATTTCCAGAGCTCCCATTGTATCTTCTACTGGGTGTAATATGTGGACTGGTCTCACTGGCATTATCTCGATGTACATCCTACATGCTGACCACCGTCGATAGCATCCAAGAATCCACTAGGATTCCTCGTGCTGCTTTTCCTGTGCTAGGAGGTTTGTCAGTTGGGCTTATAGCCCTGGCCTATCCCGAGATCCTGTACTGGGGATTTGAGAATGTTGACATTTTGCTTGAGTCCCGACCATTCGTTAAAGGCCTCTCGGCTGAGCTGTTGGTCCAGCTTGTAGCCGTCAAAATAGTTGCTACTTCTCTGTGCCGGGCTTCTGGGCTTGTCGGGGGCTACTATGCTCCTTCCCTCTTTATTGGAGCTGCCACCGGAACTGCTTATGGGAAATTGATTAGCTATGTGCTCACTCAGTCCAACCCGATAATTGACTTATCCGTTCTGGAAGTGGCATCCCCGCGAGCTTATGGCCTGGTATTGCTTGATGACCTTATTGGGTTTGCCAACTCTTAACTAGAAATTTCTTTAACTTCTGCAGATCCATTACAGCTATATAATTTCTGGCGATAGTTCGCTCTCATGTTGAATTCATGTCCATATATGTGAATTTTCACTAGCTTCCATCTTCTCTCTCTCTCTCTCTCTCTCTCTCTCTCTCTCTCTCACACACACACACACACACAAAATTAATCAGAATATATATTTGAATTACATTGATTTTTAGCCCATGTAGGGTAGTGAACGCTAAATGATGGCTTGGAGGGATTGTTCTTTTGCTTCTCTCGGGTTATTGACACAACTATACACATTTATGACTGGCATAGTAACTTTGATCTTGCAAGTTTGTTACTTCACAAAAAATTCATTGTGACAGCTTTATATATTGTTATGCAGGTCGGAATGGCTGCTACTCTTGCTGGGGTATGTCAGGTACCTCTTACTGCAGTTCTATTGCTCTTCGAGCTAACACAAGACTACAGGATCGTCCTGCCACTGCTTGGAGCTGTTGGGTTGTCCTCGTGGATCACTTCAGGACAGTCGAGGAGAAAAGACATCGAGAAGACAAGAAAACATGATAACAAGGTTCCCACAAGTTCTAGAACTGGAGAAACACTGACTACTACTCAACAACCTCCAAGAGTTTCTTCTCCTACAATGAGTGAACTACCTACTTCTTCTGAGCTTGATGAAAGAAATTCAGGTGTGAATAACCTCTGCGATATTGAAAGCTCACTCTGTCTAGAAGAGTCTGGCCTTGATGTGGTAGAGTTGGAGAGAAAGACTTCTGTTTCTCAGGCTATGAGGACTAGATACGTGACCATTTCAATGAACACTAAGCTTTCAGAAGCAGTGAACCTCATGCTCGCAGAGAAGCAATCCGGTGCATTGATTGTCGATGCGGATAATATTTTGATTGGTTTACTAACACTTGGAGACATCGAGGAGCTCAGCAGATCTACCAATCCCAGAAAGAGGGGACCAAAGGTTCGTAACTGTTCATATTGATTTTGAAAGATCTTTTCTGAGCCTTCTTGACAGCTGATGAGTTGCAATAATTTAGGAGCTCTTTGATATCCCATGTTTGAAAAAATTCCACCACATCAGATAAATTACAATGATAAGATTGTTATTGGCCCCATCTAAATTATTGTGGGAACGAAAGCAAGCAACAGTTTTGATTGATTGCGTCCATTCCATTCGAGATTGTCTGCCACTGTTATTTGCTGAGGGAGCCCTGAAATCGTCAAGCAACTTACAGAAATCAAGGACTGTGGCGAATTAGTCCTTGGCTATAGCAAGAACAAGATGTAGCTTTGCAGACAAGGTCATGCAGCTGCTGCATCAGCTGCTACATAATTAACCATTAACCATGTCAATGTAAAAGCTTTCTTTGTTGCAGGAACGGGTAGTGTCTGAACTATGTTCTTCCGTTGGCGGCAAATGCCGAGTCCCTTGGACTGCTGTACCCAGTATGAGTCTTCGTGACGCTCGGGTAGCGATGAACAGGCACGAAGTTAGTCAAGTTCCTGTTGTTTCAGAGTATACTGACGGTCACAGAGGGCAGCCTGTCGGTATCTTAGACACGGAGAGCATCACTCTGACTTGCAGGTTCTGCTACCTCCAGCACCGTCTACGCAATTACGTATTACCTATTTATTCTATTTGTCTCTTGGATTAGCAGGTCTCCCTTTCATATCATGACATTTTCTTCTCTTTTGAGCGAAGAGCCTTGGCGACCCAAGAATCCCTCAAGTGAGCAAAAGATAGCGGCACCTGCCTATATCTCATACTTCGGTGGCAAATAAAAATTCAGCTTTGTCGTGTGGTCCAAGCAGAGGTTGAGGGCAAAGGCTGCAGTCTTCACCAATTGGCAGTATTGAAACTCTGCTATTCTCAGGTCCAGTCACTCTCATCTTCGCACAACAGAGAGCTGAAAGTATTCCCAGTTGGAAAAGAAACAGGGAGAGAGGGAGAGAAGCGGTTTTTTCTTGTTCAAGCTATTGCCGCGAGCTTTCGTCATGTACAGTCTATTGAGAGAACGAAGCGGGCTCTTATGAACAGAATACCTTAGGGAGCAAGTTTTGTTGCTGATCTCATGTAAGCCCTGAAAAGAGTTAGGAAGTTGCCCAGACTAATGCAGAGGGATTGTCAAGTACCAGAGGTCGATGAGTTGGTACATGTAGCCGTGGAACACAGAATTGTTGGAACCAGAAAGTTCAGTAGAAGGACACAGGTTGAGAGACTAACAGAACAAAACCTTATTGTGACTTTTGATTCAGTTTAATTAACATGACTCGTATAGGTTTCTTATTTCTATTCAAGTTTTTCTTGTATATCCCCCGTCTTCCTTTCTGCAAAACAAGAAAGGGGGACACGTTCCATGTACATTGCATTTGTGTTTGACAGAAGAATGTGTTTTATGCCATACGGACTTCTTTAGTGTGATCTTTTTATCTTATGTACTGGTTGAAAAGAGAACACAGACCATGTTCCACCGAGGGAAACCACAAACCATGTATACATTACTAAAATCATGGAACAATACTCTAACTAGAGAGGACAAACATCGTATATCCAGTCAACAAAAATGATTGAACTACAGTTGGGTAATGAAATATCGAAGATGATAACACAACTTGGTATCTGAGATGGGGACAGTTTTACACTTGAAGGAGTTGTACAATCAGTTTCACAGCACCTCCATTTCCAGCTTTACACAATCACTATAATGTGTGAATCTACGAAAAGGTCAGGTCGGGGCCACTGTTCATGAGTCCTTCAGCTGGTACTCTTCTGAAGAGAATAATTTAACTGCATAGCCATTCAAAATGTGCCAAATTAAGTTTTACTTTGGGTAGCTCTGATCCGATGCTTTCACAGAGTTCTCTTGTTCGACTTTCACTGGTTGTTCATCTATTGCCATGGCACTTACGTCTGACGCCTGCAATAAGCAACCACAGTTAAATAAGAAATTGACGGCAATAGATTAATAATTAATTAGAACGCCGAGAGTGTTGACAATAACGGTTCATCTTCACCTTTGCAGGTGCAATCTCCTCAGGAACTGCATCAAGACCTCGTGGGTGGTCTGAATTTACTTTCTGACCGTCCTGGAAGGAGTAACCATGGCTCAGAATATTTGAATATGAAAGCAGGATATTAATATACTAAACAACAAATGAGGTAAACAAGAACAAGATGTGATAGGGAAAGCTTCAACATCGAAAGTCAGGCTAATCATAATGCGATCAAGATGTGGCAGTGTTGATGGAGAAATGGCTAAAACATGATTTGACAATCCACAAACTTCAAATTATGAAGAACAAAGCATTAATTATGTGCTTCTCAAAGGCCATGGTTACCTGGTCTTTGCCATCAGGTTCTATTAGTTCTCTCTTTACTCTGCTTGGTAGTGGCTTCCTGTGAAAAGATAAGGTCAATACGAAGTTGTAAAGGCATGAGACGGTAAGTAAAAGAAAAGGCGAATATACTCACTGCTCTTCATCAACCTCCATGTCAGACTCAGGATCCCATCTTTCATCTGGATCCTCCTGATCTTCGTCAGCCTAAATGTCATAAAAGATATTTGTCAATTACTAGAAATTCAGAGGAAACAGAAGCCAACACAAGGTAGCTAGCAGTTCAATCGACGTTCATCCTCGTCCAATGCGTTAGATCAGCAAAATAATATGAAGAGTCTCACAACAACTATGTTCATATGAAACTAAGCCTTGCATAAGATTAAGGCGAGAACAATGTGTTCACAATACAAGAGACCCATGTGTATTGCATATATACTAAAAAAAGACATACAAAATACACTATAAGCAAGAAAAGAAAGGAATTATTATACAGATAATACCTCTGGGATCTCGGTATCAGGGGGCCGTTCCTGGAAAGGGACACTTGGTGCATGCTCGAGCTTTGACAGATTATCAAGAAGCTTTGACCTTATGTCCTCCAACATTTGCCGTGTATTCTTATTCTCCATGTTGCTTGGGGCAACATGAAGAGTATAGTCTGGTCCAAAATATTCGTAATACTCATGCTGAGGCATCTTGTCATCAACTTCCATTCCAAGGGCTACCCCTGTCTGCATCAAAGTGGTGAGTTAATGAATCAAGAAGTTAGCTTGAACCCATGCACATGGAACAGACGGTAAGTTGCTCTCAAATTAGATAAATAAAGATTTAAACACTCAATCATGAGACAAGCCATTGTAAAGTCTAGGTCCATAGATTGATGCGTTAGAATTATAACAAAACTGATCGCCTCTTCAGCATTACCAAGAAGAGACAATGCAGAGTGATAAGGGAAAAAGATAAATACAGTTAACTTGGACTGCACTTCATACGACTTCATGCTTGATAAGCATGAAGACTTGCCTTTATTTCTCAACAGAACTGACGAGGCAAAAAAAAAAATTTCAATGCAGAATCCATACGAAAAGGGAAAAAAAACAAAAAACAAAAATGGACATATATGTGCGCCATAACTAGTCAGATGAAGATATCAGCTTTCGCATTTTACTGTGCTATATGACAGATACCAGGTTTCATAGAAAATGGACCCTCATAGGAATGACGTTGTATTTGTTCAAATAATGCTTTGATGAAACAAGAATTTATTGGAAGAGAACTTACCTCATAACACCAGCAACGAGCAACATTTCGAATGGTATAGCCGCCACCACCGAGTAACAACAGTGGCACATTGAATGATCTCATAAATCTCACACAGTCTGCATGGCCTTTAATTGAAAGGTTGAAGCATCCCAATCGGTCACCAGACAAAGAATCAGCCCCGCATTGAAGAACCACAGCACCAGGCTTAAAGACTTCCATCACTTTCCCAATAATGGGTTTAAATAAATAATGGTAGCTCTCATCATCAATCCCATCATCTAATGGGACATTTAGGGAGTAGAATTTCCCCTTGGAATATCCAATATCAAGAATATCCCCAGTTCCAGGAAAGTAGTCTCCAAACTTATGGAATGAAACGGTCATAACCCTGTCGGTTGTGTAGAAGGCCTCCTCCACACCATCTCCATGGTGAATGTCAATGTCCACATATAAAACACGCTGGAAAAGCAATTGGGTGAGAGAAGGCATACAAATTCTGTAATGCAGTAGCTACTTCAATTTATTCAGCTTGTTAACTATACTAACATATAATATATACTTCTAATTAGGAACGACTAATTTTCTGATATAGAAGGCTAGTCTTATTGGGTGATTAAAAACGTATCATATATCTTTCATTGATTTTCTAGTTGTAAGTCCTAAAACTGGAAAATGACTTGGTCTATGCAAGTCATCTCAATTATGAACATGCTGATTTTCTATACATCAAAACATTCTATACCCAAAAAAAAAAAAAAGTTACTAGCAGTTGGTATATTTCAAGATGACAGAATTCAGTTCCCTTTATCTTTAAATAATTACAGAAACAGTTGAGCCCAAACCTAACCACCACCGCAAAACAAGTAAACAGGCTCTCATGTAATAGCAATAGCAACAGGAAGATGATAACTTCAAAATGTCAGCAATGAGCACATTTAGAGAGAGAAAATTTAGACTCACCTCATGCTGCTTAAGAAGCTCTAGAATGGCTAGGACAATATCGTTGACATAGCAAAATCCCGAAGCCTCACACTTCTTAGCATGGTGCAGCCCACCAGCCCAGTTGATGGCAATATCACAAAGACCGTGATTCAACTTAACAGCCCCACCGACAGACCCACCAGCATAAGTCTGACAGAAAGAGTAGAGCCCGTCGAAGACTGGACAGTCCTCCCCGACGTTGAACCGCTTCAGCTGCCTGAGTTGGTCCTGCTGCGTCTCAGGGGTTATGCTCCTAAGGAATGAGACGTAATCATCCGCATGGAATCGGCAGAGGTCTCTGTCCCTTGCCGGGAAGGGCTTAAGGACCTGCATATGCTGGAGAAGACCGTAGTGTGCTAACAGGGCATGAGTCATTCTGATCCTATGGGGCTTCATCGGGTGCCCTTGCCCGTAGTAGTAATTGCCCACTTCTGGGTCATAGAAATAGCAGACTTTTCTCTTGACCCCGTCAGCCCCCGAGGGCAGAGAGTTCCCTCCTCCATTGTCCATCTCCACTGCCAACCTTCAAACTCTCCCTCTCCAATTACTATGCGCTGCAACTAGGATTCAAAACTCTGGAAAGGGCAATTCCAAATTCCTCAGTCACAGCCAAATTCAGTAGTTTTAATATGAACTAACACGGAAAGGGCCACACCAACACCAGCAATTGACAATCAATCCAAAAGCAAACTGCATATTTTCCCAAGTGTGGATAAACCCTAATGAGATCCAAACCTCAAAAACAAACCAAAGAGGATCTAATCACTGCTCAAGTCGGACGCTTTCTTAACAAAGGCGTAAAAGGGCATCTCAAACACATCACATATTCACAAACAAAGCGTCCGCGGCTCAGTATTTGTTTTCACCGACGACACTGCAACACACCAATTTGAATGAACAAGACACACAGCCGAAAGAGAGACGAGGCACGTAAAGGAACAAACTTCTGCTCTGAAGTGAACAGGTCGAAGTTCCAGAACATGCTCGAAGAATCATGAACCAAGCAGTGACAGAGCAGCCATGGAAACTCGATCTTACCTGCTACCCGGACAGCGGGTTTAACAGAGAGAGAGCGCTGGTGACCGTGACGAGAAAGAAGACGAAGGAACGAGCTTTGAACTTCTCGTTCTCTCTCTTCTTTCCTGCTATGTTATACTTTGGTAAGTGCATAAACATAGCCCTACTTCCTATCTATAATGCGGCTATCAAATATATGTTTCGATTCGATTTGGATCAGTCAGATTCTATTAATCTTTCGGATATCACGGGTGGTGTTTGTCCAAAAAAAAAAGTTATGAATAGTATAAATCTCATAAAATATCAATATTGATGTTGATGATATTATGTAAATGACTTTATCAATTTTAATAAATGATAAACGCAGAAATTTGTGTTTAAAATTTTTCTTTAACCAACTATATAATGATTTTTCCCAACAACCAAAATACCCCCATGAATGGATTGGTTTGGAAGAAAAAGAATAAGTTCAGAGTAAGAAAAATAAAAAGTTATAATTATGGAATTTTTTTGGGGGGGAGGGGGGGGGGGGGACAAAATCAATGCGATAAAATGAGGAATTAACTTATTAATAAAATAATTAACAAAAGGAACTGAGAGGTTGAGCTTGAGAGAGAAGAAAATAATCACAAGTGTAGGAAAGAAATGGAAGAAAATGATATCATTTTTTCCAATCTTGAAGCTTATTTTAAATTGTATACGTATATATATATATATATATACATGAGTGTGTATATTTCGTAAGAGAGGAGATCGAAACCTAAGTACAACAAAAAAAACAAGCAAATTGTATCATATTATCAAGTGAAAATAAAAGATATTTTCGATTTTTCAATTACATCTTATATACAAGGTGGTAATTATAAAAACAAAATTCCGTTTAAATAATAGTAAAAAATATAAGATATAAGATAATGTATCATATTTTAATATATTAATAACGGTAAAGTTAAAATAACATCAAAAGTTAGAAAATTATAAATTTGAAAAATTTTCGAGTATGCAAAATACATTAGGCACGTGATGACATCTTATTTGAAATATTGGAAAGTTCTAGATTGATATATATTATAGAAAATACTTATTTTATGGGTTTATTAGTGCCAGAAAAAAAGGGATAAATAGGCAAAGCGAAATGGAAAACCTGAAAATGAAAAAGAAGTTGGGCACTCCCTCTCCTCCCGTAAAAGAAAGCAAAGCAAGCGAATTATAGTGGGCCTGAATGGGCCGGTAAAACTTCGTGGGCTTTATTTAATTACTTGGCCCAAAAGTTTTACGTACTGTAATTCCTTGGTCCGCTTCGCGTCTTGAATGTTTCTCTATCTGATCTTTATACAATTTAAACAATATATAATCACATTTAGGACGGAGGAAGCATTTCGTCTCGTGACATATTTTGTGGCCACCGATAGGAATGTGACAAGTAGAGCGATGTCATGGTATCACCTTACCTTTGAAATATGAAAGAACCTGCATTTACGGAAGACTATAAGACATATTTATAACGGATTTTGAGCTTTTGTTTGTCATAATTACAATAAATTAACAGTAATTATTTCCAATCAATATTAACTGCCAAATTGGTATTTCTTGTTTTAGACCTTTTCATATTTCTAATTCATATACAAGGTCCGAATCGATTATCAATTATAAAAAGCCGGGGCACATAGATGAGAAAGAGCCATATAAGCGAAATTACAAACTTGCATAATTCGATCAATTTACATTATGTTTTTGCTTGTGCCATATTCGAAATACTTTAATTTTGTTTGATATATCATCATAATTCCTTCCAACTCGATTGAGTTGCGTATCTACGCCCCTCAAATAGTGGGAACAAAAATGCAAGCATTCTCGAGCAATATAACCTTCCGCAATGGAGCCTTCTGGACGGGCTTTATTTCTCACATATGATTTTAAAAATTTCACAAAGTTGGAGCTTCTCTCTTCTAGACAAGGTGTAGCTAGCAGCAGGTACACCTACAACATTTCCATCTTCATCTCCTTCGGGCCAAAGTTCTTCCCGTATGTTCATCCTCTCCATGTCTAGACGGGCATTCAAGCCGTCTTTTGTCTTGCTTTCAGCCCGCATCAATGTTCCCAAGATATTATCACATATGTTTTTCTCGATGTGCATCATATCCAAATTGTGGCTGTGCGCACCCGAATTTCGTCTCGTCGGGGCACGCAATGCGCGCGCCTAAATGCAACGCGGCTTGGGAGTGTCTACCTTCCCGGGGACGCGCGGCGGACGCACGTGAGAAGGAGTCGCCACTTGCCATTTTACGACCCAAGAGTCGAGGGCCGGCAAGTTTCCCGGGTCTAGGGGTACGGGGTACACCTAATATGCTAAGGCAATGGTCTTGTACGGAACCGAAAATTCCGAATTCGGGGGTTCTATTACGTGTGGGCCTATATCCCACACGCCCTTTCGGTACTCTAGCTTGCTAGGCTTGCCCTTTTATTTATTTACCACATGATTAAGTTCCGCTCATCTTACGCGTTTTGACACTGTAAATTCGAAGGAACACTCCGACCGTCCACTTTCCGACCGGGATTATTACATGACTAAATATGCATCGTAAAACCCTTACATTGTTCTCTCAAATATAAATTACAATGACTGAATCCCGGTTGGTTCGTGTTCGGCCGTTATTTCACTCATGCTCACCGTATGGTTTGGAAAAGACCGAAATCGAAAATAATGCAACGCGGGCTCATGGAGCCGGTGGTCGGGTCCGACCGGACCGACGGATAACAGAAGAATCGTTTGATTCTTGAGACAGCCGTGGGACAGGTCGAGCTCCCGGGTCATGTCCTGACCACGACTCATTCATCCTATCCGAGTTGCCTTTCCACTTAGACATCACTAAGATTGGGACGTTGAGTCGAGGCAAGACCCGATGCCGCACTCGGGTTGCGCGCTCTCAATGTGCATGGGCGTTGGACCCCGTGATATCGTTTCCTATGAGTTCAGGCTTGAACCGCGATGAATACAACAAATAACAGAAAAGTACATGTTGCAAAGAGCACGTATTATCATGTTGCATACACATAATTACATAAACAAAATTATTTAAACGAGGCATGTGCGTTATCGGTGGGGAATCCAAGTAGGAAAAGCGATTGGATATCTTTGGAAAATGTCCAGAGGACTGAATTGAACAATTTTAAAAGATGGGGGACCGATTTGGAAATTCCGAAAGTGTGGGGACTGATTTGCAAATTCTAAGAGTTTGGGGACTAATTTGAAAATTCCAACAGATGGGGGACTGATTTGTAAATTTCGAAAGATGGGGGACTGATTTATAAATTCCGAAAGATGGGGGACTGATTTGCAAATCATAAAAGATGGGGACTGATTTGTAAAAAAAACTACTGAAAATGCCCTAGGACTTATTTGAAATGAAATTGAAAATCAGGACTGATCTGAAAGATAAAAAAAGGCCCGAGGACTAAACTGAAATAACTCGGAAAGTTTCTTGGAATGCTAGAACAATTCTGGAAAATTCAAGGACTGATTGAAAAATGATAAAGTGACCGGGGCTTGATTGAAAATGATTTTGAAATTCGGGGCAGATCTTAAAAAATAAAATACGTCCTATGGACTGAAATGTGACGAAACAGAAAGTTCGTAAAATCGAGTTCGGGAAAAATCCGATCACCCACGCGACTCAAGAACATACACTGCACATCATATCCATCAAGCAAACAATAATATTCAGGAAATGAGCCCTAATCATGCCACTAAGTTGAGAATTTACCTAGTTCGGAAAGTTGAGGGGTGATTCTGTAAATAAAAAAAAATAAAAAAAAGTCAAAGATATGCTGGGTGAGTTTGACCGGGCCGGTCTGAACAGTATCGGGCCGGTCTGAGCTGGATTGGGCCGAACTCCGATGGAATGGACTGGGCCGAATGGAAGATTGGGCTTCGGAAGGATGGATGGGCCGAAGTTGGCGGACTGGGCCGGACTTGCAACAGAGAAATAATGGATTGCTTGCTGGGAATGCCCCGGTCTCGCCACTGGGACTTTGCTTGCGAGGCGGTTGCTCGTTACTGGCTGGGCGGTTGTTCATTTGCTAGGGATCGACGTCTAGCGATGCGGGACTCGAGCTCTGAGAGCGCCTACGTACCATCTTGGACCGGGGATCAGAGTCTGCCGTAGTTCTTGCGCTTGTTGTACCTGTGATCCTGGCATCATTAGTAAGTCATGGAATCACTAGCAATTTACAAGCACAGGTAAAAGGATGTGTTCGCGACGCATGCTCTTCGGTTTCGGGTCGCCTGGGCGACTCGTGAAGAGTTTTTGCTTTGGGGATGCAAATGGGGGTCCAGCTTTCTGAGGCCCCGATGCGAGGCCTCCGGGGCTCCTGTTGGCCTTACATGGGCATATCGAGACGTTCTCAAAGGTGCCCAAGCGGCTCTATCGGTTGTTCGACGCGCCTGTGAACTTAGGACCCTTCTCGTCAAGATCTCGAAGGGCGGCTGCGCTTGTGACCCGCGTGGGGATTTTTTTGCCTAGATTTGTTCAGGCTCGGTCTGACCATTTCCAGAATACTATGACTAGACCTCAGAAAGGAATGTCTGAGATTTCGGCTTTGTGGTAGCCTGTTGAAGGGTGGCTGTGACCCATTCTGGAGTAAAGCAAAGACAAACAGAAAAGAGAAAGCTTGGGGGGAACGCGTTGCCCCAGGCTAAAAGGATACACGAGTTCACGCTTGCCGTGAGATGTACCCCCTTCTCTTCCGTCCTTCGGTTAGTGTTGGCTGTCTTGAACTGTTTGGATTGCGTGCTTGGTCGCCCGCTTTGCTTGAAGAAGAATCCGCCTTGGATGGTTGAGTTCGGTAGGATAGCCGATCGGGGATCGTGTTGGAGTAGATAACCTAGCCATTTCCCTTGGGGAGCCCTGGTCCGCGCAGTGTGCGAAGGCCCAAGGTGACTATTTTGTTTATCTCTCGTTTTACTCTCCTTTTGCTACGGTCACCCACCTCGGGGCCGTACCTCTCAACCTAAAGGGGATGAACTCTCCTTTTGCCAAGACTGCCCGCCTCGGGATTTTCAGTCGTGCCTCTCTTTTGCCCTAACTTTTGCCTAGATCGCCCCGAGGGGTTTTCGACCTAGCAGGCTCGATTCTTTTCTCTCTCGAGTTTGCAAGGGCGAAGGGTTCGAATAATTCGACCTCCGAGTGCGTTGTGTTCTGTCTCCGTCGAGGAGTTGCGTTTGCTGCTTCCCCTTTTTGTCGGGGTTTGTTGATTCTTCTTTGAATTGGCGGTGCCGGAGTTTTATATCTCGACGGTACCTTGTTTTGTTCATTGACGGGTTTTTCCCGCGTCTTTTCTCTCTCTCTTCATTGGCGGGTTTTTCCCGCTTCTTTTCGCTCTGTGTCTTTTTCCTTGCAGCTGGGTTTATTTTGTGCCCCGTGTATTTCTTGAAGACTCCTCGACTTTGCATTGCGTGGTTGCTTTAGTGTGCCTTGCCCCATTTTGTGAAGGTCGGCCTTTCATGGAGATTTGGCTTCAGGATATTCGGAAGCCGAACTTCGCGTTGCTCGTCCTTGCAAACTTTACAAATGATTTCCCCTATCGTCTAAGAAGAAGAATAAGATTTTCCCAGGGATGCAGGTGACCGAGGTTGCCCCGGCATGGGTGTTGAACGCGGATGCCGTTCCTGACCGTGGAGGATGCCCCTAGGAGGATAGGTGCTCTTGAAGTCGGCGTACGTGCTTTGCTTCGGGGGCCATGCTTGCTATCGACTGAGATGGTTGGGTTGACAGCATGTGGCTCACTTAGTCGTTTTTGTCTTAGGCTTCGTTAAAAGGGGGTACTTCCACATCAAGCCTCTTTCCTGTCAAAGTATAGGGAGAGAGACCTGATAAGAGTTCTCGTGGAAGTGCGAACCCGTGTATCGCTCTTCGCCTGTAGCCGGCGTGCCCCTGTGAAGGATGACAAAGAAGATGATGTATTAGGTGATTATACGGTGAAGTATGTGGTAAGAAATGTAAGGCGGACCCATGGAAAGTTCCCTCATCCAGCGCGCGACCCATGGGGTGCCGCGCGTGGGGGACACTCAATTTCGAGATCTAGTCATCGCCACCCCAGAGTGGGCAGACCGTTGCTAGGGGCCACATAGGTGTACTTTCCCCAATTGCTGGTTGGCATGCGCAGCCGTCCTAGGGAAGGCTCGAGAAGCTGGATCCCATGAGGACAGACGAATCGAACAATTCCGACAGAACCAACAGGGCATCTTCAGGGCTATCCTAGTGCGCCCGTGAAGGGCTCGTTCATGCCGGGAGCTTGTTTGGGAATGCACATAAATGTAAAAGAGAGTTTAGGGAAGGGTGCATGTTGCCCCAGTGGCTAGTTGATGGCCATAGTGGATGGTGGGCAGGATTCATTCTCCGATCGGAGATGTGACCGTGCTAGTGACTTTCGCGGCGGGTGGGCAGGGCCATGCTCTGTTCGTCGGAGATGTTGCTTGTGATCTTTTGCGGTTGAAGGATTAGACTTGCTCCTCGGAGTATCGCTTGGATGAATTTGAATCCAAGTCGATTTTGGATTTCAGATGAGCCTGAAAACAGTAAACGCGAGGTGTCAAAACCTGAAAGTAGTAAATGCGGGGCCGGAGCCCAAAAGCAGCAAATGCGGGACCGAGGCCCGACGAGGGGCCGAAACCCAAAGTGGTGTCAAAGCTCAAAAGTGGGGCCGGAGCCTAATGAGGGCCGAAACCCAAAAGTAAATGCAAGGCTGGAGCCCGATGCAGGGCCAGAGCTCGACGCGGGGCCGAAGCCTAATGCAGTAAATGCGGGGCTGGAGCCCGATGCAGGCCCGGAACCCGATGCGATAAATGCGGGATTGATAGGAAAGTGCAAGAGATGCAAAAGTAAAGGTCAATGCTGAGGAACAGTGCAGGGCACTGCAAAGCGGTGACTCTGATTTTTCTTGCGGTCTTGCTTTGTGAAGCAAGGATGGGGACTTAGTGTTGAAATCCCAAGGAGCTGGATGAGAGACGTTTGTTGTCTCAATTGCGGTCACCCAGTATTCAGGCTGTCTTCTTGTTGAGAATTTCCTGCAATGGGAAAAGAAAACAATGAAAGAGCATAAACTGATCAAGATTTCAATGCACGAGTGTAGGGAAGCGAACGGGCCTGGTAGGTGTCGTGCGAGCACACCAAGAGACATGCATTGATATGTTAAGCATGCGTGTATGAGTTGGTGTGAACGTGCATGGACATGTGTGAGGCGCGCTTAGTCGCTAGTAGATGCGCCAGATCTTGCGGAGAGATGTGCATATGATCATGCGGTAATGCTCTCCGCGAAGGTTTGCACGACTCGCCGGACATGCGGGGTGAGTTGGAGCTGTCGCCTGTGATCTTTCATGGAGGGATCGGTCTTGAGTGTTTGGAGTCCAATGAGGTAGCAGAGAAGTGTTTCCTGTCTCGATTGTGGCCGTTTTGGATTCAGGTTGCCTTCTTGTCGGTTATTTCCTGCAATGGGAAAAGAGAACGATGAAAGAGCAAACTATGCTCGCAATTTTAACGCAAAAGTGTAGGGGATCGAACTAGCCTGGTAGGCGTCGTGCGAGCGTGCCGGGGGTGTATGCACGGGTAAAGTGAAAGCATGCTCGCACGACGCGGAAGGACGCACTCGGTTGTGCTGGTGGATGTACTCAGTTGCGCGAAGGGACGTGTGCGCGATCACGCGATGACGCTTAGTTGCGTGAGATTAGTGAGAAGTTGGCTTTGCCAAGGAAGGTGCATTGGTCCTCGGGTCACGACTTGCCTTGCCGTGAAAGTCGTGATTAGTCTACCTGCGAAGAAGGTCTTCACTCACTTGCATGGTGGGACGTTAGCTGTTATGCAAAACAGTAAATGAGTAGGATACATGTAATGCGTGAGTTTTTTCAAAACTAATGCCGCCATTCACATTGACTCAAAACGATCAAAGTACAATGTAAATTTTGTAGAATAAAGCCCTAATCCAGTCTTCCATCACACTCGGAGTTTAAGCGAGCTCCTGATTGCATTTTTGTAGTTTGGCATGGGTCGGAGTAAGCTCCCTCTGAGGTTATGGTTGGCCGACCAGTTCCACATATTTCTCAGCAGCTTACCGACGAAGGTGATTGATCCTGTTGTTGGTGAGGTCGACTATGGTGGATGTGCCAGAAGTGGGGGGTGTCCTAGCAGGTGTGCCGGTCTTGGTTTGTGGAGATTCGGTGGGAACCTCGTGTGTTGACGGACTTTGTCGAGGCACGAACAAGAGGCCGAGCAAGGCGTCTCTTACCAAGACGAAATGAAGACTGACTTAGGACTCATCCATATGAATGACACCCTATTTTTGTAAAACAGATGATGCATGTGTGCGGAAAAAGTAAATGCCCATGGCTTAATACAAATTACAAGGTACATCGCTCTTGAAATAGAAAAGACTCAAGTGGCACGCAGGCCGACTCAACGGACTGTTCGTCGAAGCCGGGTTGGAGGATGGCGTGGAGCTCCTGCAGAATGCATGGTTTTAGTACTACAGGGACCGTGCTACGTAAGGATGGGGGTTCCCGACTCAAGGGTGTCAATTCCTTGAAACCGAGCGGGATTCTTTTCAAGGCCTAAGCGGCAGTCGAACTGCGCGCCGTACCCCTACTTCGAACCCCTATCTAACCTATGCTCCTATTACCGGTCGTGGGACGCGACCCATAGGTACCTATAAGCTAGTATGATATGCAATGCGTGTGCGGAAAATAAAAGTGCGTAAAGTAGATAAGCGAAAAATTGCGGAAAGCGATAAATAAACAAGCAAACAAAGCAAGCGGGAACGAGCCCGAACCCTCTAAAAGTCCCCAGTGGAGTCGCCAAGCTGTGCGCACCCGAATTTCGTCTCGTCGGGGCACGCAATGCGCGCGCCTAAATGCAACGCGGCTTGGGAGTGTCCACCTTCCCGGGGACGCGCGGCGGACGCACGTGAGAAGGAGTCGCCACTTGCCATTTTACGACCCAAGAGTCGAGGGCCGGCAAGTTTCCCGGGTCTAGGGGTACGGGGTACACCTAATATGCTAAGGCAATGGTCTTGTACGGAACCGAAAATTCCGAATTCGGGGGTTCTATTACGTGTGGGCCTATATCCCACACGCCCTTTCGGTACTCTAGCTTGCTAGGCTTGCCCTTTTATTTATTTACCACATGATTAAGTTCCGCTCATCTTACGCGTTTTGACACTGTAAATTCGAAGGAACACTCCGACCGTCCACTTTCCGACCGGGATTATTACATGACTAAATATGCATCGTAAAACCCTTACATTGTTCTCTCAAATATAAATTACAATGACTGAATCCCGGTTGGTTCGTGTTCGGCCGTTATTTCACTCATGCTCACCGTATGGTTTGGAAAAGACCGAAATCGAAAATAATGCAACGCGGGCTCATGGAGCCGGTGGTCGGGTCCGACCGGACCGACGGATAACAGAAGAATCGTTTGATTCTTGAGACAGCCGTGGGACAGGTCGAGCTCCCGGGTCATGTCCTGACCACGACTCATTCATCCTATCCGAGTTGCCTTTCCACTTAGACATCACTAAGATTGGGACGTTGAGTCGAGGCAAGACCCGATGCCGCACTCGGGTTGCGCGCTCTCAATGTGCATGGGCGTTGGACCCCGTGATATCGTTTCCTATGAGTTCAGGCTTGAACCGCGATGAATACAACAAATAACAGAAAAGTACATGTTGCAAAGAGCACGTATTATCATGTTGCATACACATAATTACATAAACAAAATTATTTAAACGAGGCATGTGCGTTATCGGTGGGGAATCCAAGTAGGAAAAGCGATTGGATATCTTTGGAAAATGTCCAGAGGACTGAATTGAACAATTTTAAAAGATGGGGGACCGATTTGGAAATTCCGAAAGTGTGGGGACTGATTTGCAAATTCTAAGAGTTTGGGGACTAATTTGAAAATTCCAACAGATGGGGGACTGATTTGTAAATTTCGAAAGATGGGGGACTGATTTATAAATTCCGAAAGATGGGGGACTGATTTGCAAATCATAAAAAGATGGGGACTGATTTGTAAAAAAACTACTGAAAATGCCCTAGGACTTATTTGAAATGAAATTGAAAATCAGGACTGATCTGAAAGATAAAAAAAGGCCCGAGGACTAAACTGAAATAACTCGGAAAGTTTCTTGGAATGCTAGAACAATTCTGGAAAATTCAAGGACTGATTGAAAAATGATAAAGTGACCGGGGCTTGATTGAAAATGATTTTGAAATTCGGGGCAGATCTTAAAAAATAAAATACGTCCTATGGACTGAAATGTGACGAAACAGAAAGTTCGTAAAATCGAGTTCGGGAAAAATCCGATCACCCACGCGACTCAAGAACATACACTGCACATCATATCCATCAAGCAAACAATAATATTCAGGAAATGAGCCCTAATCATGCCACTAAGTTGAGAATTTACCTAGTTCGGAAAGTTGAGGGGTGATTCTGTAAATAAAAAAAAATAAAAAAAAGTCAAAGATATGCTGGGCGAGTTTGACCGGGCCGGTCTGAACAGTATCGGGCCGGTCTGAGCTGGATTGGGCCGAACTCCGATGGAATGGACTGGGCCGAATGGAAGATTGGGCTTCGAAAGGATGGATGGGCCGAAGTTGGCGGACTAGACCAACTGGGCTGGACCTGCAACAGAAAAATAATGGGCTAGTCCCGAGATGCGGGATGGGGCCTTCAAGAGTTGGGCTGGACCGTTGCCGAGTCGGGTTTGGGCTGTTTTGGCTTGCACAGACCCGAATGGTAGCAACAGACCCGACTGGAAGGGTGGACAGGCCCGACTGGCACAAGTCGGGTCGGACGTCGCCACGGAGGCTCCCGATGGAATTTTGAGGCAAAGTCGGCGGCATTGGACTCCTAACTGACTGAGGAGCACAGTGATAGGTGGCTCGTAGCGAGATTCAACCCGAACTGACCCGTGCGTCCCTTCAAAGTTCGGATCAGAAAAGACGACCAGAGGAACAGGCCCGACTGGCACAAGTCGGGTCGGACGTCGCCACGGAGGCTCCCGATGGAATTTTGAGGCAAGGTCGGCGGCATTGGAATCCTAACTGACTGAGGAGCACAGTGATAGGTGGCTCGTAGCGAGATTCAACCCGAACTGACCCGTGCGTCCCTTCAAAGTTCGGATCAGAAAAGACGACCAGAGGAACAGGCCCGACTGGCACAAGTCGGGTCGGACGTCGCCACGGAGGCTCCCGATGGAATTTTGAGGCAAGGTCGGCGGCATTGGAATCCTAACTGACTGAGGATCGTGCCTGCAGTGGTTTCATGAAGATTAGACATGTCTATTTGCCTGAGAGATGCAAAGAAAACCGGTAAAAACTGGAAAAATCTGTAAAAGGAGAAAAGAGAGAAATGGCGGTGGTGCGCGGTTGAGCGGCTCTCGGCACGTGACCACCTCGTCACGGGGGAGAGTGAGGGTCATGAGGAACCCTTAGGAAATGATGGCACGACTTGCCATAGTCGTGAGGTGGTGGAAATGTCGAGGAAGCCCGGGAAAACCGTGAATATGTCCTCTGGACAGGGCGATTTTGGCAAGCTGGAAGCTTCAAATCACAAGACTAACATCGGAAATGGACTCAGGAGGTCGAATGCATGTGGGATATGAAGTTTGGTCAAGTTTGGATCGGGTTGGGTGGCGGTCGCCGGAAAACGGTGGAGTTTTCCGTTCTGGACAGTGTTGATTAGGCCATTTAGAAGCCTCAAATCGCAAAACTAACACCGGAAATGGACTCAGGAGGTCGAATGCATGTGGGAAATGAAGTTTGGTCAAGTTTGGATCGGGTTGGGTGGCGGTCGCCGGAAAACGGTGAAGTTTTTTCGGCGGTTGCGTTTTCTTTTTTTTTCTCTTTCCCCCCAAGATCCCGAGAATGAGCTGCCCCAAAACAAGGAGGATTCTCCTCCCTTTAATTGCCAATTTTGCCGGGATTTCCGCAGATTTCGGGGAGGAAATCGCGGAGATCCCGAATTTCCGGATCCGGTCGGCGGCTGCCCGGCCGGCCGGAACAGTAATATTTTTTTTTTTTTTTTTTTTTTTTTTTTAGAAAAGTTAATAAATTGGGAAATGATAATTTTGCCCCCCTTGGAGCCGGTGGACCGAAATTAGGTGCTGACAGTGGCGTATTAAAGGAGTTCTGCAGGAGGGCAACTGAAAGAAAATGCTCTTCTTTTTCCAATTGTAAGGTAAATGGCAGTCCTTTTTCCTTTTCTTTGAATCCTTTTTTTCCAAAACTTATTTGCTCATAACCACCCAATTCTTCAAGAATATCATCACCAGAAAGTTGCTTTGGTGCAGCTCTCTCTTTTCTCTTTCCATCGAATGCCTCAACGTCATTTCTCCAATGATGATTTGGCGGCAAAAACCGACGATGCCCCATATAGCACTCTTTACTGCCATATGTTAATCTTTCTGAGGCAGTATCCTTATTACAACAAGGACATGCCGAGGCACCTTTAGTACTCCATCCCGATAGATTACCATAAGCTGGAAAATCATTGATATGTGTTGGATTGTTCATAAGGAGAAAAATATGACTGGCCACAAGCTATACGCCACGTTCATACTTCCAAATGGATTAAATCCATCACTGGCAAGTGCAAGTCGAACATTTCGAGGATCTGAAGCAAAGTCGGTATGATTTTCCTCAAATGTTTTCCATGCTAAAGAATCTGCTGGATGTCTCCCTAACCCATCGTTCTCCTTTTCTCCTTATGCCACCTCATAGCCGAAGCTATATTTGAATTTAAATGCAACCTTTTCAGTCGAGGCGTTAATGGAAAGTAACGAAGGACTTTCTGGGGAATTTTCTTTCACCAATTAGATCGAAAAATTTCTGCCGTATACTCATCCCCATTTAGCCATCTTGATGTGCCACAAATTGGACACTGCTCTAAGTGCTCAAACTCTTTTCGGTATAGCATGCAGTCATTCTTACATGCATCTATCTTCTCGTAGTGATGTCCCAAGTCAGATATAACCTTCTTAGCCTCATAGTATGACGATGGAATTTGAGCATAAGGAAATGCTTACAATAAAAGCCCAAGTAAAGATGTAATAATTTTCAGCCTCTTCGTTTGGTTTCTGTGCATTGCTACGTAGCTTGTTCTCCATCTAGAACATCATTCATATGGTAGTGTGCATCATAATCCACAATCTGCATCATTCCTTTGGCCGTATATATCATATATCAATCCTCTCATATCATGATGCGGTAATTCTTCATCAGATCTATCTTCATGATCACTGGATGCTTCTTCTAAATCCTCCCCGTGGTGAAAACAATGCGAATAATTCAAATCCATTCCATTTCTAAATAAATAATATTTAAGATCATCCTTCTTCTTGAATAATAATACATTGCGACAGTTGGTAAAAGGACAACGAATGCTATCACCAACCCCAGGCTGTTTAAATGCATAAGCAATAAATTCATCGATTCCTTTCTCATACTCAGGAAGCTGTCTATCACGTAATTGCATCCAACTCTTATCAATAGGCATATTGAGCTACATCGGAAAATTTAATTTAGGATAAAAACTTAATACTTAAAAGTAAGAAAAAGAAAAAAAATTGCATTAACTTATTTATGAAGAAAAAATTGATTTCTTTTTCAGGTTTTAAGAAATTTAAAGAAAATATTTAGAATTTTGATAATGTCAAGAAAGCAATCAATTTACAAATTACTAGAGTCTAGTCTTTTAGCCCGTTCATTACATGGACTTTCTTTTACACATACCTATACTATCTATACTTCTACATATGTGTATATATATGTATATATTATATTTATCTATATATATATATGCATTAATGTAAAGCTAGAAGTGGGACTTCTGATTTCGCTATTAGTTTCCACTTTTACCCTTTATTTCTAATTTCTTCTATTAATTGCAGTTGTACGATGCTTGTCTATTAAGATAATTTTACACTGAAATTAATCATCTGATATATTATTTTCAAATTTTTTCAAATGATATTCGTCTTTTATTAATTGTCCATGGGTAGCAAGGGTGTATCGTCTAGTCAATAATTATTCTTATAATAAATTTTGGCATTTTCTGGTGGATTATTATTTTTATAACAAAAAATGAAAATATTCAATAACTTATTACAAGTTTCAGTAGTCCTTAATAAAACTAATTCAATCAAATGGTCTACTTATAATAATTCTGCAACTAAATAGTTTTCTAAGATACATTCTATACTCTTTATTATATCATCAGTAAGTTTTATGAATTTATTACCACACAAATTCAGTTTCAAATTTCTCATATAAAGACGAACTGCACATTCCAAAAATAATATTTTTATGATTGTAAATTTTTTTCAATGGAAACTGTTCTAACAATATCAATGTACTCTTTATTTCCTATATATATAGAGAAAATCATAAAGAGGAAAATTTTGCACATTATTCTTATAATGTACGATCATTTTCACCGGTCAATTCTTTTTTTTTTTTTTCACCAGTAACTTTTTTATTATAGATGTGTACCAATCACTCGAGAGAAACCATAAATTCTATGGAAACATCGCTCACTTTATCCTCCAAGCTCATTTCTAGTAGGCTAACATGTCCAATAAATATTTCAAAACAAATAGCCAAAAATTTAGACCTGCAGAGTCTACCATCCCAGATTCCTCAGTTTTCCATGCTAATCTCATTAAATACAAACAAATAATCATAATGAGATGAATAGAGCAATTTACAGAGAGAGAAGCACCCATTAGGAACGACCGTTTGAGATCGGGAAAAGGAGCTTGAGTGGCAGAGCTTGACCAGTTCGCGTGACCTAGGGCAGAGGAGGAACGGCGAGCTTGGTTGGCAAGGTCTGATGAATGGCAAAAGATGGTCGGAACTTAATGAACAGACGTATTAGCGTTTCTAGAGAATATGCACTTTTTTTTTTTTAGATTTCAAGAGAGAAAATAAAATAAAATAAAATCTACCAATACTTCAGGCAAGTTAGCATCCGATTAGGATTTTCCAGAATATACATGTTTCACCTTAGATAATTTAGGCACGTTTGATTTTTTAGGGTGGCATAAATAGTATGGATAAAAATCTACCGAAAAAAAAAGTTTGGATAAAAGATAATAAGCAAATTATTAGGAAATACGTTGAACTAACACTAGGACGTGGATTCTGTCAATGGGCTGACATTCCAATCACCTAGTTTTTCTCGTTTCATTTTTATAATTAATTGTTTTGACAAAAAAAAAATAACGGTACAAGACAAGGCACTGTTTTTTTATTGCTCTTCTAAGGTTTTCAACAGAAAGCAAACAATTTATCGCGCACTATATCTTCCGACATACTTCGGGATTTCTTTCTGTTACAATTGAGTAAGTTCCCTCAATTTTCAAAAACATTGAAATATAAAAAAATTTCTGAAATTATAGAACCTGTTCAAAAATTTCAATTTCACTATATTAAGCCGCCGTTGAGAGAAGTAACCATCATATTGTCCTTTTTAAATGATAAGATTGAAAAATTAATCACTGAAAAGTAATTCGCGTCTAAGTTCAAACTGGTCACAAAACTTATTAAGACAGTTTAGTGATTATTCCTTACATGGTCGCTAAATGAACCCCCCATTCGTTGACTACAATTTAAGATTTAATGCAAGTATAATGTGACCTGGTAAAACATTAGTCACATTATACTTGCATTAAATTACAATATCAACCATGGTCACAAAATATTTAGACCAAACTACTCAGTAGTGACTATTTTGCAATTTTATCACTAAACCACCACTTTTTAATGAATATTTACATCATAGTCACTGAAAATGTGTTTTCTTGTACCATTTCACAAAGACGGTCATCACGATTACTAGAATTTCTATCAATACTGACTCTACGTGAAATAATTAAACGATAGTACAATCAGGCGCTGTCATGAAAATTTCAGGCACTTGGTAGAAGATAATGCACAAATAGAAGACTCTCATACATACCCACACTTTAAGATAAAATTTGAACTACATATGACATGTCACTTCTGTTGTATCGACAAGTATCGATGTTGAGATATCCAAACTGAAATTAGGTTTTATAATAAAGAGTTGTATTTGATTTTATTGCAAGTCTTTTCATAAGATTATAATATAAATAAAAAAATGCAATTTTTTTTACTCTTAACATCTTATCTTATTAAATAATGAAAACAGTCCCTCCACATTTCAAGGTGAACACATGTCAAGTCTACAGCTTTTACATTATTTTTCTTTTTTTTTCCCTAAATAATAAAATGCTCAAACCAAAAACGTTTTGAAGGCAATAAATGGGATCAGTCGTATGTATGATGATACATATGATTGGAAGTACATGTATAATACATACAAGTAAGCCAGTTTTCAATGTAGTATGTTGCACGGGTTTATTTATATATGGTAATTATTCACAATCTTTTTAAAGATGAAATTACTTTTTATGAATGCTAAGAATTTTTTATAATTAATTTTTATATTTTATATGTCAGACTTTAGACTAATTTTAAACGGCTTAGTGGCAATTTTGTGACTAACTCACATATTTAATTTGCTTTGTAAAAATTTAGTCAATTATTTATATATTATCCGAGATCGTTATATATATTTGGTTCAAGTATAGAAACCTAATTTTGTAATTTATTAATATAATGTTTTCAAAGTATATTATGAAATTATCATTTTAAATACTTAATTTAGATATTTTTGACATTTTTATTAAAAATTTGACTTTTAGTAATTATATCGCAATTTTATATGCGGAATGTATAGATAATATGAAAATTTTATTGTATGATATTATTGACACCCATTTTCGGATCTTCTGAAATTAAATATATCCGAGACTCGATTGGTAGAATTGATTGAAAGTCTATTGAAATATCGAGCCAAATTGGTTTATTCGGTCCAATCCGGAATATGTGGGAGCCTATTGAAAGCCAACCTGATCTGAAGGCCATTGAAAGAGAGAAGTAGAAATGAAATTATGCGCATGTTTTTCACTTTGGATTCTTCTCCAAGCAGACTTCCTCCTCAAGAATAGCAGAAGGGCAAACATCCATCAATAGGAGATAGCCATTGTCGTTTCCACCAGAACCAGGAGAAAAGCAATCAGATCTGCCCAAAAAAAAAAAAAAAAAAAACTAGATCCGACAAAATTCCTGAAGAAATATATTTCGACGGATCATGTTGTGGAATCCAAGATGCAACCAAAACATGGCTATCGTTGGTTGCTACTCCACAAGCCAGGAGAAAATATGTACCACGCTTCATGCATATAGTTATTCCATGTCCTATTGGCCATTGGCACCAAGGTCATCCGCAGCTTCCGCCAATCATAGTTCCACCGGTAGAGAAGTTACCTAAGCCACCTTGGAATGTGAAATAATAATTCATGAAAGCTACAAGCTTTCGAAAGATAATATAAAACGTGGAAAAAATCGAGCATAGCATATCCATGGCTATCGACGTTTATCCTATTAACCTTAATTTCACTAGCCATGCACGTTTTATTTCAAGACACGTTGGAGGCAATGATTGTAAGTAGTCATAGATACCGTCGAAATGTGTTCGCGGAAATGCCTCCAATCATTGTTCCGCTACCTGAAAAGGAGCCCGAGCCTAAACTTTTATGGTGGAACACATCTCAAAAGCTGTCTATATAGAGCCGAACCAACTCATCGGCATATGTTGGCGGGAATTGAAGGGGTCAATTCTTTTGTGATATTAAAGCCTGGCAAATTCATTATCAAAAGTTGAGTGGCGAAAACATGGGTACAGTGTTCCACCAATACTCGGGATTTTGCCACCATGACATGATTATTAGGCGAGTTCAGCACATACATGTGTACCTCAAATTTCATGACATGAGATCATTTGAGGCACACATGCGGGGTACAATTGTTGACAAACCTAATTTCGGATTTTCTGAAATTAAATATAATTGAGGCTCCATTGGTGAAATTGATTGAAAGCCTATTGAAAACCCAACCTAAGCCCAATCTGATCTTCTCCAAGCAGACTTCCATGGGAGAAGAGCAACCATCCATCAATAACTGCCAACTGGTCCGATAATATATATTGTGCTATATCGTGTGTTGAAACACACATCAGCCAAGCAGCTCTTCAACACAATGTTCCTCTTTTCCAGCAGTTACGTTCATTAGTTTCCACCAATCATCCGACAAGCAGTTTACTCCAGTTTCCTTCTTCCGATTAGTAATTTCCCTTTGTAAGCTCGTACTTCAGCTAATAAAGCATCATTTGCACAATTTCTCGTTATTCTAAATTATTACACTCAATTTATGCTATTGCATCTTTTCAAATTTTCTCAATTCAAGTCCTTCGGTATAGCGAGGCACCGAACTGATCCCTTTCCTTTGATTAGAAGTCAGATTCGTGCACTCAATCACTCTTGAGACATTAGTCTCCGGCACGCTTGCAACATGTGACCACGTATCACTTTTTTTTCAATGGATATATTATTTTTATTTATGTAAATTAATTATGATATTTATTTTTAGTATGCTGATAGCATTTATTATAGGCATTTATTACTTAGGGGCGTTTCTTTCGATGTAAAGGGGAGAACTTTACATTGTATTAACGTCTGGATGTAAAGATTATAAAGATTAACCATTGTAATTACTTTCACAAATTAGAACTTTACGGTCGTGATTGGTAAAGGTTTTACATTTGAAACATGTGGCATTGTTAGATTACAACGAAGATGCGATCATGGGACCCACATTTATCTATATAAAAATAAATCATATATTATATTATCACTCACATTTCCGGTAATCCAATATAATTTACCGAACACAACAATCTCAGATTTTGGCATACAATCCAAGATAAAAGTTTTCTCATTAAAATTTCCCCCCTTTCTTCACTTTTCCTGTAATCTACCAATAGTCGAACCAAACACACCCTTAGTGTAGTTTATTTTACTAATATATATATATATATAGAAAGATTACTTGTGTTTTTCAAATAAATTACTTCATCTCAAGTAATTTAGTTATCTGTTAAATAATTTACTTGAGTAACTTCTCTTGCATACATTTTTTTAACATAAAAATTAATGAAATATTTTAAAAGTATATATGTCTGATCCCCGTTCTTTTTGTTGCGGGAGTGTTCAAATTAACGCGTTAATGATCATTTAGGCGGCCAATGTCTACATATCAATTTTCATTTAGGCGGCCAATGTCTACATATCAATTTTGGACCAATGCCAAATTTTACCCAAAAAAATTAGGTATCTCCATATCAGACACCTTATAGCTATTACTAGGATGTCCCTCCTACGTGCATTTAAAATTTTACTTTTTAATCCCTTTGGTTGCACGGTGTAATTTGCCATATTACCTTGTTCTTTAACGGGTAAAAACCGGTAACTTCAGATATAGATTTTTCCAGACCAGTTCCTAAGAGAGTTAGATATACGAATTTTGTCGTGCATGATACGACAAAGAAATTAACTTTAAAAACCAGGCAAGAAAATATGTCTGAGGATTTTGAATGGCATCTACCACTATAAGATAGGATGTGATGTGATCAATGTTCTTAATAAGGAAAAGTGGCGCAAACATTTTCACCCCCAAGATGAGAATGAAAACCCGGCTTTGCCCCTCACATCCATTGCATGATTCACCTAATCAAGCCCAACACCTCTGCTACCAAAGGGTTCATAGGATCTTCCTTCGGAAATAAAATTGGTACAGCTCTTTCCTTCGGAAATGCTAACTTTGAGCAAGAAATTCGGAGAATGGGACCGAATGAGGAGGAAGTTAAGGGCAGAATTTGCGTTACTGGGGCTGCTGGGTATCTCGCTTCATGGCTCGTAAAGCGGCTCCTCTCATCAGGATACCATGTGATCGGAACAGTCCGAGATCCCGGTATACATATGTATATGCGCATACTTATCTATCTGTTTTACATGTCTGTTTCGGCCTGTGCGGTTCTGATATGCGAATAAGCCGAAGCCATTAACGCAGAAGTTTTAATTCGGTTTTGCGAGTAGGAAATGAGAAAAAGGTAGCTCATTTGTGGAAGCTAGAAGGAGCAAAAGAGAGACTCACCTTAGTGAAGGCTGATCTAATGGAAAACGGAAGCTTCGACGACGCCATAATGGGATGCCAAGGTGTTTTCCATACTGCTTCGCCTGTGATAAAACCGTCGTCCGACCCAAAGGTAATCACTCGGCTCCAAACTATTGCAGTATCGTACATGGTGCAGTTTTTGTCGGGTTGGACCTGAAACACGTGAGACGACGGGTGCTTCTTTCTCCAATCTTTTGCATCGACATATGTAGGCGGAGATTGTAAAGCCAGCTGTTGAGGGAACTCTGAACGTGCTGCGCTCGTGTAAGAAGAACCCGGATCTGAGACGTGTAGTTCTCACTTCGTCTTCCTCGACTATAAGGATCAGAGACGACTTCGACCCGAACGTACCCTTTGACGAGTCATCTTGGAGCTCCACTGAACTCTGTGAAATGCATCAAGTAATTTTTTTTTCCCTAAATAGTCTAATAGGTTTTCCATCTTAGTAGTATTGGTTTCACTTTGCTAACATAAATATTCAAAATTTGGCCTCTTCACAAAAAGATTTGGTACAGTTTGTCAAAAACCTTAGCCGAGAAAGCTGCTTGGGAATACTGCAATGAGAACAAGATCGATCTCGTCACGGTTCTACCTGCATTCCTCATCGGACCGAGTTTGCCACCTGATCTATGTTCAACTGCATCCGATGTCCTTGGCTTGCTCAAAGGTTTTCTTTCTCATCAGTCCTTACCTTAATTTACGTATTTATCTGTTTTCTTATACAAATATGACACAGAACGAATCGAACAAAATTGCTATTCAGGACATTCGTTTTGGATAATGATTCTGTCGCGAGGCAAGACAATTCTTTCTTTCATACCAATTGAAATTGGAATTATTGTTCATGGACATATATCATTACCAGGGGAGACGAAGGACTTCCAATGGCATGGAAGGATGGGATACATCCACATCGACGATGTTGCCCTCGCCCACATCCTCGTCTACGAACATGAGAGCGCCAAAGGGCGGTTCCTAGCGAGCTCAACTGTTGTGGATAATGATGAGCTAGTCTCCTTTCTCTCAGCGCGATATCCATCTCTGCCGATCCCAAAAAGGTTGAGCAATTAATACACAGAGAACTTCCTCGAGTTATGGCATCTCATACATATTCCATAAAACTACTATAAAATATGTTTGTTTCAACTTAATTAAATAAGTGCTTAAAAGTTAGTTATAAAAGAAAATGAATGTAAGAAAGAGGTAAAGATGAGAGATAAAGATTTAAACTACTTAATTATTAAGCAAAAACCCACTTAATAAAATAAGTAGAAAACTTTGATTTAATGAAATAAGTCATTCTTCACTTATTGGTGCTCTTTATCTCTCATAAATTTTTTTTCATCCTTATTCATTCCTCCATTTTTCCATTTCATCCCTTAACTAATCAAGTGCTTAATTTTTAAGTACTTAATTTATCAAACACCACCAAAGTCTTTCAGTTTTTGGTATTATCTTTGGCAGGTTCGAGCCACTGAATAGGCCACACTACGATTTTGACACTGCAAAGCTCGAAAGCCTGGGGATGAAGTTCAAGTCCATTCAAGAGATGTTCGACGATTGCGTGGCGTCTTTGGTGGAGCAAGGCTACCTTCCTTCAGTTTATCTTTAATCGATCCGAGAGTAATCTGTGTCTAGTTTGTTTTAGGATGAAATTTGGTGAATAAAAGATGTACCTTCACGACGCTTGAGCTATTCCAAGGATTTCGTTATGCTCTCAGATGTTATGATAACTAGAGTTAAGTGTTTCTAGCAGTAACAAGTTCAAACTTATGAAGATTGGACCGTTTCCATCGGAGCAAACATGAGAAACCATCAGTTGACAAACCTGGACTTCATTTGAGACCACACGCCAAGGCAATCTTAGGCCCGTCCAGAAATCAACCTGACTTATCGGGGCATATCCCCGGACCAACCTGATCTGAAAGGAAACCGCAAGATGTGATCCTTACATTCGTTCCATTGGATCATTGGGTTGAATCTTCGTCTAATACAAATTGGCCAGCTTTCTTCAAAATGTCATCATTGACCAAGAAGTCGAAGGTGTGAACTAGAGCAAGAAAATGAGGTCGAATGTGGTGGAAGATAAAGGCAGAGCTTGCATTACCGGGGTTGCCAGGTATCTTGCTCTAGCTCGTTAAGCGGCTCCCTTCATCGGGACATGATGTCAACAGAACGGTCTGAGATCCCAGTGCATATCCATGCAACATATGCACGGAAAACCTGTTTTCAAAATTTCTTTTTGGTCCACATGCTGATTTCGTGTGTGCAAAGCTATCCTGGTCGGGATTATCTCGGGCTTCTGTTACTTCGTGCTTTCTTTCTTCCGTTTGGTTTTTGTGGGTAGGGAATGAGAATAGAGTAGGTCAATTTTGGAGGCTTGGAGGAGCAAAGGAGAGAGCTCACGTTAGTGAAGGCTGGCTTAATGGAAAACCGAAGCTTTCGATCGATTACGTATTACGGTCTTACTGTTAAATTGAGCTGCTGCCGACACTGTTGAGGGTACTCTGTACATGCTTAGCTCGTGCAGGCAGACCCCGTATCTGAGGCGATTAGTTCTCAACTCATCTTCTTTGGCTGTGAGGATGAGAGGCAACTTCGACCCCAAGGTACCTGTTGGGAAAGCATGATCCACATGATGCCCCAAAATAAAATAACCCGATAAGGATCCGAATTACCCAGAGTAAAGCTTTGAGTCGGTCCCAAGAAATGTTACGTGGGATTGATCACGTACAGAGCCACCTACACAAAACGAAAACGAACAATGCTCCGGCGATGGATTTTCATTACGTGTCGAGCAAGAATCAATCACATTCCACAGCACAAGTACCTCTCTCAATCACACTTTCGGTGATGGGAGCACACGCACAATTCTTAGAACTCTCTCTCTCGCCCTTTTCTCTCTCTGTGGCCGTGAGTGTGCATGTCCACATACATGCATTTCATATACTCTGCCACCCATCACTATTAATCAAGAATGATTAATAGCATGAATTACAAGAGGAGCTACAAATAGTAAATATTTCGTAATCCCATTTTGAATGCAGCATTATTCATCACTCTTGATAGGAGACTAATGGTGGCAACACATTCATTATCGAGAAGGAGTATAATTCAGATTGGATTCCAAATTCGGGTAGGGTCGAGTCAGTCGGGTTCCTCATGGGCGGACCCAAAAAGTCAACAGTACCATTCGACAAGTCATCTCGGAGCTCCACCGAACTCTGCGAAAGCCTCCAGCCTCCAAGTAATTAGATCTTCTTGCCCCCATTTTCCTGGGTTTCCCATCTTTACTCCCTTTTGATGAGTTTGATCTATAAGAAATTCTCATGACGATGTATCTGTAAGAATTTTGGCCTTCTTCCAAAAAGATTCAGTATGCTCTGTCGAAAACCTTGGCCAGAAAGGCACCTGACAGCTCTGCAGCGAGAACAAGATCGACCTCGTCACAGTTTTACCAGCATTCATCATCAGACCGAGGGTGTCATCTGATCTATGTTCCACTACATTCAATGTCCTCTTATTGCTGAAAGGTACCCAGCTTGTTCCCACACTCTTCAGTACGATAGTCATTTTAGGTAATGAAGAAGAAATGAAATGGAATCGCTATATGATATGCAGCGCTCTTGTATGTCTTTTGACAGGGGACCTGAAGGATGGGATATGTATTATGTGTGGATCAATGATGTTGTCCTTGCCCGCATCCTCGTTATGAACGCGGCAGCGCTAAAGGGAAGATCCTAGCGTGCTCCACCATCATGGGCAGTAATGAGTTGGTTTGCATTCTATTGCAATGTTTATCTCTACCAATTCCTAAAAGGTAAGCAGATGCAGATACATATTTCGACCTTTACACAAATCTATATACTAATGTAGGAGCCTATCCTAGTAAGATGACTGTTGTAGATTCACAAGTTCGTGTTCAAAATTACCGCAATGTTAAGATGAGGCAGATACTGCCTTCGAGTTAGATGTTGGTTCCAGGAACGTAACTTTATGGAGAGCTTCTCCAAATCGAGTGTGCTCAGTTTAATAATCAAATGTTGAGTTTGTTTAAATTCTGTAGGTTCGGGCCGCTGAATCCACACTACACTACGGAACTCAAGAGCCTGGGGTTGAAGTTCAAGTCGATCAAAGAGATGTTCGATATTGACTGCATAGCATCTTTGGTAGATCAAGGTTGCCTGCCATCATATAACTTAAAAAGCTGATTCTCTGGGCAGTGTCATGGATTTGTTATGCCTTCAACCATTTGTAGAGTTGTACGCATCCCGTGGTAAGTTCAAATCTGGACCAAGGTTGGTTCTTTATGATTTATTAACGAGTGCCAATTCGGTAATATTTCGGTTTATTGCATGAAAACGCACCAAACAGGGAGGATAAGTAGATAGACCCCGTCATGGTCTGGAATAGATTGCCTGGCCTGTATTTGGGCTGGATTGCTGTTTACATGGCCAGGCCTCCCACGTGCCCTGGACTTAAAACCTTTGCCCTGTGCTGCCCGGACCGGCCCCAGAGCAGGCCAATCATTCGGGCGATGCCGTGTAACTCGATGAACCTAGAGAGACGGTTGCCAACATCAATGCAGGAGCTGAATCTTAACAATTAATGTAAAACCCTTGGGCCCAAGGGCAATGAAGAAGGGTATAAATTATTGCTCTTGACTACTTCCTTGATTGGGACTTCGGACTTGAATAGTTCTTTCAATGTTTCTCAGATCCGCAGCTACTTTCTCGAGACTATCTGTTTCCCGAGCCTGCGGTCGAATTACGGAGGCACTCCCACCAGGCAGTGCTATACCGATGAGGATGTGAGTTATCAGCATTATTCCAAGTGCAGTTTAACATCACAACAGGCTGATTAGAGTTCCTCGGGTGACCCGACTCTATCAGTCCAATTCGAATCCTGGAGTTAGATTAACATGTCATTAGGCCCGGGGGTAACCGACGTCGATCGTCAAATGCAAAAGGTTTCAGAAATATGACTGTCCTCTCCAAATCATGATTTCAATCTTTTCCGAAGATTTTTGAATGGTAAGGGCATGGCCACCACAGAACCATTGGCATTGTTTGACCTGTGGGTGAAGCTTACTCATACATCCACAGGATTAACCAACAGCTCTCTGTGGCAGCAGCTGCTGCCACGTGGCCTAATATATGCACGGATGATAATGGACATTGTCGGTCCGCCACGTGTATCCTCATGCGTGTGCTCGAATGGATCGGAGAAATGGGAAAAACAAGGAGGAGTTGACAAACTACAATGTCAGCTAACAGATTTTATCCAGTGCAGTAAGTTTAACAGTAACTAGAAACATATCACGGTTAGGACATAGTCCAAGCGAGAATTATTTTCAGTAGAAGACACCTCGCAATCTCCGAGGAAAAAAAAGAAAGAAATCTAAAAATAGTATATGAAAATAAGAAGTTCGGATTCGATCTCTCAATAAAACTTCCCATTATCTCTCTATTGTACTCAGATCTCCCTCGTGGCCATCAAAGAACAAAAGAAGCTACGGGCAATAACCCGTTCAATTTCTCAATCAATGACGAAACATGGGTTAATAAACCAAAAGAGAACCACTTAAATTTCAACTCGTTAATTATGTTAGAAGTTTAACTGGCGAGTATCCTTGATTATCGAGTATCAATACTTCACGATTACCTCATGTTAGGACTATAAAGTTCGGGGTCTAAACCAAGTGCGTTTCGTCGATGAAAAAACTGGATCCATAGCCCACGTTTAGCCTCAAGTACCTGCAAAAGGGGAGATTGGGGGTGGTGCCCGATTTCCCTCTCCGATACTCAATCGAGGGTGGTGCGTGATTTCTCTTTTCGACGCTCAAGTCAGTGTGAGCCGTGAATATGGAGAAAAGTGATGAATTATTGATCAATCCTAAAAACATGTAAAGTGCATGTATTTATAAAGGACTTAGAGATATATTACGTTATCACCATAAGTTTTATTCAGTATATTTTCATATCCCACGCTTCGATATATTAGGAAGTGTATATTGTCGTTTTAGAAAATTATTTATTATAACTCTTGCTGACAGGCTTCCACTCGTGGGCCTCGTGAGTGAACCTCGTTGAGAGGACTAGACCTGTTTCGTGAATAACCGGATTGGGCCTCGATGGGCTTCACTCGGGTTGCTGGTCCTTACGGACTGTATCGGGTAGGAGCCCGAAATCCCATCCCCAAACAAAAATCGACAGGATTTCGGTCTTTTATTCTGGAACGTGGATGACATGCTCTACAAATGGTCGAAATTAATTGCTCTAGCCAACCACTTATATCTTTCCATTGTATTATGGGTGTGTGCCTTGAAACGTAAAAGCCGTACAGATCATTTGCCATTCTAAACATCACCCTTTTGGAATCTTGCATTTGAATTGGCACCATCGCACGGTACAATTATATTGCTCTCACGCCCCATCACATTATACACTCGGGTCGGCCCGCAGCATAACGTACTGTGTATTCATTCCGTTTTCATGAATATAGAAGAATTAGGTTTCAGAAACGCCCCGGTTAACCCATTCATGGTAGTATCAAGACGGAACATACCTGTACAAAATGAACCGAGGCATATCTAGCACAAGAGACTCCGATTCCACGCATATATATCCAACCATTGGAGTACATGTTACGGAAAGAGGAACATGCTCGTAGTTCACTGAATCCCCGTCCAGTGAAGACCGTCAAATAACTCAAAAACGACCCAAATATTTCATCACTGTATAAAATCTGGTGGTATCAGTAGATCCTAGTTATCAACCGATCCTCGAAACACTTGGTTATGTCTCGACCAACTGACTTATCGATCCTCTAGATAATGATCCAACCACCAGAGAAAACCATAGAACGTGGAAGTTAACGACACCGTACGACAATGTTGTGGTCCCTAACGAACGCGTACACCTTAAATGGGCACGACCTCGTCTTTCTCCCCTCCTGGAAGAAGACACGTCCGAAATTGAAACGTGATAGCGAAGTTCAATAATTTATCTTCAGAGAACGCCTTATCGGTCTTCTGTGGCCTCATAAATCTCCTCCACTTCCATTCCCACAAAATAATATGGTCTTCTTACTTGTACCCTCCATCATATAATAAACACATCTATTCACGGTTAAGAATTCACGTAACGGTATCTCTCTATTGCGAAAACTAACGAGAATTGCACTCCCAATTATATATAAGGACGGCATCTGATATTTCGTGAATTGCACACTCCCAAGTATACACTTAATTAAAGATTGACATTCCTAATACAGATATTATTCCCTATATATATATATAACACGATAGCATCTGATATTTCGTGCATTGTGATTGGTTTGATTTATTAGACCGAACCTGGATATTCCATTCCTTTCCCTCCTTTCTGCATTTTGACAGCCCAACAACATCTGATATACAGAGACAAAAAAGATTACAAAGATTTCGCGCAACGTATGGATGGTGGATGCCAGTCCATAAGCACCCAAGAATCTGAATCGACGGCCATTAAGAAATGTCTTTTTTTTTTCGATTTATTTGACATATATTGAAAAGAATGCAGTAGGAGACTACACATTAATTCAGGAAATGTGGACGTTATCTCTTCCACCTGCTTTATCTTCCTTACACATTAATTCAGCCGAGAACTCGAAAAGCTTGATATTCATGGCCAGACCTTGAAGCAGAGAAAATCTGCCCTGCAGGAATTTCCGAGTTTTTCGCAATTCTCGATCGAGAACCCGAATGATGGATGAGTCCACTGGCAAAGACCAACGGTTCGTGGAAGAAGAAGAAAAGCCAGCAAGAGCCTTTGTCAATGTCAGCTCCGCTCCCAGCAGCAGGGACAGGGAGCCCGCCAACAGGTGGATGGCGTTTGGCAGTCCGCCCCGGCCCAAGGTCCCCAGTTCCGGCCCGAGCCAG
Source organism: Punica granatum (assembly GCF_007655135.1). Lineage (NCBI taxonomy): Eukaryota > Viridiplantae > Streptophyta > Magnoliopsida > Myrtales > Lythraceae > Punica > Punica granatum. The sequence goes on from NC_045128.1 coordinate 3,542,360, forward strand.
CAGGCCTTACCTGGGTTGGACAACTCGGAACAGATCCTGAACGAGGCCACTATAGCCGAGAGGACTGCGGAGTGGGGCCTCAGGGTTCGGACCTCGGGCGGGTCGTCAGAGTTCGTGTCGAACCTGGGGGACAGCAAGAGGAATTCACATGAGAGGTTCGGCGGGGCCGACTCAACCAGGACTTCTGGGGATTCGACCTTCAGCAGGAACTCGGGGGCGTTTCCGAGGGTCTCCCAGGAGCTGAAGGAGGCGCTGGCGACCCTCCAGCAGACATTCGTAGTGTCGGATGCAACAAAACCCGACTGCCCGATCATGTATGCGAGTAGCGGGTTCTTCACCATGACCGGGTACTCATCCAAGGAGGTCATTGGGAGGAACTGGTGAGAAATCAGTCTCTCTTCCTATCTACTCAAGTCGTCGTGAAAAATTCTCTGTAACCGAAAAAAAAAAAAACATATAAATGCAAAATAAATATTTAAAATGATCTTTTCTCGGAATAATATCATAATTTTTTTGGGTATATAATAGTGATATCTCTCTAATAATCAATTGGAACACTTTTAACATATTCAAATTTTGCAGCTTTTAGGAAAACAAGTAGTCGTAACCAAATTACTCCTCTTATATAAGAATTATAGGTTATATCGTTTGAATTTTCGAAGAAGATACTTTATATTCGAAAATTTGGAAAAAAAAAATACAATTTTGTTCTTATATGAGTAAAGAAATTCATTGTTCTGATTGGATGGAATGCCAAATTTAATATATGATGAGAAAGCCATAAGAAGAAAGGAAAATTTTGATTGGCTAGTTTCTGCTGGATTAAGCCGGCCGGCTTTCCATCATTGTTAAACCATTTCACGTTTGACCATTAAACCGGTCGGTAAGTTTTTCCCGCCAAAAATTAACGGTACCGACCAGGATCCCTCTGTGCGACAAGACTGTCTTCTGTAGCAATGTCAACCCTCGGTTGTCATTCCAACACTATCCGATCAACAGCAGAGGAAGTAGGGTGCCCGAAGCCGGGCTGCACCTGTAGATTCCTGCTAGGAAGTAGAAGATGAGAATTGAGGACTTTTTTTCCCCTTTTTTTCTGGCAGTCGATTTCTTCAAGGACCAGACACTGACGAGAACGAGGTGGCGAAGATAAGGAACGCGGTGAAGAACGGGAAGAGCTATTGCGGGAGGCTGCTGAACTACAAGAAGGACGGGACCCCATTTTGGAACCTCTTCACTCTCACCCCCATTAAGGATGAAAATGGCAACACCATCAAATTCATTGGGTATACTCTTCGTCTCTTGATTTTCCGTTTTAGGTGATGCTTGAGTGTCTATCGACTTGAGCTTCTTCTAGCTTGGTTGCTTAGTGATAACTCAAACATTCCAAATCTGTGGTCCTCTTCCTTGGTTTGTCGTTCAAATTGAGTTCATCTTAATGCTTTTGAGGAGATATTCGGATGATGTTCCGTTTCCGGTCTCTGAGTTACCGTCTCGGTAATGGATGGATGTACTGTGGAGATATTGGTTGTTACATCTCAGACTCATAAATATGATTAGCTCAGAATTTTGAAGCTATCAAGCAATACTGATGTTGTAAATGATTGTTTTATCGGTTCGATAATGAATTTCCTTGAAAAGATCCTTATTCTTTTGTGTTTATGCAGAATGCAGGTCGAGGTCAGCAAGTACACTGAGGGTGCCGTCGACAAGGCAGTACGGCCTAATGGATTGCCTCAGTCTTTGATCAAATATGATGGTCAGTACGTTCTCATCTTACCTTATATCCACTTTGAAGTTCGTTTTGTATTTTGCCGAAGAATTCTTTGCTACCAGCTCGGCAGAAGGAGAAGGCCTTGTGTTCCATTTCGGAGGTCATCCAGACGGTGAAACGTCCCCGATCCCACATTCGTAGTATGAGCATCAAGAACGAAGATGTAGAGAAGTTCAACCTCGATTCTTATCTCCCAAAGTTGTCCGAGAATGATGGTACGCCTGGTAGGCAAACTCCTCGAGTAGATCCATTATCCAAAGTGTCTCGTACAAGCTCTAGTCAGGACTTGGACAAGAAACTGAGAAAATCTGGACGTATTTCAATGGGGTAAATTTTACGCTCCGATGCATCATCACCAGAAAATGTTACAAATATTTTTTACTTATCAAATTTTACGTGGGTTCTTGTCTGCTTTTTAAGGCTCAAAGCAAAGTCTCCAGGGATCAAGGCGAAGCAAGAAGAAGAGCCGACCATTGAGCCGGAAGTCTTGATGACTATGGATTTAGAACGCTCCGATAGTTGGGATCGTGCAGAAAGAGAGAGGGATATGCGCCAAGGGATAGACCTGGCAACCACACTGGAACGCATCGAAAAGAACTTCGTCATCACAGATCCTCGACTTCCGGACAATCCAATTGTGAGTTATTGTTTGTATCATTTTGCCATTACTGTGTATTTCCGGCTTGGCACCAATATCTTGTTGTACTTAAACATCTCTCTGCCACGCAGATATTTGCTTCGGACAGTTTCCTTGAATTGACAGAGTATACACGGGAAGAGATTTTGGGAAGAAACTGTAGGTAAGAAGTAAATTATTCATATTCACCATTAAATTTCGCAAGGTCAACCGTTTTCGGGATTTAAGCTCTCTAGTTTCTTCGCCAATTTCGCAGGTTTCTTCAAGGTCCTGAAACTGATCAGGCAACTGTCTCAAAGATCCGAGATGCTATCCGGGAGCAGAGGGAAATCACTGTACAATTGATCAACTACACTAAGAGTGGTCAGTGTGCTACGAAACATAACACTTCTATGCCTTATTCATGGGAAAATAGTTGGCAATACTCATTCAAAGCCCGAATGATGTCATGATCTGCAGGAAAGAAGTTCTGGAACTTATTTCACTTGCAACCAATGAAAGACCAAACGGTTGGCAAAATTTTGTACTTCTTACCTTACAATGGCAGCAAACTATGAATTTGTCTGACCATGTGGAGCGTGAACTGTGCTTTATTTGTGCCTTGTTTGGTCTTTTCAGGGTGAGCTTCAATACTTCATCGGCGTCCAACTCGATGGGAGTGATCATGTGGAACCATTAAGGAACCGCCTCTCAGAAGGAACAGAACTGCAGAGTGCTAAAATAGTACGCTTTTCTTTGATACGTTCGTGCATTATCCTTTTACATGCTGGTGTGTGGTTTCCTAACCGTACGAGTTTCAACTGTCGCCTTTGTTTCTGGACTTTCAACAGGTCAAAGCCACAGCAGAGAATGTTGATGAAGCTGTTCGTGAACTTCCTGACGCCAACTTGGTAAGGTACTCCTTCCAATCCTTGCTTAGGCTGATAATACTTGTTAATAATTACCTTCTTAAATCTCGACAGCATCACCAACAAAAACTATGCTACAAAGATTTTTCAGCTCTATCTTAACCTGCACGTCATACATCACTGTTTCTCTCGAGTGCGCTGGCTTGGAATAGGAATCCTGTAGGATATTTTGAGTGAATCTTTTAGGACATTACATTAACAAATGGCTCTTTTACTGTCAGTTTAGTCATTGCTACTGCTATATCTTTGCGGGATCAGACCCAGCCACTTTATTAGCGATTTCTCGCTAGATCAAGCTGATACAAATTTTCCATGGTGTTCTGTCCTATAGAGACCAGACGATTTGTGGGCCATCCATTCTCGGCCGGTTTTCCCGAGGCCTCACAAAAGGGATAGTCCTTCTTGGATAGCAATACAGAAGGTAACCCCATCGATTAAAGTAGTTGTTCAAACCGATATAATCACTTCTTAATTCCCCTTTCGTAATATGGGCTTTTATGTTTTAGATCACGGAAGCGGGAGAGAAGATTGGACTGCATCATTTCAAGCCCATTAAACCTTTAGGCTGCGGTGACACTGGAAGGTACTGTCATTCTTGAGGCTGTTTATTTGACTGCAATCCGCTGTCTCTCTGTCATTGCTTGATTCTTTCTTGAAGATTCGTGACTGTTGCATATTCATTCTCGTGTTTTTTATAATTTCTGTAGTGTCCATTTGGTGGAACTGCAAGGTACAGGGGAGCTGTTCGCTATGAAGGCAATGGAGAAGTCCATGATGTTGAATCGAAACAAGGTATGGACAATGTAGATTCGAACTGGACAGTGTTCTTGCATCTCTTGATATGTTTTGCTTCCTGAGCAACAGACTTCGTTTTCTACCAAATTAGAGGAAGGAACACTACCGGTTCGGTTTATGCATGCATTGCATCATGAATACGAGCAGGCAGATCCACTCTTTTAATTTCCGATGAAGTGATTCTGTCAAAATTTGTCTATGCAGGTTCATCGAGCATGCATCGAGAGGGAGATTATATCCCAACTGGACCATCCTTTTCTTCCAACGCTTTACACCTCCTTTCAGGTCTACATTCTTCGAACAGATAGCCATCTTGTTCAATCCGTCTAATCTTCCTAAGTCAAGACTTCAAGTTTATTGATTTTTCTGGCATCTCATCAGACTTCTACACACGTTTGTTTGATAACGGACTTCTGCGCTGGCGGAGAACTGTTTGCCCTGCTCGACAAGCAGCCCATGAAAATATTCAAAGAGGAATCCGCAAGGTATTCTGTACTGCACGAATACTATCAAGTTATGAGAAATTCAGGCACGGATGGCTTAATATTTTTCGGGATTCAGCACAGAAAGTGGTGATGAAACGAGTTCTGTTTTGCAATGCAATTACATTTTCAGGTTCTATGCAGCAGAGGTCGTTATCAGTTTAGAATATCTTCACTGTCTAGGTACTTCATATACTAGAAACCTTGCAAAGCAACGTTTGTTAATCGTTGTATATTCTTCTTCCTTCCCTCAGCCTGCTGTTGTTAACGAGAAGTTCTTCTCTACATCCTTTCCTATTATACAGGAATCGTCTATCGGGACTTGAAGCCTGAGAACATCTTGCTGCAGAAGGACGGGCATGTCGTATTGACCGACTTTGACTTATCTTTTTTGACCTCCTGTAAACCACAAGTACAGTGCCTGATTCCCTGCTGGACTACAAATCATCAAAGTATGACTTATTTTCATCGTGCTGCTGACGTGCTTGGGATATTTCTGCAGATAGTACACCATCCAGTTTCGGGTAACCGAAGAAGATCGAGAAGTCGGCCACCACCAATGCTTGTTGCAGAACCCATCTCACAGTCCAATTCCTTTGTCGGAACAGAAGAATACATTGCCCCTGTATGGAATAAACCTATACGACTGTTATTGTCTCATGCACCTGCATTTGCATCTTCAGGTTCTTCTAACTGTACGATCTTTGGTCTGTTCAGGAAATAATAACCGGCGAGGGACACGCCAGTGCCATCGATTGGTGGGCTCTTGGTAAGTCCCTTCATGCCTCAAACATGGATCATAAAGATAGTCATCAACAACTATCATCGCTGTTTCTTGTCAATCTGATTTGCTGAGTGCAATAGTTGTCATTGATCAACATTGATTTTTGCAACAAAAACAAAAAATCTCGATTTACCCATATGTTGAAAATAGCAGGTATTCTACTGTACGAGATGCTCTATGGTCGAACACCCTTCAGAGGAAAGAACAGGCAGAAGACCTTTGCCAATATACTGCACAAAGATCTCACATTCCCGAGTAGCATCCCGGTATCCAACTCTGGCTTGATTGACATAAATCATTATCATTAAATAATCCTCACCCTCGAGTATCTAAGCAGAAAATTCTCCTTATAATCTCCAGGTAAGTCTCGCTGCAAGGCAATTGATCAATGCACTGCTGCAAAGGGACCCTGCAACGAGATTAGGATCAAACAGCGGAGCCAACGAAATTAAGCAGCACCCTTTCTTCCGTGGAATCAACTGGCCCCTCATACGCTGCATGGTACTAATTCCGAACAGGTCTTTCAGAATAAATTGCTCAATGTTAGTAGTCATAGCATTGCTAACTTCTTATTGTATTCTCTGCAGAATCCTCCTCCACTTGAAGCACCTCTTCAACTGATCAAGAAAGATCCGAAAGCCAAGGACATACGATGGGAAGATGATGGAGTACTCGTCTCTTCCATGGAAATGGATCTCTTCTGAAGGTTTTGTCCTATCCAATCTTGGACTTACAATTTGATAAGGAATACATGCTTCTATCTGCTCAGTCCGATGATCATCTCTGCAGGAGTGCGAGTATGTCGTACAACACGGGGTGGATCTCGTGCCATTATTCCTGCTTCTTCCTCTACTTATTCAGATAAATGATTGTGCATTAAGGAGAAAAGCAAGCAAGGAGTTATGTACCGAAGTAGATAGTGTTTGGCGGGATGACACAAGTCGAGTGGATGATAGCATACGATTGAGAGATTACTTTTGTTCGCTTTGCTTGTAACTATTCATAGTGAAGATGAAGGTTTTTAACTATGTTGACGAGAAAGTTCCAATAAAGGCCTTTTCAGATATGCAACTTAGTACTGTTGGGACAAATTTTAAATTGGTGAATCCAGTGATTTTGCGCCGCTAAATCAAAGAATGGCGCATTAAAATGGAGATCGGGACATCAAATGGCACAAAACTGTGTTTGTCTTTCACCAGTAATCCTTACATGAACAGTACCCATCCTTGAAGTGATGGAACCTCTTCTTGTCCCTCACAACAATTTCCCGCTGAAACACACTGGAAATAATCTTAAGAACGGAGTGGCAATCGCTGCAAGTCCTCAAGTTCTTCACTACCCTAATGGTCTTTCCCGGTGGCAAACTCATCAACCCGAAAGCAACTGCAATCCTCTCACTGTGATATCTAATAGCACTATCCTTCTCCTCATCCTCTATATCGTGCAGCACCAACGCTTTATCAGGCTCATGCCCATGCTCCTTCAGTTTCCTGGCGACCTCATCCAAAAACAAGTTGATCTGCTCAAATTGCGGGTGTGTTGTGTCCCCTGCAACAAATTCGTGCATGACATTATCCACCTCAATTGAACTGCGTCCAGGAATCTTACGAACTCCTTTTTCTATCATCAACTTCCGAAAACAGCTCACGTCATCCCATCGACTAAGAGATGCATATAAGTTTGATAAGAACACGTAGTTTCCACTATCACGAGGGTCCAATTCTAAGAGTTGCCGGACCACTTTCTCGCCAAGCTCTGTGTCCTTATGAATCTGACACGATCTGAACAAACTCCCCCATACTTGTGGGTTGGCCTTCATGGGCATTGTCTGAATAAGCTCAATTGCCTCTTTCAGAAGGCCGGCTCGGCCAAGGAGATCCACCATACACCCATAGTGCTCGATCCCGGGTTCAATTCTGTAAGTCTCTGTCATCTGAGAGAAGTACCTTCTGCCTTCGGCGACCATACCCGAGTGGGTAAACCCACTTAGGAGACCAACAAAGGTGACGCCATCGGGCTTCACTCCTTCCTCCGTCATCATAGTGAAGAAGTCCACAGCCCTCTCACCATAACCGTTCATCCCTAGTCCTACTATAATCGAATTCCAGCAGAAGATATTCCTTGTCTCAAGTTGGTCGAAAACCTCAAGGGCAGCCTCTACATTCCCACACTTGCAGTACATATCTATTAGAGCATTACCTAAAACTGAATCAACTTTCAGCCGTTTCCTCGTTATGTAATTGTGAACCCACTCACCCATTGCCAACGCCCCGAGATGGGCACAAGCAGATAACAAGCTGACCATCGTCACTTCAGTCGGTCTAACGTTCGCAGCCTGCATTTCTTGAAATGTCGAAATTGCCTTCCCATATTCCTCACACCGTACATAACCCGAGATCATAGTATTCCATGAGACGTAATTCCTGGCAGGCCCCATCCGTACGAACAGCTCGTAAGCTACCGCAGGATCATGCAATTTAAAGTACGCATCAATAATCGCATTCCATGAAATCGTATCCTTGTCAGGATTCAAACTGAACATTCTCCTCGCGGAATCAATATCACCCAACTTGCAGTAGCAAGTGATCATCAAGTTCCACGAAGCCGCATTCCGCTGTGGCATCTCATCGAACAGCTTGCGGGCCTCTTCCACGCACCCATTCTTGCTCAGAGCCGAAATCATTGCATTATCCGCAACAACATCTCTCTCAGGCATTCCACTGAACACCTTCCTGGAGGACGGCAAATCCCCAGCCTTTGCATAGAAGTCGAGCAGACCCGTCTGCAGGATCACGTCGAACTCGAAACCCACCTTCACGACCTGGGAATGGAACGACTCGCCCAGCCGGGTGGCTGAGTAGGCCGCGCAAGAACGCAGGATTGCGGAAAGGGTAGTCTTGCTGGGCTTGACGCCGTCACGCAGCATCCCACCGTACAGGCCAAGGAAAGCCGGGAACTTCTCGGACCGTAGGGACAGGCGGACGGTGGAGTTCCATAGGGAAGGAGGTGGGTTGGGGATACTGCGCAGGAAGGAGGAGGCATAGTGGGGGCAGTGAGAACGGAAGCAAGAGGAGATGAAGGCGGCGAGGAGGGGAGCTGGGCGGCAGCGGAGGAAGCCGTTGGTGAGGATCTGAGCGTGGAGAGACCGTAACTGTCTCGACGTCAAGGTACTGTTCTGTACTGTGATGGCAAGGCTGTCGGAGAGCGGCGAGCGGAGACTCTCCGGCGCAAAGTACATTCAGGAAGACGACAGTCGAGACTGAATCTAAAGTCCTGTACCTATTCACCAGTCGCCTATATTTATGTGTTGAGAATTTGGCGTAATCACAGCCGTTGATCGTTAGGAATCTCCTAGATTCAATAACGGATTCATCGCATCACGGTTGTTCAGATGTGTCTATTCTAGGGAAGAACATCTGATTGGCACGTTTTGGTGCTCCTATAGAGAAGCGTGTCATTTTCCCGGTCTGAATAAGGCATCTCGTTCATCATCTTATCCTTAGGCAACAACGGCTCCTTTGCCCGCTCACCGTAATAGTCGGGTTATTCGTTCTTCAGAAAACCCGGATATGGAAAACATGGAGATATGGGGCTGATACTTGGGTAGGAAAAAGAACGCAACTGCAGGTTCGATGTACTTATATCTTCATCGATAACACGTGCTATCATAGTACGTGTATCAAATTTATCTTCATTGAGATTAGGAAGGTAGCAAAGCATATGCATAGACCCAAACATGGCCCAAACCTAATTCATGCAAGCAGCAGAGTGATCAAGGCCTCGAGTGATCGCCTTCGGCTTCCCAGCTTAACAACGAGCAAAGAACTATGTCACCTTCAAAATGACACGATCACTATCCATACATTAGTAAACAAAAACTGCAGCATAGACACCGATAAAGTACTTATTTATGCCATGTTGACAAGCTACTCTCGGGATGGCAGTCAACTGAATTGAATACTGAACAGCACATCAGCAAAGACCTCAAGACGCGCACTCCCGAGGTCCTCCTACAAGCAGAAAGTATTATAACATAAATTTGGCCACGAGATTCCTTCTGGTTCTTCGAATGACGATCTCATAACACCTAGCTAGCCACAAGAATACACAAATTGCCCTGATCATGCCATAATATATCGATACTAGACAAAGTAAAACTCATATAAGCATGTGAATGATGACGGAAGCTTTTCCTATTCTTGATAAAAGGGGAATGCGAAGGCTTACAGCATTAAAACTGAACAATCAGTAGCTCAAAATAATTGCTGCGATGGTTTCTTTCCGAAAATCACCTCCCACAAGACGGGAGAGAATGGAGCTTTTTTATCCAAGAACTCTCTAACGGCTTTCTCGTTAATGAAGAACCCCTTCTGCCTCAATCTCTCGATGACACCCCGAGCTTCCTCCACGCCTTTCTCCTTACACAATCCATCAACTAATCCCACAAAGGTCATCACATTCGGGGAATGACCCGCTTCCACCATTTCCTCACAGAACTCGAGAGCATCCTCTACCCTATTACACTTATACAAGCCCTGTACCAAAATAGTGTAACTAAACACGTTTGGAGTGATACCATTAGCTTGCATCTTCCTGAAGATCCTCTTAGCATCGTCGAACTTATGGGCCTTGCAGAACCCTTCTACAACTGCAGTGTATATAACAACCTCGGGTATAGTGCCCCTCTCTCGCATCAGCCCAAAAAGCTTCATTGCTTCTTGGATTAGCCCATCTTTACAAAGCCCATCAAGCATCGCCACAGCGTTCGGGATAAGGCCTGTCTCCTTCATTTTCTTGAATATCTCGTCAGCATCCTCCGGGGTCGGCGGCCTCTGCTCATTCACTGTTTGATCTTGATTCGACTTGTTCTCTTCTTGAAGTGGCTGGGCAGTTGGAGCATCCCTGCGGGGTTTATCGACCTTGTCAAAACTCAGCTTGAACTTTTCAAGGAAATTGTCGTCAGAAACATCATTCCTCATCCTATCCCGTCTCATATTCGAGCGATTGTTCCTCACAGGGCGTTCCCAGTCCGGCTGCTGCTGACCTCTTAAAGGTCTATTTGGCAGCGGGTCAGGAGGAGCAGAATGATCCTCATCGCGACTGATTTGCCCTCGTGTTTTCCTCGAACCCTCATCACCAGTGTTGAAGCCGAACCCATCTGCGTTGCTGCTAAAGTAGCGGAGCACTGATGCTTTCCAACCACCATGTGATAAGGACAGACGGGATAAACAGAAACTACGAAAAAGAAGCCTATCCCGAGCTCCTGCCATGCTCCTGATGATTACATTACGAAGTTAGTATCTCCACTATAAACCCCGCTCCAATATAAATAAAAGGATTCATTTCACTTTCTGAATATGCAAAGCTCGAGGACGGAAACATAGTCAGGGCAACGGGGAAAGCCGACGAGCGGGAAGCCCTTCCATTTTCTTATCTATCTACTCCACATACAATCAACACATACATATATAGCAGTCTGCTCCATTCCCAACAAAAAATTGTAACTTTCATCCTGGATTGCATCACAATGGGAGGGAACTATTGATTGCAAATCCATCAAAGACATTAGCTAACCAGTGGGAGCAGGAAACGTTACGAATACAAAACCCATTAAATTGAAAACCGTCACCTCTTCCACTTCGGGCAGAAATTTACACAGTACGAAACCCTATAATGAAAAGCAGTACCTTTCTTTCACTTCGGAGCAGCTGCGGAGGAGGAGGAAGCTGAGCTGAAAGGCAGAGATCGCCGAGAGTGAGAAGAGGAAGAGGAGGAGCAGAGCAGCGGAGAAGGCTTGACGAGCGGTGACGAAGGGAAGAAACTGGGCCCGGAAAATGGACTAGGCCAGGCAGAGGAGAAAAATGTATGGGCTTTTCAGACCGGGTTTGTCCCGGTTAACCGCGCTTTAAGAACCAAATTGAAAAAAACGAATCGAATCAAACCGAACGGACAATAAATTATGTTTTCACCAGTATGAAAACCCTATTCCATTCCATTCCATTCGCATTCCGTACACATAGATGCAAGTAGTCAAGTGTATCTACCATAGGACATAACAACCGGGCAACAGATATATCACATAGCAGGCTTTATTTCCATTTTTCTTATATTGTTTGTACTTTTACTTAGATATGAAACTTTGGATAACTCCAGCGATTATAGCTGTCGGATCTCCGAGGATAGCGGAAACGATCAAGCGCACCGCGCCCTTAGCTAACTCACAGCACTTGCCCATCTTCCCACCCCTCTCGACGTGGTGAGCCCGCAAGGTGTTTCCAAGGCTAGGGATCCTGGTATGCATCTCCCTCACCCGGTCCTTATCCACATTCAGGTACACGGCCTCCCAACTCTCAACTAGCAACTGTTTCACGCACGACACGTGGAGACTGTACGTCTTGCAAGATGACCTGTATGCCCAACCCAGCCCCTTCCCACCACACCAATGGCACGGCCCGGACAACCTAGCACATAAGATGAGGTTGCGCTCCCCATCATCCAAAACCCTAGGGAGGCTGGCACAGCAGGGGTGAAGGTCAAACCCGCATCGATCACAATGGTACTCCAGACCCGACACCTCATCTCTACAGGCATCACAGACCCTAGCTTTGAGGCCGGGGGGCCGGTGGTGCAGCTGGAACTCACACTTCTTGTAGAAGGGGTGGGTGGCAGTCGAGGTTGCTAGGGCGCACGCCTTGTGCAGATCGAACTCACATTGGCAGCACTTGTACTTGAGGCCTATCCCAGCCTCTTTGCACCCATCACAATTGAAGGGGGTCTCAGTGTATTCAAGCTTTAGCTTGTGGAATCGGTGGATAGGAAGGTTATAAATTTCTTTCTCAATCTTCATTGGTAATGTTATTGCTTTCTATGCAAGGAAGGAGATTGAAGATTGATTATATAAAGAGGTGGAAAAGGTTGGAGTTTGAGACAGCTCTTACATTTGCTCTAGGACATGTTACAATGAGGAGTTTTCTTTATAAAAGGGGGGTTTTGGACAATCTTTTAGGTTGATTCTTTGCTTATGCTTCACTTAGGTGAGAATAACTTTGGTCATGTTGATGAATGATTACTGGATTGATTTATAGATCAAGCAAGCATCTATGCTACGATATACTCCTTTCTTATTATTAAAAATCTTAAACAATTATTTTTCACAGTAACATAATGAAAAAATTAATAGAATTTATTGTTCATACAAATTCATGACTCACTACTTTCTCATGTCATTTAGCAAGTAGAATCATCATGAATTTCTCATCATGGTATATGATGATGTAAGACATCCAGAAGATTGCCCATTTGAGATCAAACTCGCCACGCTCCATTTCATATGCCACGACAAGCTCCAATTGATTCTAAGCATCTCCAATCATCAAACTAGATATTTAATCCAAGTCGAGAGTGATGTCCAAAGCACATTGAAAGTGGTTCAGATAAATCATTTTCTTCTCGGTTCAATATGACGAAGTCTAATATCGAAAGGCTCGCTGTTTACGCTTCTCTTTCATATGCTCATAAAGAACGAAGAGTGGCAAGATTTAGCACTAACCTGCCCCAACAACAATGAAACTTTTCCTCTGTTGCTGCTGGATTTTATTCTTACCTTGAATGTGTAAAAGGTAAACTAAAGAAATTCACCCAAAAAGAAAAGTTACTTATTCTAAGAACAATCAAAAGTCATGTCGAAGAAGAGCATCTAAAATTGAACTTTCTTCGTGCATTTACTCTCTTTTAGTGTTTGGTAGTACGAAAGTCCCGGGATTTGGAGCAGTCGATGCACTTTAATCACTCCCAAACCTTGGAAGCGAAGCCCCGTCTGCATATTTTTGGCGAGACCATCGTACGTACTCAGTCTGTATTACCTGAGACTAATGCCCGATAAGCCAATTGACTGTATCACATCTCCTCACATCTCCCGACCAGGGGACAGACCGGGGAACTCCGGGTTTTCCAATAAAGAAAAACGCGGTTACCCAAACCGGACGGTTTAAAAGCCCATGGACTTTTTCTCCTGGGCCTGTCTGAATTTTAAGTCCAGCCCATCAAAGGCCCAAAAAAGGCCCATCCATCATCTCAATCTCTCTCTCTCTCTCTCTCTCTCTCTCTCCCCGTCTCTGTGTGTGTCTGCTGCTCTTCTCAGCTCCTCCCCTAGTCGCTGCTCATCCCAAGCTTACACTGCTTCGCCTCTTCTTCTTGCTCTGCCATCACTCTTCACGTTCTTAGCAATTGCTCCCGCCGCTTCAGCCGGCGAGCTACTGCCCAAAAGTGAAAAGGTAGCAACTTTCGTTCAGGGGTTCAGGAATTTCTAATTTTCTCTTGTGATCGGTGTACGCCATTGATATGCAATTGCAGTCGTTCTCTGAGGAACAGTTCTTGCTTTCTTCATACTCTTTTCGGCTGATTTTCCCATTTAGAAAGCTCTGCGTAATCCCAAGAAAGCAATTCCATGGTATTGACTAGTTTCTTATCCTGCAGCTCGATTCTCCTATCTTGGCTTTAGTTGTTTGGGGGTTTAGATGAGCAGCAGCAGACAGAGGACCCTCGGGTCGGGGGGTCAGCATGTGTTGGACTATCTCAAACGGATGCAGTCGGAGAATCCGGCCTTCTTTTATGCAGTCCAGGGGGATAGCGATCACTCGGGTGGAAGCATATTCTGGGCCGACGCACCAGCCAGGATGAACTATTCCTACTTCGGCGATACCGTGATATTCGATACTACATACAGGACGAACCGCTACAAGGTGCCCTTTGCCTCGTTGACTGGGTTAAACCATCACGGGCAGCCCGTGTTGTTTGGTTGTGCAATAATGCTGAACGAGTCAGAGTCCTCATTCGTTTGGCTGCTCCAGACATGGCTCCATGCTATGTCGGGTCGGTCCCCTGTCTCCATGACAACTGACCCAGATGGCTTGATACAGATCGCTGTCTCCCAAGTCTTTCCCGGAACTCGACATCGTTTCTGTAAGTCTGGAATGTTCAGAGAAACCAAGGAGAAGCTGGCTCACATCTATCAGTCACATCCTACTTTCGAACTCGAAATCAAGAAATGCATAAATGAGACTGAGACGATCGATGAATTCGAGTCGTGCTGGGCTGCGGTCTTAGAAAGGTATTATCTCACGGATAATGAGTGGCTGCTCTCGATTTACAATGCTCGGCAACAGTGGGTGCCTGTTTATCTAAGAAATTCATTTTTTGGGGATTTGTCTCTCCCAGAGAGAAGCGAAGGTCTAGATGCATATTTCGGTAGTTATATCAATGCATCAACTACAATACAGGTGTTGCTTAAACAGTATGAGAAGGCCGTATCGAGTTGGCATGAGAAGGAACTGAAAGCCGATTATGACACTACCAATAGTACACCGACTCTTAAGACACCATCTCCTATGGAGAAACAAGCTGCTGCGGTGTATACAAGAAGGATTTTCATGAAATTCCAAGAGGAATTGGTTGAAACCCTGGCGAACCCCGCAACCAAAATCGAGGACTTGGGAACTGTCAGCACGTATCGTGTTGCTAAGTTTGGGGAAGACCACAAGGCTCACACCGTTAGTTTCAACTCTTTCGAGATGAAAGCAAGTTGTAGCTGCCAAATGTTTGAGTACTCGGGAATAATCTGTAGGCACATATTGGCAGTTTTTAGGCCAAAAAATGTCCTTACTCTCCCATCCCAATACATTCTAAAACGTTGGACCCGAGATGCCAAGAGTGGGGCTGTTCCCGAGGACCGCATCCTTGAGGCACCAAATGATTCTCGGGAGTCTCTAAGCGTAAGGTATAACAACTTACGCCAGGAGGCGATTAAGTATGTCGAGGAAGGAGCAAAATCTATCCATGTTTATTACGTGGCATTGGAGGCATTGCAAGAGGCTGCTAAGAAAGTAGCCGCTGTAAAAGGTAAAAGCTCTGGAGCTTCACAGGAAGGAAACATGGCCAATGGAGATAGTCAAGAGTTGCATCAAGCTGGAGATAATCAGATTGGACAGACTGAAACAGTGGTATGTTATTTTCTCACCTTAGAAGTATCGCAAAACCCAAATTCTTCTCGGTGTTACCTTTTTATTCCTGTGATGGTATAACTGCATTGAAGTCATGTGCAACTTAAGATGGTAGTGTTAATAATTCGATACTACTGAGGATCCTTGAAATTTGAACTTGCTAGTTTTGTAGTTAAACTTATGAGTAAATTCGGATCATTCATGAACTTGGTCTTCTTAAACGTCAACAGTACTCTGTCGAAATTGCAATTATTTGCTATTGGTACTGATGCCGATGTATTAACCGGAGCCATAGTAAATGGCCAAGTTTACATTCTCTGGATGGGAAGTTGTCTAGTTTGGATTCTTTCTGACACTAACTGATGCAATTATGGCCTTTATAGGGTGAAAAGGAGAAGAGGATTCGAGAGTTGAGTGCCGCGTTAGAGAGCACGAATCAGAGATGCGAAGTTTATCGGACGAACCTTTTGGCTATTCTTAAAGATATGGAAGACCAGAAGTTAAAACTGTCAGTAAAAGTACAGAACGCCAGGCTAAGCTTGAAAGAATGAGCCTTCATTTGGATAGGGAAGATTAGTCAGAAGACCTCATCACTCGAAGTAGATTCCGACAGGTACTCCATCGGTGCTTTGTGGGCGTCAAGAAAAACATGGTCATCTGGGGCCCCAACAATGTTGTCGTGGCTTTGCCAATTCCCTTGTGCGCTCGTGGGGGAAAAATCTATGAGCTGAGGTTACGGCAGGTCGAGGGAGTAGATGAAGATCTACTGGGACAGGACAGTCATGCAACAATCGGTGCTGTATTTCATTCTCATTAGTCGCCTGATATTCGTCCAAATATAAATAGCTATCGAAGTTGCTCTCTATCGGCTTTTCATGGGATCATTCCGCATACTAGTTCCTCCCTTGACAGATTGAGGTACTGTAAAGAGCACACACATGGAACACCGGAAGAAAAAAGTTAAATGGCTAGATTGGGGAAAATAAGAAATTGAGGACTCAATGTCAAAATCTCAACTTTGCTATACAAATGAAACTTTTATTTTGCTATCTTGGCTCACAATTCAGAAGTTACGTATTGACGGACCATCCACTCATATAATATAGAATACGACTCGCGCTCCGCGGGGAAATAAACTAATATAATTTAGAAATTTAAAATTTGCATCTGCATCAACGTTTTGTAAAGTATTTTGCATACTATGTGTAATATTTTTTTAATACTAATTTATCTATGATGAAATATATAATATTACATGAAATTAAGAAAATAAAATGCTGCATTCTGAGATGGGAGAGGAAAGGGAGAAAATTATGTGGAGTTGGTAGTTTTTGAAAGTGTAATTACAAATATACTCTTCAACTTACCGATCAAAAAAAAAATCTTCAACTTCTCATAATTTAATAATATTTAATTAGTTATGTTATTATTTTATTTTATGAACATTTTTTAGAGTAGAAAAAGTTATACCAAGTTACCAATTAATTTCGTTCTCCCTTTTGTAATATAGATTTTGCTCGAGCTATGGTTCCATGTAAGATGACTTAGGAAATTGCCATGTCAAAAAACTGCCTTAAGATCCTTAATTTTATTCCATCTATAAAGCGGAGTCACAAATTTTCCTTTGTAGTAAAAGGGGCCCAAAACTTCATACTGCCTGGAAGTGGGAACATCCAGCGTTCCGTGTCGAACAAGGAATTCCCCTTGGAAGGACTTCAATCGACTGAAGAATTAATCGTCAAATACGACTCTTATCGCTCTACTTACCAGCAGTTCGAATGTCAATGACGTAACCAAAAACTCGGTGTTTAAAAGGTACTGTCCATCACTTTGAAATA
Organism: Punica granatum; assembly: GCF_007655135.1. NCBI lineage: Eukaryota > Viridiplantae > Streptophyta > Magnoliopsida > Myrtales > Lythraceae > Punica > Punica granatum. The sequence goes on from NC_045128.1 coordinate 3,559,573, forward strand.
TAACAAGCTGAAAGATTGCATTTGCAAACTCCAAGAGACCTGAGGCACAGGACCAGCTATCGACTTCTGCCCATCACAGGGTGGATGTAGAAAGGAGGATAAACACATCATTGAACATACCCAAATACACTTGATCAGAACCCAGTGAACGTAGAAGGGAGAAAAAAGGGACGGAAATAAATCAATAGGCAGAAGCCTTCCCCACCGATGAAATTAAAGCAAATACTTACAGGAACGAGCAAAAACAGTCCATCCATTTTTCCTATCATGTTGACGAAGCCACTTTTATTGTTCGACTAAGCTAACAATTCCCTACTATTTTATGCTAAGAAACACAACCTGTACAAAAGAGAAATTTTCTTTTTGTTTCAGCAGCTGAATTTTTGGGTAATAGGTAGACCAAAGACATTGAAAAGCTGCACAAACTATTTCCTAATTCCTGCAGTATTACTCGAGAGAAAAGACAGGGGCATGACCAAGTGCACCTTTTAAAGGCCGTCTTTCATACTGATCTTTACATTCTGCACTTTGATTGATAACTGGAGCTTATGATCCTCGATATCTTTCAGCACTGAGAGAAGATTGGCCCTGTAGACTTCGCACCTCCTTTTGGCAGCTTCCAACCCACTTGTAAGTTCCCTGATCTTCTGATCCATGTTGTCCTGCAAAAGAGATATTTAGATCCTTCATACTTTTCCCATTAATATCGGGTAAGGCCAATCATTGCTATTCATCATGGGTCACCTTATTCAATGATGAAACTGGAATTACGGATTGAACTCTACGATATTGAATCACAAATATAATCAAGCAAAGTGCGGAAGCCATCAGTAGATTATCATGACATCAACAGTGAGAAGCCTTTCGGCGTGGAATAGCTGACAGCAAAGGGATGGTGTGAAACATCTATATAACTAAGCTAAAGGAGAGTAACAAAGGAGCCCTCCCAAGCAATCCACATGGCATAGTGTACTTTATTTAAAACAAAATTCTATATAGTACATCAACCCCATTAAAGTATATTTTAATTCAATTATAAAAAAGATTATATCTATCATATTAACCCACCCCCTCCTTATTCTCTTCATATCAATCAATTAATAAATAGTACCAAAATGTAATACGATTCCATGGGTTGAATACCTCTTTCTTCAGATTCCATTTTTCCCATAATTTCCATTTTATCAACTACCAAATCAATTAAGTCCCACATTATGAATACACTGTCATTTCCCTAAAATGTTATTCATACGTTTTACTTTGAATTATTTTTTTTGTTATTTACTTATTTATTTTGGTGAGATACAAAACGATCAAAATATTTATTTTTTTACCGTAGAAACTAATACCCTTTCACATGAATGTAAAATGATAAATAAATTTCTCTATTTTATCTCTTAAAATTACTTTGTTAAGAAAGCTGTTAAACACAAGCTTAACTTTTCTTTAATTTTGAAATTTGTCATAAACACCATGACATACGTAGTGTACCTATTAATGATTAATCAATTTTAAATCCTCAATATACAATATTAGGTAGAAAAAACTAATTGTATATTCAGAACTGACTTCTATAAATTGATTAAATTAATTTGTATCAAATAAAATCTCATATTGTAATGCATAATTCCCGTGCATCGCACGGGTTATATTCACTAGTGCTATGCAAATGTGCACTGCCATAGTATTCCTAGTTTATATGAAAGCAGACCAAAAAGTAATGACACTCAAAAGAGAGTGGGGCACTGATTACTAGCTCGGGGAAGAAAAACAACTTCCTCAAGCATGAAGTTGGCCTTGGTTTTCAAAACTTGTACCAAAAACCACACTTATGAGAAAGAACGACAATTTACTTCCATGAGGAAGGAAATGCAAGTAGAGGCACAAGGGATCACTTAAGTATAGTACTCGGCGAAAACAACAAAATCGAGTCTAATGTACATATAGAGCTCCAAAAATGAAATACTAAATTTTCAACAGGGGCATTCCACTAAGTAGGCACGCTTACAAAACACAGACTGAGAATAATAGGCTAAGTATTTAATAAGCAAGATCTTCTTTCCTTTTGTAAGCATCTGTTAGCAAGTGATAATTGCTGTTGAGAATTCAGTTACCTACATTATTAAGATTTATTGTGTTAAGAGCCTATGACTAACATGCAGGATATGCATGAGACTCAGTCATGCTTCATGAGAATACAAGTGAACAATAGCTAACTTCATCAGAGTGGTATTATCAAAATGGAAGATAATAATATATGCCAGAGTATCACAATTGATAAACGAAAAAGCAATTTTGTGTGAACAAGAAAGTAAGAAAGTAACTCTAACCTCGGATAAAGTTTGGCCCGAGGTCCCCTGACCATTGCTTGTTGGGGGATTTGTTGAAATTCTGCCTCGTGATGAGTTTTCTCTAACTCGTCCATTGACCATCATAGGTTTCCCATCATCCTTTGCAGCTAAGGAAACTCTTTGCACGGCCTCTTGTAGTGCAGCCATTGCCACATCATAAGTGTCTACAGATTCCGCCCCTTCATCTACAAATTTGAAGGCCTCGTGCCGCAGCGTGTTATACCGCACAGTGTGTGATTCTAGATAATTCGTATATACAGTCTTAGCATGGTCTTCCAACGTAACACTGCTTCTAGCATGCCTGGTCCATCTTTTCAATATATAATGAGGGGGAAGGGTAAGAAGGTTGGTCACTCTGAAAACAGCCAATATATGCCGGCAAAGAAGACCAGAGAATTCAAACATCTGACAGCTACAAGTTGCTTTCATCTCCAGCACATTAAATCTGACATAGTAAGTTCGATGATCCTCCCCAAACTTTGCAACCTGGTAGCTAATAATCTCACTGTCATCCTCAGTTTTAGAAGCCATGAAAGTAAGTGTGCCGACCAACTCCTCTTGAAATCTTGCAAACAGCTTCCTCGTGTAAAGTTCAGATGCTTGTTTCTCCATTGGTGATGGGGTTTTCAGCACGGGGAGAGTATTCATTGTATCGTAGTCTGCTTTCACTTCTTTCTCATTCCGGCTTTCTAGAGCTTTCTCATAGAGCTTAAAGAACTGGCTCAAATTGGTTGAGGCGTTTATATACCCATCGAAATACGAGTTCATACTATCACTACGCTGCGTTATGGACATTTCCGCAAAAAAGGTATCTCTGAGATACACAGGCACCCACTGTCTACGAGCAGAATATATTGTCTGGAGCCACTCATGATCTCTCAGATCATATCTCTCAATAAGTGCCAGCCAGCAAGATTCAAATTCATCAATAGACTCTGTCAAGTTTACGCACTTATGAAAGTCTGCTTCGAAGTTTGGATGTTTAAGAAATATATGAGATAATTTCTCCTGGCACTGTTTAAAGATATGCCACTTACAGAAACGAAGACGGGCGTCGGGAAAAACCTGCGCGATTGCCGACCCTATCACTGGATCATTATCGGTAGTTATCGATGCTGGAGGGCGTCCAGACATAGCCATTAGCCATGTATTGAAGAGCCACACGAATGATTCTTCAGACTCATTTATTAGGAAAGCACAACCAAACAATACAGGCTGACCATGGTGATTTACCCCAGTTAACGGAGCAAAGGGAAGGCGGTACCTGTTGGACCGGTAAGTGGTGTCAAACGTGACCGTGTCACCGAAGTAAGTGTAATTGAGCCTTGCCCGAGAATCTGCCCAGAAGACATTGCTTGTGGACTGATCATCACCACCCTGCACAGCATAGAAGAAATTCGGGTTCTCAGCCTGCATTTGCCTCAGATAGTCCAATAGAAGCTGAATCTCTCCCTCTAAGCTCTTCTGACGGTTGTTCCTCATGTAATTCCTACAGTCAACCTCCGTAAACCCGACTTTACTGATCCCTCCGTACTCCTTTATCAGAGCTGACATGATCCTCCGAGGGCCCAATCCTGCTGCCTGCAAGGTGTCAATTAAGGTCTTGGCAGGACCAGATATCTGCCGATGAGACCTGAGGACATGGACCTGATCAGGGGGAACCAGTGCATGATTGTGCACCCTCACAAAACCGGATACAACCCATTTACCAGAATCCTGCATCTTAACCGACATTGAGGCCTTGCACCCAACTCTAGTGATTGTCCTCGGGCGCTTAATCTCCCTATCCTTTGTCCGCTTCTCGTTCAAGTTCCTGTACCCCTCCTTGGCACAGACAAACTGCCTCTGGATGATCGCCCCATCCCGCCTAGAGCGGCGAGACGAGCTCACCCTAGTACTAAACCCAACGCGACGTGCATATGAATTGTAAAAGGCCTTGGCGGCCTCTTCGGACTCAAACTCCATCCCCTCATAGGGCTCGAGATCCAACAAATCGCCCTCAGGGAGGTACATTTCACCGCTCCCACTTCCAAAACTGCCGCCACCGCCGATGCTATTAAGCGACGGGCTGTCGATCATCTCTTCGTCATCGATAGGGTGCTCTATCTCAACACCGTCATCATCAAGCTCTCTCCCCCCACCTCCCAACCCTATGTCGAACTCGATCACCTCGTTCTCCATGTACCGACCCAGGGATCAAGTCCACAGCTTTCCCGCCTAAAAGCACACCTCGCCCCGTGTAATTGAGTGGCAGCGAAAGAAACTAGCAAAAAGGAGAAGACTTTACTGTGCCGGAGCAGAGGGCAGTAACCCTCATGGGCATGTGAATGAGGCTCTTTGGAGAAGTGATGATCGCCTTCTCGTCGGAAATCGAGGGTGGGGGAGCGTTCTCCGGGCACAAGGACGACGCCAATGCAAGCAACGGTATGGTAGGGTGCAAGACGGGGAGTACCGCGTTAGGGTTTCGCAGCAGCTGGAGAGAGAGAGGCCCACACGGATTGGGAGCTCAGTGGGAAGGATTGATCAGAGAGGATTTGTGATTGCTGCAGAGGGGATTTCGGTGACTGAGCAAATTCAAGTGAAGGAGGAGCAGAGGGACAGAGACAGAGACAGAGACAGAGATGGCTGCGATCGCCTGCGGCGAGACTACCGGAAAAGGGTCGATGATAGCAGTACGGGATTATTGATGAGGTTGGGTGAGATAATGGCAAATTTCACTCTCTTCATCCCTTCGCAACCTTTTCCTCCTTTTTCTTCGCAATTCCATCCCCTTATTATGTATAACTTTACATTGAAGGCACTACAGATTTTGGATTCGGCGAACGGGCTCTCGGGTCGGCGGAGCTGGCAAGAAGGTCGTGGCTCCTATGTGAGCATGGCAGTTTTGGGATTTGATGATCGTGACACTAGCAAGAAGGTTGCCGCGTTTTGATATCTGAAGATCGTTGAAATCGACAAGATTAAAAGGTGCTTAAATAATTTCAATAGAACCCTTACACTACCACATGTAATAGACTACAATTTGCTAGCTACATGGCAGCATGTGATTTTAAAACGGTAAATTATATAAAAAAATTATAATCTTAGAGTTTTTCTTTAATTATATCTCGACTTTTCATTGTAACAAAAAAAAAACGATATATCATGTCAATTCAAATAAATCTTGCCATTAATATGCTGTGGAATAGATGGGAAGGTGGAGGAAAGGGGAGAAGAGGAAGGCCCGGACAGAGAGAAGTGATGGGAAGATGAAGGGAAAGGTCAAGCATCGTATTTAAAATGAAACTAAATATGAAATTGACAAAAAATTAACGAAATATTGATAGCGGAATAGATTTAGCCCGAAAATGAAATATCGTGCTTTTTTTAGTCACAAATCAAAGGTTGAGATATATTTAAAAGTATATACTTTTTTTGCTGAAAAAATCAATTTTAGTCCTTAACTTTTGAAATTTTTGCCACTTTGAGTCTAATCCTATTATTTTCTGTTGTTATCCTCCACCTTTCTCCTTTTGGCACTTTAGTCTGGATGTCTTTTCTTCAAAATAACACTTTTCCATCCAAAGATGATTTTTTAATAATTAATTACAGTTTTTCTAAAATGATAAAAATAAAAAAAATAAAGAAAAGGAAAAAACCTAATAAGAGTATAAATAGCAGACGAGGATGGCGATGGCCTCACATCGACTACCACTATCCAATTAGGGTCACCGGGAACAACTAAAGTCACCAAAAATGTAACGTCAAGATTATAGTAACAAAAAAAAAAAGAAGAGAGGAAAGGTCGAAGATGAGAATTGCAAAAAGAAAAAAACAAAATTTGGATGAAAGTGAAAAAAATTCCAAAGGTTGAGGACGGAAACTCAAAATTTCCCCTTTTATATTTACCAATGTAAAAATGGCAAAACTCAAGGGAGTGAAAAACAAAAGAAAAGGGTACAAGTGGCAGATCCTAACACGTGAGGATATGAAAGATAGGCCCCAGAAGTTCGCAGCTGCAAAAAGGTTTTTCTCTTATTTATTTATTTATTTTATTTTGTTTTTGGTGAATATATATATTTTGTTTGGGCCCAAAATTCAGAGTGAGAGATAGAGAGAGAGAGCAGAGTTTTGTTTGCTAAATACGACGCGTGACCTGCTCCCTTCCATCCCCTCAGCTCTCTCTTCTGCCCTTTCCCCTCCCTTCCCAGCCTCTGTCAGTTCTGCGGAGGCTGCGACTCCGAAGCCGAACCGTAAGGGAAGGAAGGATGAGATCTAGCATGTTCGTCAGCGAGGACTCCCATGGACTCCCGGCAGCCACCTTGAGCTGAGAACCCTTTTGCGTATGCTCTTCCCCCTTCTTTATACCTTGTCGTGTTCCCCCTGCTTGTTCTGTGTGTTTGCATTTGAAACCGCTCCTGTTGGTGGAGACCCAGATGGAAAACTTGGGAGCCCGCAAGAGAAAGTTGTGATTTTTGCTACGCTGACAATGGTGTTCTGCTGTGGGAGTCGTTGTTCTCGATTCCTGTATGAATTTGCTCACTTGGGTCCTCATGCTTTCTCTCTATGTGACAGGGGAGGGTGTTTCTTTCTGTACAGAATAGAACGTTGAACGGCTCTTGTTTTAGTTCTGTGAAGTTTGTTTGAGAGGGTCGACGAAAGTTTCGAGTTTTTGAGAGTAGAGCTGCTGTGGACATGGATGGGGAGAAGGAGATGAAGGATGGAATGGAGGGTCTGGAGAAAGAGGAGCAGAACCCGGGGGAAGATGCAGGGAAACCGGAGGCTGTGACGGAAGATGGTGGTGGTGAGAGTCCGGTGAAACCACCTGCTTCAGTCAGCTGTGTCAGTGGTGATGGCGAGAACGTGAATGTTCCTAGCAAGGATGAGGAGCAGGAACCCGTTGGTGTCAATGGCCATGGTGATGCAAATGCTGGTGAAACCGAAGGCGGCGGTAGAGTTGATGGCGACGGAACTAATGTGAACCCCGAGAATCAGCAGGAAGATGAGGCCACCAGCGATGGATCCCCGGAGATGAGAGCTGAAGAAAACGAGACAGAAAATGAAGAAATCTCAGAAAAGGATGATCCTAAACCCGGGTTTAGTGCAGGAAATGGAATCGAACGGAACAGCGCGAGGGGGACGACTTTGTGGGAAACGCAGTATGAAGATGGTGAAGAGTCAGGTACAGAGGAGGAGCAGCAAGCATTCAGGAGAGAGGTTGAGAACTTCTACAAGGAGAGGAATTTCGAATTTAAAGGCCCAAAATTCTACAAAGAGGATGTCAATTTGCTCAAGTAATTATTTTTAACGATGTTTTTGGTCTTAGGATTTTGTGGAAGGAATTTTCATCTTATGATTGAGTTCTTTGTTTACCTGACTTGATTTGCTTTGGTTTCTGTTCACTGTACACCAGATTGTACAGGGCTGTGATCAAACTCGGTGGCTATGAACAGGTTTCTCTCAAATATCCATCCTAGTTTCTTGTTTACACTTAAAAACTTCATCATGTGTGTACATATTTACTTAAATAAGTAAGAAATGTTCAGTATGGTCACGTTAGATGTCGTAGAGGCAAGATTGTTTGCTTAGGTTCTTGCCATGTCTGTGAATATTTGCAGGTTACTTCGTGCAAATTGTGGAGACAAGTGGGAGCACCCTTCAGACCTCCAAAGTAAGTCCTTTTTTCAGCATTTGACAAGTGCCTCTTTATCCACAATTTCGAGGAATCAAGTACACAGTCTCTAGTTCACATGACTTTTAAGTGCAAGTTGATTGTAGTTGCTTATCATAATGATGATTTGTACTCTGCAGGACCTGCACTACAGTTTCATGGACATTTCGAAACTTCTATGAGAAGGTATCCAATATATCTGTTTCTCAAAATCTGCAGCTACTAATATCTGTGTTCCAAGGACTTACCTTAATGAACTTGTTTGCCCTTTGGAAAAAATGAATAATTATATAATTGCGCCTTGCAGTCTCTCATTGAATATGAAAAGCATAGAATGCGATCTGGGAAGCTCCCATTCAGTGAAGATTCCTATGCAGAGCCTAAGGTTGACAATCAGGTACACCTCGCCTACAAAAAGAAAGGAAGTTCATTAAAAACACTTCAATAAGTTATGGTTTGTATGACTGAGTTTGGAGATGCTTGAACAGAAGAAAATAAATTTAAATGGAGGAGGTTTGGGTGGAGTCATGGTGGTAAAACCGGGATGTTGATTCTCGAAATAATTCTTGAGCTTGAGAATAGGTTATGGTTAGTTTGCAAGAAAGAAATTTAGAATGATGCTTCGTGAAAAAATGTCTACACACTTGTTGAGGAATTTCTTCCAAGTCCTAGGGGAACTAAAAGTAATAGATGAATCCATTTCCTGAATATTTTATCAGGTTGGTGTCATCCAATCATCGGGGACAGGTCGGGCAATGAGGGACGCAGCTGCTCGGGCTATGCATGTTTGGAACTCCCCACGCGTAGTTGATGATGAGGTATGTGACGCAGACTATACATATCTTTTATCAGTTTGTCAATTGGGATACTCTCAATTGGTTTTTAAGTAAAAACTAAGGTTCTTGTGGATGATAGTAAGCCGCTCCATTATTGATAGCATTCATATGTTGTCCACTACACTTCAACTTTTTGAACCATGTCATAACTGAAACTCCACCCTAGAGGGTCTTTTTCTGTTCTTTCTTTAATCTTGTAGACCAATTTTTCCCCCTCCATTTCAGGATGGCAAGCCGAGTTTCTCTTCAAAAAGCGACAAGCACCAGAAGAGTATTGGTAAACCTTGCAGAATATCCGTATTTACTTAACTTTCAAAAAATGATCTTGCAGTCTTGAAATGTGTACTCAATGTCTCAGGTCTTCCAAAGCGCAAAAAGCCATCTCCATCCAACTTTGAGCCTGCTGCCCAAGGGCCACGGATGAAATCAACAAAGCCACAGTTAATATCACTGGTTCATTCGTCATTTGGTGTGTTCCTCTTTCACTTCAAGAAAATTCCTTAATCTCTAGATTGCTTTCATCATGCAGAACCAACGCTGCAATTATCGATGTTGGACCTCCAGCTGATTGGGTGAAGATTAATGTGTTTAAAATTGTGAGTGCTTCAATATTTGAACTCCGTTTTCTTATAACTCTAAAGTTATTTTCTCCTTGATTTTTTTTTCCCTCTGCTCGTAATTAACAAACTTTGAGCATTGCTTGGTACAGAATGATTGCTATGAGGTGTACGCCTTAGTTCCTGGTCTTCTACGGGAAGAGGTGAGTCCCTGATTTTCCTTTTTGGTACTTTTAATATGATGTACTGATGGATCGTATTCGAATCAGGTACATGTGCAGTCTGATCCAGCTGGGCGTCTAATCATATCAGGCCAACCTCAGCAGTTAGATAATCCTTGGGGTGTCACACCCTTTAAGAAGGTTAGTCAAAGATTTTCTAGATCTCCTGTTTTTCAGTTTTCCCTTTTTGAAGCAAACGTGAAAATGTGTTGAATCGACTTTATGGGACAAATATTGTATAAAATGGTCTGTGAACACCTTTATTCATCTCTTCTTGTGTTTTTCAAGAAAACAAAGGAAATTTGAAAGTAGTTTTGTCAACCTAAGTAGAAATTTCCTGAACATTTTTCGACTCTAAAAATTTGCATGAAAAGCTTTGTTCTCTGCATGGTGTATTTAAAGCTGACTTGAATCGGGTAATTCTATATTTTATGGATTGATCAAGGACTGCTCCGAGTCTTGAGATGCTTCAGAAAAACTGTTGTGGTCCTCCAGTTTCACCCGATGTTGACTCTGAAAATAATGTTCCTTTCAGGTTGTGAGCTTACCATCACGAATCGATCCACACCAGACATCTGCTGTTGTCACCTTGAATGGCCAGTTGTTCGTGCGAGTCCCATTTGAACAAACAGATTCATAGCTTGGATGAGCCTGCTATAACTATTAGCTTTGTTTCTGTATCGGTGATTTGTTCTCTTCAACAGGTCGGGATCAGTGAATTTATACTATCTTCGCTTCATGCCGTGATCTGATGGTGTGGGAATCAAAATGCTGCTGGTAGATAAATTAACAGTAGTAGTACCAAAGCTTCGGTAGGAATTGATGATAGAACTGTTGAGTTTGCTCTCTAGATCAGATGTATTGAGTTACATATCCCAGTTTTGATTCTGAAGTTCGATCATGTTCCCTAAGATTGTCTTTCCAATAATCTGTAAAGCGGATCTTTGTGTAAACACAAATTGGTCGGGATTCATGGTCAGGAGAGAAGTTAATGTCAGTGGATATTTCATCGTATTGGTTGATACGGACATGTATTCTTCTTGGCCAGTTCTGTTGCCTGGTTCGTTTTGATGTGGTACCACTGGCTCGGGTCGATAACTATCAAACATGAACAATCCCTTGAGTAAAGCCGAACTTTACTTCCCGCACAAAACTGGAGACCAGGTTGGGCGTAAAACATTGAACCGCACATGGAGTACGGATATTAGGATATGGATGAGGTACATCAGTTCTCCTTAGCTGGGCTTGGTAGCATGAGAGTGGGCCCTGGGGGCCTAGCTTAATGAGCCCGAACTCGACGGCCCAGCTCCATTTTAAGTTCATGCTCGCTCCGTATGAACGGAAAATAAGGGATTTCCTTTAGAGTGCGTTTGGTTTCAGAATTAAAGTAATTTTGATTTTGATTGTGGAAAATGATAAATGAGATGGTATTATAAATTTGACTTAGGAAACGTGTGTTTTTGTTGTGTAGTGGGTAGAGTTAAAATCAAAATCACGATTCTAAAATCAAACTCCGAAATCAAATGAGCCCTAGATTCTTGCTTGGCAAGGATGTGTTAATAGAAGCAATTGGACTCCTGGATGCAAAATTAGCCGGAACCAAAGATTTCAACGCGGTCTAAGGATGAACGTGTGAGAGCTTAACAATCACATTTGATGTACCTCGTGTCAGTGGCACGAATTGTCTAGTGATGGTCCATGTTAATATCATGCAAAAAGCTTGTGCACTGCAGTACCTAAGAAAGCACATAATCCATATAGACTTTTGAAAAATCACAACATATTCATTTTATGGTTTTCTTTTCACTTCCAATGGAAAATGACTGCCCCCTTACAAAATTTAGATGTATATTTCATCCTATGTGTAGTATGAATATATATCCAAAAGTTCAGTTATCCAGGCCGGATCGATATGTAATATTCCTACTTAGGTTGTGTGGGGAAATCAATTAGCAAGTTCTGATCGAATACACATTGGTCGAACTGGTTGCTATGAACACATAGAAGAAAGTTTATCAATATAATCATCATGCATATGTATGTACCTAGGAAAGGCATTAGAAGGCCCTATATATATATATATATATGCGCTTAATTATTGTGATATCATGCTCAAACTTGCATTTTATATCTTCACTAATCAAATATGGTTGCATAAAATAATATTACTTAGCAATTATATAGTGTTTGAAACATATACATAAATGTATATATATGCATACATGTGTATGTAGAAAATAAAAGTCATATTCAGGGGAATCCTAACACTTTGAGAAACAAAAGAGAAAAAAATAAGGACAAATGTAATTCCCCATGCATTATATTCAAACTTCAACACAATCTCAGAGTTCCAATGTTAATTAGCTAGCATTGAATGTCTGCCAAATTAATTAACTTGAGGACATTTACTTTTGTTGTTCTGTATGTTTTTAATTAGGGTTCCAACACCAATTCCATCATCACTTTCCTTGTTTGGTTCGTTCATCATCCTGGTGGATGCTAGCACCATCAAGCATGTCCTAATTAAAACCAAAAACTAATTCAAATAATGCCGAGACGACTAATTAGCTCTAATTCCAAACTAGTTAATTAGTTGGGAACTTTTGATTATTTCATTTCACCCGTGCGTAATCCGGACTAATTTCTCATTTTTCTTATTAAAAACCTTACAGACAAAAACATCATAGAATGAGCTTAAGCAGACTTAGTTTTTTTGTTTTGCACACATATAGAAACCATGGAGAGACATCACAATATATGAAATCCCTCGAATTAATCACTAAAATTACAAAAGAAAATTTAATCAAATTATGATCGCAGGAGAGGAAGAAAAAAGCTCATCGAGATGTCATCAACCACAAAATCAATAACCTAAAGAATAAAGACCATCGGTGATCAAAACAACTGGAAGAACTTCATATATAGATGCTCGATAAAATTAATTTGACTAAAGAAATCTCGTAATCTCACTGAAAACAATCATACATTAAGAAATTTCACAAATGTAAAGTTACCAATTTTTGGCAAGACGGGGAAGAAGAAGATCAAGCAATAGTTGATATGATCCCCATTTGTCCTGTGGTTTAAATTCTTTTGATTGGTCCAGTGAAACAAATTTCTTTCCCAAACCTTGAAAAGCAAGAAGAGAGTCAGAAAGAACTACCTCAGAAATTCACCCAAATCGATCAAATACCTTTCCTTCCCATTGATCTCTAACAATGAGGAAAAAAAAAAAGGAAAAATTTACAAACCCTTTGAGACCACAAATTCGAAAGAGAAGAAAGATGAAAGTCATCATGAACAAGGATAAGGACAAACCGACGCTTGAACGGAATTAGTTTCAGCCAATTATGACCGAGATGTCCGCGGTCTCAACGGAAAACAAAAGTCATCGTCATGTTCATCTTCTAAAATGGAGGCCTTGTTGCACCCCCGCTGCCACCACCACCCCAGCCAAATGTGTCGGCCCCACCAGACGAGAACAGGTAGTTACCCCCGGTTCCCAAACTATAGAACGGGACGCTGCCGCTGTTGCCACCTTCGCCGGACAACTCTCCTGGCCGGGTGGTCACTGTTGAGGACTGCGAGGCTGAGGGTTGGACCACTGGGGGAGCTGGTGTTGCCACATCGTCCTCCTCAAGGGGCAGCCTGTCGTATACTGCATTCGTGAAGGAAGCCGCCATCAGCACCACCGGGCCGGCAGCCGTTAGTGGCCCGACTATGTTCCCTCCCACCACTTGCCCCTGACCGCCCGCTAGGAATATCGCCAGGCCTCCAGCTCCAGGAGGAGCAGGTGGTGGCAGCGCCGTTCCTGTTAGGGATAGGATCTCGAATCGCCCGTGCAGGGTCACGACACTTCCCAAGGGAGCAGCAGGTTGGCGTAAGGTGACGTTCGTGACGGTGCCAGTGCCGCTGAGGATGCATACACCACGGCCTCGGCGCCTGGCGTAGTTCGTCACCGATTCGACAATATCCGATCCATCGGAGATTTCCAGTATGTGTGACCTCAGCGCATTAGGGCTGTCCCTTGTCACGATGATCGGTGGCCTCGGCTTGTTCTTTGAGCCGGGAGGCCGGCCCCTAGGCCGACGGCCAGAGGAGGAAGACGTGCGGCCTGAGCCGCTCGTTGTGGCTGCGTCGAGATCCGTCTTCTGGTCTCTTTCCGGTGAACAGTCGGAATCCGCTGCTAGCTGTAGTTGCTGTACTGCGTTGTGCTGAGGCTGCGACGGCCTTTGCAGCTGTAGTTCCGGTCCAAGGAGGTGATGGACGTAGCGCGGCCCTTGGTTGGGCTCTAACCCTGACATCAAACACGCGATCTTCACAGCCTCCCAAAACCCTCACGTTTTACGCAACGACTCGAGTTTCACTTCATGCACTTCTCATAGCTTAGTTTGTAACTTGGACAAATCGTGATGAATCGCACCAATCAGCCGCACGATAGCACAAAAACTTCGGAGAGAAACTTGTAAAATGGCTGTGTATGTGTATATATTCAATGCTAGATTTATAAGGGCAAGAGTTAGACAAACATATATATGCTTGGAAACCTAAAAGACAGAAACCCTAATCTTGTCTTAAGATCCAAACCAAGACTGATCTGAAACCCTAGAGGTAGATTGATGGTTTGGAGGGTTCTATTGGCTTCATCCCTTCATTTGTTCTCCCTACAAGAAGAACTTCATCTGGGTGCCTCAGAATTTTCTCTCTCGCTCTCTCTCGCTCCCTCCCTCCCTCCCAGATTCAGATCTTTGCAAGGATGAAGCAAATGTGTAAAGACCATAAAATGAAGAGGGTGTGGGGAATATATAGATGGGTATAGATAGATCCTTAAAATTCTTTTTTCTTAAAACATAAAAGGAAAATGAGAGTTGTAGCTTTGAACTAGTGGACAGGGGGTTTCAGAGAGAGTGAGAGAGAGAGAGAGGAGAGCCCTTGAGGGAGAAAAGGGTTTACTAGAGAGGGCCGAAAGAGAAAAAGGTGTGCGAGATCTCATGTTCGAATATTACAAATAGAGAAAAATTTTTATTGAAAGAGATTTACTTCTTAGTGGACTGACTCGACTTAAATTGAATTAGTTATGGCTCATAAGGCTTTATGATACCAGGATACACGTCGAAAAAAGAGAAAGGGTTATATATCGCATTGGGATCAAGAGATTTTATATTTTATATTTGTTGGTAAGATTATCTTTGTCCCTTTTTTAAAATTTCCAACTTTTTTTATACTAAATTATTGAACTCTCCTTTATACTAAGGAAAAACAAAAGTAATAAGAAATTACAATCAACCTAATGCAATTAATATATTAGGAATTTTATCTATGATACAATGTTTCATAACTCGTGAATATTAACGGTACTTCTGAATATGATCTTAATGAAATTGATTTCATTGAATAAGTCGAGAACATCCTTATGGTATGACAGGAAAAGTAATGAAAGATGTTTGAGTGAATGAATGAAAAGACTAAAAAGTGGGAATGGGAGTGACAGGGAAAGAGAGGGAGAAGTTGGCTTTTGTAAGAATGAAGGCACGAGTATATAGTATTCAAGGCTTTAATTTAAAGAATTTTCTTTTTAGGGGAATTTAATTTAAAGAAATTTAGTTGATGCTCTAATCTAGTCTTTTACAAAAAAGAAATCCTACTCATTAATTTAGTGGTCCATGTTGTCATTTTGCTTTAATTAATGAACTAATTAAATAGTATATGTATATTAGCCTCGAATGCGTTTCGTGCGTGGGAGATTGTTTTCGAATCTTTGCGCAAATTCAAGACTGCTGGTTTTAAAAAAATTGACCCGTCTTTTAATACTTTTTAGAATTTGCTGATCTTTCAAAATAGATAGTGGATTAGATAATAGAAAAGATTTTTTGAGATAATACAATAGTAGTCTTTTCAATTTTTTAAAATATTTTCTTGAAGAAAAGAAAGATTTTAGTAGTCCGTATATAAAATAAAGTTTAAAAAGGTTCATAACGGTTACAAAATGCAGTTTTTTCTTTAGTTTTAACTAAACTAGGAATCGTCGTTTTTTCAAGCTGGTTAATTGTTAATAATACTATAAGATTATGTGTAACATACATATATATATATATATATGTATATTCTTTCGTTTTTTTTTAAAGTAGGAATTATGGTCCTTTTAAGCTGGTTAAGTACTTATAATTAGGTGGGTCGGGGATTAGTATTAAGGAATTTTGTATCCTCACACGGACAGCTAGTTTTTCGTGATGAGATGATATCAGCGTATATCTATCTTGCACAACAAGGTTAACACTCATATCTATCAAATAAATCCCCAAAGTCAACGCTTTGTGAATAATTTATAAGGTCGTAGGTTCGAATTCCCCTTTGTGTGCGTAATCCCTAATGAGGCCCCCTACATATGTACTTGCATATGGACTTGTGAGGTGTTTATAAGTCCAAAGAGAATAAACTCCTCGTTAAAAAAAATTTATCAAATAAACATTTTCAACACTAGCTATTATATATAATCGTTAGCACTTAGCAGAGCGTCAACTCTGGGTTTTGGAGACTTGCGCTATAATTCATCTTTTGTCGCCAAGCTAGCCATATATATATATATGTTACGATGTTAACTAATAAAGTTACGGTTTAGCAAATAATAATAATAATAAAAATAAAATAAAATTACGATCTATCAAAAAAATAATAAATAATAAAGTTACGACAAAAATTAATTAAGGGCAACTTGTGATCGATTTAAAACTTCGAGTTCAAACCCCTAAAGTAATTCATAGGTCGATATGTTAACCTTTTTAAATTGTAAAGCATGTTACTAATATCAGAAAGTGATTTTCCTCCTACATATTTTCGAAGGAAAATTCCGCGACTCTCTCTATCTGATGAATTGCCAATAAAATACCATATGTGAGTGGTCGGCAGTGCCGAGTTCAGTACAAATAGCAATGGTCTACTAATATACATACATAATTTTGTATATTTATGTATGAGTTTGGCAGATTCCTAATCTTCTTCTCTAAGTGGGAGGTATATATATATTAATTAATATGTGGATTCATTATTAAGAGAGTTCTCAATATTAATGGACCAGTTCGGCTTGACCATATCAATCGAGATCGGTTAAATTCAAGGGCGGATCCACATTGTTGGAAGGGGGTCGGTTGACCCCACTTGATTTTTTTTTCAAGTGTATTGAATAAAATTAACAGTTAAGAAATGCAAAAACGAAGCATGACGACAATGAAATATCCAAAAAAAAAGAAGAGTAAATTGAGCACGCGAGGACAAGAGCTAAACCTATGGATATCCTAGAGGACCCCACTTGATTTTGGTAAAAAAGTTTAATTAAGCAGCTTTATTTTCTCCTTTAATTTCGATGTTTTGTGAATTACGAAATAATTATGGCATAGAACGTAATTTGAACCACTACTTTTTCTTACAGTCCTTCATATGTGAAAAGAAAAAGTTATAGGGTCAATTATAGATCATATCTCTCAATTCTTCCTCTAAACTAATATAAAAAGACCCCTTAAAGATGATATAATAAATGTATAGCAGGATTCTACTGAGTTTTCCAGTTTTTTCTTACCTTCTTTTTGGTACATAATACTAAGAAAAAACATAGAGTGAACCTTTAGATGTTGGTGACATTACAACCTAATGTCATCTTGAGCGGTTAAGAGGATAATTAGGAGAATATATATAGCAAACTTAATACTATTACAAAGTTATAAGTTGTTTAGATTATATGTTAGTAAGACCGGAAAAATCGTCATTTGAATCTGTCTTGATTAGACTTCCGAACCGTGGTAACACCCAAAAGAATTAATGTGTTGATCGTCGTCCAGTCACGTTAATTGCCTCATAAAGAATATTCATCCAATTATAGTGCATGAGACAAGAAAGTTTAAATGGGGGAATGGGCAATGAATTAATGAGGAAATTGTAACCCAAATGAGGAGGAGGAGGCCAGTCGGTCAAAGGATGGTCAAAGAGAGGGGTTGGAGCATGGGGGAGCATCAGCATGGGGAGACAGGCACGTGTAAGGTGTCAGACACGTGGGAACTGTCGGGTACATCGGTACTTGTCCAAATTCTTATCCCCCTCCCTCCCAATCCAGCCTATCACTCCCTCTCAATTTTTCTTTTTTTTTTTCTTCCTTTTTTTTTTTAAAAAAATTTTGGATGAAATTGCGAGATGTGAATTAAGTGATCGGTGGACATCAACTTCGCCCAGAGCACGAAGGACTTTTGAATCCCTGCCGCCTGCGTAATTCACAAACTGTATTGTATCCCCTGATTGATAAACTTAAGGTTTTTCATCGACTAAGTAATTAATAGCCCATTTTATTTGCCCCACCAAATTGTTTATGCCACCTTCGATTTCTCTGGACTATTAAGAATTCTTCGACTGACAAGCTGATGACCAATGACCATATCATGTGTAATAATTAATAGCCCATTTTATTTGCCCCACCAAATTGTTTATGCCACCTTCGATTTCTCTGGACTATTAAGAATTCTTCGACTGACAAGCTGATGACCAATGACCATATCATGTGTAATAATATATCAGAGGATTTTAATTCCTTCCTCTTTTATTTTATATTTAATTTATTTATCCAATGGACTCTTCATACGTTGTATATATCCCACTACGAATGGTACAGTAGTGATCCACGGCGCCCTCGGTCAGCAGCGGATCTAATCCTGATGGCTGCCAGCCGGATCATATTGCCACAAGTTGGCATGGATGCATGGACGTCCTTTTGATTACTTGCTCCAAGGCCATTTTGGAATGCGTACTTAATTATTAATAAACATATAATTTGATACTTCTTCAACTATTTGATCAAAACATAAAGCCAATGCACTTTTACGATATATAAAATATGTGCGATTCTGTATATATTTATTAAATGAAATTTAATTTGGACTGATGTGGAATCAAGCAAGCCTACTCAATTTACAACCTTGATAAGATATATATGTCCTATCAACCTATGGCTGAAAGTAGGAAAAAAAAAGGAGAAGAAGAATAACTAATGGCTGATGTATATTTACCTAATAATAAGTACCCTAATGCATTAAGAAATCAACTTTACATCTGAGGTAATTTTTACAATTTTAACTATATAGCGTAAATTTGAAATAAAAACTGACAGAGTTAGTACTAAGGATTAAATAAGACACTTGTCGCAATTTGGTATTAGAGAGCTGTCTTGAAAAATCCATTTTCACAGGCGGTATATGCGTATGGTACAAATTCAAAAGTAAAAATGATGTGTTAAGAATGTTCGTAATCTGATTGAGGAAAAAAAAATGTATCATTTGAATACGGTAATTTTATAAATAATGTGTTATCTACAATGCATAAATATGAATGAATATATACTATATAAATAATCATATGGAATTCTTCTTACTGAGGTAAGAACTTCCACATCTCGTACTCGAATTTGTTCTAATTAGCTAATTACAGGGAATGAAACTTAAATTTGCACATTAATAAATGAGAATGTAGCTTAAGTAGCATTTTATACTCCTCCATGGACGAAATTATAATACCGGTCTATTTTCTGATCGATGCAGGTCATGCAGTTCAGTTACATGCCAATACATAGTGTGGTTTGACCTGCATCATTTTCAAATACTGATTGAAGATTGAATATTAATTCATCGTTAGATATTCGTAAAAGGCAAATGTTGTTTCCATTTTCACAGTTGTCTCATCATCCCATGTGTTCTTTTTTTTTGATGAACCATAAATATCTTCAATTTTTTAGTTGAGATTAATCATGTTCAAACGTCAGCTAACTTTACCCACGCCCGCCCCCTCTGTGTACTTTGTGTGAGTACCCTTCTGTTCTCTCTCTTTTTCTTTTTTCTTTTATTTTATTTTTCTTTTTTTTTAATAATAAATAAGTTTCTTTGGCAAGAATAAAAAGAGGCAAAGGGAAAAGGAGTGTGCGTTGGCTGGCTAGGTTATGGACCTTATGGTCATGGAGACAGAGACAGTTGTGTCTCCTCGAAGAAAATAATCAATTCACAAACGTCTTTATTGAGCCACCAAAAAGGCTACAATGGCTCATGCAACTTTACATTACATTTCAATTAAAATAAGATATCCCCACCCTTTTAAATAATTTTCTTTTCAACAAATCAATTAATCTCTAGATTTATTTATTTGTTATTTTTTAAGTGATAGTTTTTTAATAAAATTATTATTCAGTGTTCTGAAAGCTTGTAATGTTCACTTCCTCTTGAAATAAGGTAAAACTATTACGGGATATTGTGATTTTGTATAATTGTATATAATATATTTCCATATATGTTTGGGTAGATTGGGAAGATAATGTATTTAATTAGTCTAATATCCCATAGTTCTTTCGTTTCCTTTCTTGTATAGATGTCTTACCTACATATACATTTATCCCATAGTAATGGAATTAAGTTTGATCATTTCATATTTATCAAAAACTTATATTAAAAGGACACAATCTTATTTAATCCTCTTTGTGGATAAATAATCTTGCTTAAATGTCTGGTATCATACTTTTTCAACTGATTTCGTACAAAAAACAATTTTTATTAAAAGCATGTAATAGAGTTTACTTCCTGATGAAATGAGGTAAAATTTATATTAACAGTATATAATCTTATTTAATCCCCTTTTTGGATAAATAATATTGCTTAAATGTTTGGTATCATACTTTTTCAATAGAATTCGTACAAAAAATAATTTTTTGTTAAATATTCTAGGAGTATTATTCTTTTTTTTCCCTTTATTTTTCATAAAAATACTGCTTCTTTTCAATGGGGCAAAAGGGAAGTACAACAAGCTGATGGGAGGAGGGCACAACTGAATTGATGGCTATATCTTTGGAAAATTTCATCGTACGGTCTCAGAAATGTATACGTTTGATGGGGATTTCATTCATATATCTGCACTCCGTCTAATTAAATTTGTCCTGTTAATATTCTAGAAAATATTTTCAGTACGGATGTGATAGGAAGTGTTAATAATGAATATTAATAGACAAAGCCTTTATCATAAGACTAATGACAACTATCACTTTCAATATATATCAGTTCAAGTTGATACGATTGTCATATATATGATAATATTTCTGGGATACTTGTAAATATTTATGCACGAGTATATATATATATATATATATATATAAATGATTTATATTATGCATTCATCAATGCACATGTGAAATAGTAATCCGAAAGTTAAAGGCGGTTAATTGACTCCTATTGTCAAAGCGATTACATGTATTTGCTGCTCCTTTTTTTTTTTTGGGTGAAGAATTTTCGCTCTTTAATTAAATTTTTTTGGTTATGTGAAAAAGAAAGGAAATATAATTGCATTTATAAGAGGAATATTCCCACGTTCAGATTTGTGGAAATCCTAGGTTGCCCGATAATGCCTTTACCATATAAAATTCCAATGAGGTAAGACTTTTCTTTGTCCATTTTGAAAATGATATAATTATTTTCGTTTAAATTTGTTCTCATCATCATAATTCCATGCCAAGGCATATGGACCCAATCTACATAATAATAAAATAACTAAAAGTTGCTTATAGAAAATTGTATGTAAATAAAAAAACAAAAAGTTGCAAATCATGGCAACCTCTTCCTAATTACTTTATCACAAAACATGTGCAAGCTGGTCATTTTATTACTATCCACTTGATTTAATTTGTACTAAAATAACGCGAGAATGGCACAAATTCAGCAATCAAGAAAAGGTGGAAATTTATATGCATGAACCAAGTTTTGATTGCGACAGATTGAATATTTTGTTAAGTCGGGTTATATAAAATGGAGAGAAGCACTTTAGAGATACGCTGAATCAAATGAACTTGCAAATATTAGAGTTCGGTTCAGCACCTAATTAAACATTTAATGTGGTACGATCAAAGAAGTCGGCCACGCTTACCAAACTCCGAAAAACATAGCTGTGGCATTTGACTGGACCGTCCATCATCACTATTAGCACCTATTCTAATATATGATCATAATTTATGTTTCATGCAGACCCCATATATATTTTTTAATCAATTATTATTTTATTTTATTGATTTAAAAATTAATTCATAATAAGAATTATGGCTTAGTTTAATCTAATTATTATTTTCGAGATTCACCTTTCATGTGTTAGGGGCATGTGGGATGGGAGTTGATTAAAGGTCGGTGGATCTGTGCTGGTTAGTAATTAATTAATTAAATAAACGATGACTAATTAATTTTCTTTTTGTTTTGGGTAAATATTAATTAATTTTCTTAACTCCCCACTCTTTGTCGTTATTTGCCTTGCTGGGTTTGGTTCTAATTAACTAATCAATTACTTTTGATAATTAAATTCGATTCTTTACCCACCTTTCGTGAAGTATCTAACTATAATCTACCACCAACGATGACGGGTGTAATGGTTAACAAATCTATTATCATGTGGTTTGATAACCTCAAGATCACGGGTTCGAATTTCCTGTGTATTTGTTTGAAAATATTTGTTTGAAGTATGCTAGATCTTCGTTTGGCTTACCGACTTTTGGTACTACTACGTTAACGGAATTAGTGCTTGCACTGGTTATTCATTTTATCTGATATATGCACGGTTGAATACAAGAGTCCGACTATTACGTAGCGGGAGTCGGCAAGATTACTATCACTACTGTCCATCATTTTACCTATAAAAAAATAGCTATAATCTGATTATATTATTAGCGAAATTCATGCAAGAGAGAGCTAACTAAAAAGACTAATTAGTAGATATGTTTGGTTTTCTACATACCATAATCGTATTTGTTGAGCGTTCGCCATATCAAGTATCTTTCGTAGCCATGTGGCATACATTCTCGTATTTTTTTTAATATTGTCAGATTAAGCATACGTAGATATGTACGCCGCACAAAGCTACATAAAACTTGGTTGATGTCAACAATTGTTGGTCGATCCTCTTAATTTTTTATTTTTTTATTTTTTGCCAAGTAACACACTAGCCAGCCATAGTCAAGATTGTTAAATTGACATCAAAGAAAGATTTTATATTTTTAGTTGCATATGTTAATTTTGGTAGCAAACGTTGGAAGGCCTGTGTCAGTGATCGGCCTACTTTCGGCCCGATGAATGGACAACATTGCGGCCCAAAAGCAGAACAATTCTGCTAGGGCGCATGATACGATGTAATAAATAAAGTTGACTTTCTAAATCTGCAATTAGATCTATCCAGTTTTTACTAATTAAACCTATCATAATCTATTTATTATAACATGTAAGACTGAAGCACGAGACATGAGAGCTCTATTTGCTAACTCTTAACTCGTGGTTGAGTGTAGCGGCAAGTTGTGAGAGTTTCAATTGCTAAATCTTAGTTTGTGGTTAAGTGTCTTCTCGATTTCTCAGATAATTAATTTATTCGAAAAGAGATTCTTATATTTGAATATTTCAAATTTTAATACTATCAATACAATTAATTTTATATTGAAAATTGCAAATAAATATTAATGGTTTTTTATGAAAATTTTTTCAATAAATATTAAAAGTTTTTAATATGATCTGCACTCGAGAAATTAAGTAGTTTCTCTATTATATTTTATTAATTTCTTTAATTACGCAACGTGCGGGATTGTACCTAGTTAATATTTAAAAAATCGAAAAGTGAGACATGAAAACGCCACTTAAGCTAGATCTTTACGAATCTATTATTGTTTGGTTAAACGAATTTCACCGCATTTTTCAATTGGTTTAGGTTTAAAAAATCGTCACCGGTTATTTAGTCTATAAATAAAGTTATCCTTCATAAGTTAAGCACGATAATTTTTTTAAATTGTAAGGGAGGTTTGTGAATTTAATACAATGAAATAAAAAATTTAATCACTGATAAAGATGTGAGTACGACAAAATTAGATTAATTAACCACTTTCTTTCCAAAATTTCTTTCTCGTTTGCAGCTCACAATCCTTGTCAGTCAATGTGCATATGGATATTATATTAAACGTTTGTGTCTATCGATACTAAATCTTTTACTCTTAGTGGACTAGAAATTTTTTCATTTATATGTGAATGCAATCATCTTCGTCGTTCTATGTATCTATCATATCAATTTAAGTGATATTCTTTAGATTAATATATTTCTTTTAAAGGTTAAATATTTCACATTCTAAATACGAAGTATACCAATATATTGACTAAGCATTTTTATCGTATTAATTTTCTTATAAATTTAGAGTATACAAGTTCGACTTTATAAGTTGATATCCATACCAAAATATATGTACAATGCACGGGTTATTGACACCTAATTAAACACATATATTTATTTCATTTTCTATTTACAGAAGTTTTGTCACTTATTCTCTTTCTTAAAAGTGCGAGAATTCAACATATATACAAGAATTAAATTGAATTATGATGTTTGATATCCAAATTACACAAGACTTCTTTTAACAATGCAAAATATACATCGGAACTTAAATCGGCCAAAATCAACAAGATCTAATTAAGGATTCAATTCATTTGAAACTAACGACCTTAAATTTTAAATTTTAAAATAAATTTCAAGTGAGATAGTTCAATTGATTTCAGTTAATAATTTTTTTTTTAATTTTCAAACTACATAATTCATCTATAATTAAATTGAATGGTATTGAAGTGAATTAAATCGGAACCGTTTCTTACGAGAATTCGATTCCAATGGGGGTAGAAAAAGCATAGATTAGAAAAATTCTGATAGCTAAACAAAACTTCAACATTTTATCCATGCAAGGCCTGAATGCAAATACCCTCTTTTCTATATTCTTGCGTTCTTTTCTATTATTATTTTTTTCTCTTATCATGTATGCTATAAATAGAACTGCACTCTTCCAAGTTTGGCACGAGGGAACTAAAGATAAGGTAACGAATGGAATCACAATCACTCATACGCACTTGTTATTCTAGTTCTTTCATGTTAATTTGGTGTCTTTTCGAATATATCCCAGTAGATATTAAAGTTATCCTAAAACTACTTTTTCCGATGAAAATTATTATTTGATTCTTCGTCGCCGTAGTAAATAGGGAAAAAATATTATTAAGTGCTACATCAAACAGAGACTCACTCATAAAATGAGAGACTAACTACTCCAATGCAAGTCTCTCTTTTTGGGTCTCCGATGAGGGCCCCCATACTTTATTTATAACTAGTAGATGAACGCTTGTGTTGCACGCAAAAACTATTACTGTTAAAAGGCAATGAGGATCCTTCGTTGATGTCCAAATGGATACGACAATCCACTGCAAGATCGGATACAGAGGAAAATACCCAAGCACTACACACGAATTGCAAGAGCAGCTTGATTGGTCCGCCAGGCAAACTACAAAGGAAGATAGACCAAAAAAAGGCACAAGTAATGGCATTACAATTATTGTAAGCTATCTTGAAACCAAGAATTCCGATTAACTACATTCCTGCAACAATTCAACCACAGACCCCAGTGAAAACTGGGAAAGGAAATCCTCAGTCCAGTCCATTAATCTGTGGAGCAGAAAGGATGCATTGGATCGGTATTTGAGCGTAGGCTACCACCGCAGATTGCAATTCTTAGACAGCCAAATCGAAAAAACTAAAGCTCCTACAATCGGTTCAAACTAGTGACCGTCAATTAATTTTAATCAACATAACCCTAATAGCCCAATCCCAAGACAACAAATCGAAAGAGCTAGCAGCTAAGTGGCTAGAATTCCCTTGATCGGTCAAACAAGTGACCGTCAATAGGAGAGCCAATATTCATAATCAACAACAAAAGGCAAGCCACAAAAAAAATTGACTTGAACAGGCGGTAGGAAGATCAAATTGACTAGAATCGCGATCTTTGTTGTGATGGGCGGGGATACTCTTAAAAAAGTGGTGGGAAGACCGAAGACAGGAAGCCGACATAGGAGAAGAGAAAATTGGATCAATAAACTAGCAGGGAGGTGTAGATCATCCTAGCTCTGACCGAGGGCCCATTGGGTGGTAATGGATTCAACCCGACCCGACCCCACCTAAGACCAGCTCGACTCGAACGATAGCTAGTAGCAGCTCTGCTCCATCAAAAACCGGTTGGACCGCCGGAGAGAGGGAGTGGCCGAACCGAGAGGAAGAGGGGAGGGCCGCTGTCACATCCGAAGAGCCCACTCCATCTTCCCCACAGGTCTGAGCTGCCATTCAGAGGAGGGGAGACCCCGTTGCCTCATGAGGAGACCGTCACCGTGAGGGGGGACATCAGATCTGAGCCACCACGATGAAGAAGACCGCTGAACGGAGAAGGGGACGGACTCTAGTCACTGAGAAGGAAACGTTGATGCCCTCATCGCGACGTAGCCGGGATAAAATTGCTTGCGTATAAAATGATTTTTTTTAAATAATGAAGAACAAAATGATTATTTTTCATCTCACAGGAGTGGTACATAAAACTTCATAAATAGGATGCATCAATAAATTCACTGAATATGAGAAAGTACATCAGAAAACATATTCATAAGAAAAATATATAAGAAAACATGGTTCTTCTATACAGAACTAAATAACATAGACACGCACACATACAGATGTATGTATGTATATACTTAATGCTGACTAAGAATATTCTAGAAATATATTAACCCATCATTCTTGGTGTAATTCCTATACAACTCCGCTGCCACGAAAACTTATTACGAATATTACTCCATACTTTGGATCATCTAAAATTATTTTAATTCAATATATTAATTTCTCAGCCAGTTCACTCCTCCCTTCCCCTAATCCCTTTCGTTAACTTTGAGTTCATCTCGTTTTCGCCATAATAAAATTATTTGTGTTGACTAAAAACAATAATACCATCAAAGCAAAATATCCATGAAGTAGCTTTTTTTATTATTATTTATTTTCTCTAACAAAATAAAAACTCAATCATAATATTTTTCGTCAAAGCTTTGCTCATCTTGAGATGGAGAAAGAAATATGCAAAGAAATGTGTGCAAGAAAAATAAAACAGACATTTTTCGTCACCATAATATTTTTGTCTAACCGAGTTACCTTACGAAACTCATATTCTCCCGCATCTCAATCACATCAAAATCGACATGGTGCAAAATTTAAAAATACATTTCATCATATATATTTGCGTGCATATGCATATATATATATATATATATATATATATATGAAATTTCACTACCCCTCAGACAGCACACTGCCAAGAGAAAGGTCTCTCTTAAATTTTTGTGAATAATCGTTCAAGATGCAGAGAACAGAAAATCACAAAAGTAAATTAGACATAAGATATTTAGTTCATGAAAATCCCATACCAGAGAAATAGTGGGGAAGGCTTTTCGAATGAACTTTATCTAGGATACAAATCTCCCCATAATGCTGCAAACGCGGGACCAATGAAGATTCACCCAGGTGAAGGGATGCAAAGCCCACGCGAGAGATGTCAAGTCGCAGTTAAGACATTTCGTGCATTAGAACCCAACCCAAGGAAATAGAACATAAGAAACAATAACGTGTAATGCATAATAGAAGAAAAATAAAAGAAGCAATGAGATTTTTGTATAAGGGAGTGTGCACAAAACTATAATCAGTAATGCATAACATAATAGAAAAGGAATCTACACAAAAAATAATAGAAAAAGCAACACAAAAATCTCGAATATAAGAATACTCTCTGTAGGAACTCTCTGGGATGTTCACTCATAATCAACTAAGAGATTGCAAGTATATATATACACACCAAAATATCTCAATACGAAGAGACATAACTTTTAAATTAATAGTTTTTGCTACAATTTCTATTGCCTTGTGTCTTTTGCTTTTCTATTGTTTCCATTTGTTAACGGAAATTGCCATATTCACAGTGGTGGATTTTCTCTTTATTTGTTTTGCTTTTTTTTTTTATTGTAGATAACATCGTTATTATTATTATATTTATTGTTGTTGTTGCTAATGATGTTGTGTGACTGTTCACGAGGGATATTTGCTAGAGAAAAAGTTTGTCTTTGGTGTAAAAGGAATCATTAATAAGAAAATGCATATACGGTTATTTTAAAGAATTAAATTTGAAGAGACACTTTGAAGGATACATGTGTATAATTTTTAATGTTTTTGTGTACAACAATCAAGCCGACGCTGATGGTGCAAAATCTATTTTTGTGCGACATTAAATGATGGTGCAAAATGTTTTGAAGTTGTAATTTAATAGTACAAAATGTTTTACGTAAATTACATGATGGTGTAAAATTTACAAATCTTGTAAATGATGGTTTGACAGCGTCAATGGCGAGATGGCGATTTGTACTATACTGAAACAACTTTGGAATATTTTGTATCATTAAGTAGCAAAAAAAAAATTGTACCATATTGAAATATTTTAAAAAAATTTTGGATCATCTCTACAATTTATCATAAATATAAAGCTTCCAAAAGGATATGGAAAGGAAAAATGAGCATTAGGAAATGATTGGAAATGCTACAAAGTCTTTATCACGGAAAGAGAACCACCGAACCCTTAAATAATCAAATTGGAAATTGCATGGATTGTTCCTAAAAGGAGGAGAAGACAATTGCAAGTCTTTTCATATTTGGTACAAAGCCACTAGTAAATAGTAATAGCGCATGCTTTGGCTTCTGAGGAGATCAGTCAACCTTGAGGCCGCCGCCTTAACGGACAAATTTGGTCGGTGGGCAATGGGCTCGGAATTTGACGAAAACGACTTTTGAATTATGTTGGTTTCATAAGAAGTGTGAAACGAGAGTGTGATATCGAACTGTCTGGAAAAGCTAAGACTGACTGGGAAGAGGAAGCAATATGACTTTTTTTTTGTTAATCCGTGGTGTTTAAGGTTCGGTCGACTAATTCTCGGGGCTCTGTAAATCCCCGGCGACGGATAAAGCGGGTAATCACACCAAATGCGCTCCGGTGACCCCAAAGAGATTTGAACTCGGGATCGGGTGTAAACTTTAGCGCATCTTAACCGTTAGGTTAAACCCTTGGAGTTAGGAAGCAATATGACTTGTTTGCCTTGGAAAGGACGGCTTATTCTAGCACAAGATTGGTTTTCCAGTGGGTGCGCATGTTAATTACTGTATCTTCTTCAAATGGAGCATCTTACTGGCAGTATCTATTCTTTGAATGAAACAGCTGACAGGCGGTCGGCTCCTGATCAAAACGAGTCACTCGCACGCCCGTGCGTGCACTCTCTTGTAGATCTCCTAGCAGATTCCTTGGATTCACTGCGGCGTGCCACAGAACGTTTCCATCAATCAAACAATAAAGAAGGAAAGCACAGGAGATGAGCAGGAGATTTACGCATGAGAATTGGTTGAAGCAATCCGATCTGTTTTGCCTGCAAAAGAGTTCTTCTGCAAATTTCAGAGAAATCGCCATCAACAGTTGGTAGATTCCGAGCAGTCAGGGTGATTGCAAGGATGCTTTTCTCTATTCAAGAGACGTCGGTTTTTTCCTCAGCCAGCACTCAGCACACACCTCTAGTCGATCGACACGGAGACGAGAGTGAATCTGTATTGAAAACTCACTGTCCATTTACACTATCTGTATACATCTGAAGTTCCTTACATGGCTTTGAATTAAGGGAAAAAATGAAACAAAGAAATGAATTACAATGCGTTATCATGTTCCGTTTCTTCCCTTTATCCTCATTTAATTTCATCGACACTGCCGACTCCCCTTCCCTTTCCTTCCCTTCCCCTTCCTGCCTTTCCGAGCCACCATTGTCCCATTTGCTTTCTAAATGCACTCAGCCACTCGAGGCCTGGTTATGTCCGGTTCTAATAACCAATCAAGAGGAAGCCTTGGAGACATCCTTGCTTGATCTGTTGTACTTCATGTGGCTCCTCACGAGCTGACCTGCTGCAAGAGCGGACATGAGAGAGAGCTCTCCAGAAAGAACTGAACCAGCCACAACCTTGGCGAGCAGAGCCGCGTTTGATCCTGGTGAGTCCTTGTTAGCGCCCTTTACACCAAGCAGGTTCAAGCACGCCGACTGAGAGGCCAGCTGAGTTCCACCTCCGATAGTACCAACCTGAGACTCGTTAGACAATTGAATGTCAGGACAAAGTTCAATCATACAGAATCGCCACATACTTATGCTTCAATGCATGTACGAATTGAAGCTCGAGTCAATAAATAAAAAGATTCGCATTGCAATTTTCCATGGCATCAGAAACAAAATTAGTCATCTTTGGTCAGGAATCCGATTCCTACGACCACCTCGTCCCATGTCTCATTATAATACAAATTGATAATTAACCATTATATACTGCTAAAAAACAAAAGCGCTAGGAATCAATAGATTATACCTCAATGGAAGGCATGGTGACGGAGACATGAAGATCCTGCCCCTCGTTAACGGCCTCCATCATCGTAATACAGTGCGAGCTCTCCACATTCTGGGCCGGGTCCTGTCCTGTGGCAATATAGACTGCCGAGACGATATTACTTGCATGGGCATTGAACCCTCCAAGAGCCCCAGCGATGGCCGATCCAGTAAGGTTCTTGAGCATGTTCAGCTCTACAAGGGCATCGACGCTGGTCTTAAGGACCTTCCTCACCACATCGCCCTTGATCACGGCCTCGCAGACCACGGACTTGCCCCGCCCCTCAATCCAGTTCACCGCCGCCGGCTTCTTGTCAGAGCAGAAGTTCCCAGAGATCCCAATGATGTCCATGTCCGGGAAATCAGACTGGAGGAAGTCAAGGACGTTCTGGACTCCCTTGGACACCATGTTCATACCCATGGCATCGCCCGTGCTGCACGAGAACCTCATGTAGAGGTTCTTCCCCGCAATAGCGCACTTGATGCTCTGCAGCCTTGCGAATCTGCTCGACCTGTAAATGTAAGCAATTGCAAAATCATGATAACATTAACAAAAAACAACACTTGAGCGAGTTTGAAAAGAATGGACGATCACACACCTATTGAAAACAGCAGCCAAATCCTCGAAATTCTCAGGGCTTTCCAAGAACATCTTCAGCTCAGCCGCCCTTTTTGCAGACCCCAACCTCACAACTGGGGCCCTCGTCATCCCATCCCTGAGCAGGACACTGTTGGCCCCACCAGACATAAGAATGGCCTTACATCCCCTGTTTGTGCTCGCCACCAGGCAGCCTTCGGTGGTCGCCATCGGTACCGAGAACTCCCTCCCATCGAGCAGCAACGGGCCTGCAATTCCCACAGGGATCTGGACATATCCCACAGGCATCTCACAGCACTGTCCAAGGATCGAATCGTAGTCAAAGCCCTCCAGAGGGAGCCCCTTGAGGGACTTGCCGGTGATCTTCTGGAGCGCCTCACGACGGATTGCGGCTGCCCGCCTGCAATCCCCGAGCTTAGATTCGAGGGAGTATGACGGTATGGTCCCCGCCACCACGGAGCTGATGATTTGCTCGTCTTCTTCACCAAGCGCGATCGGCTCCACCGGTTCCTCCACAAGCTTGGGCTTCCCCAATGGGAAAACGGGGGTCATTTGTTGTGGCACCGGAGGGCAATCGACGGCCTGTCCGCAAGGCAGCTTGCGGGAGTCCTCCTTGAGGATTACGGACTCCACCTCCTCCTCCTCCTCATCGCTCCACGAGTCAACGGTCGGCCGGAGGATCAGGGACTGCACAAAGTCGATGCCGAAGAAGCCGACCAGGTAGATAAAGGAGGCCACGAAGGCGATGATCGCGGCCATCTCGGCGGATGAGACGAGGTGGAGGGGAGTGGACGTCCGAATCTTCTCCCGCCACCGCGCGAGGAGGTAGTACACGACGGAGAAGAAGAGCGTGAAGAACACCACGTTGGTGATGTACAGGGGAAGGGGGAAGGCGTCCGAGGCCTTGGGAGGCGGAGCGTCCGCCTGCTTGGGGCGGGTCATGGCTGCGGGCTTGGAAGGTCGCCGGCGGACGTCCATCGGTGGTGCCGGCGGTGGTGGAGGGCGGGGGAAGGGGGGAACGGGAAGCGTTCAATTAAATGTCTGTCAGAGAGGGCAGGAGAGAGGGAAATAATATGAATTGATTGAGATGAATGGAGAAGCGGACATTTAGGGAGGCGGTTTATATAAGGTTTGTTCATGTGGGGTGTCGACACGTGGCGGTTTTTTTAAATATTTAAAAAAAAATGTAAGCTGTTATTTCCATGATTTCCTGCCATAATAAGTAAGAACACAAAAATATCTATTTTCTTTTTATTACCAAAAATGAAAAAAAAAATTTGGTGGGAAAATAATGAATAGAAGATAACCCGGGGTTGGTGTAATAGATTGCATTAACCATAACCATTTGGAATTGAGCGTGCGTGCGGCTCTCCCTAGTGTTCTTTCTATTACCAAAAAATGAATTTTTTTTGGGTGGGAAAATAAATAGAAATTAAGCCGGGGTTGGTGTAATAGATTCCATTAATAAGGTTTCACGTAATTCAATTGACACGTTACATCAAATGATTCTATCTTTAGGTCGAAAATTTGCGCATTTTCAGTATTTTTCAAATCTGACCGAGTAAGATACAATATAATCTGATCAACGCGCTGTGCTAAATGATTCGATATTGTAGTCAAACTATTTTCAAAAAATACTTTTATTTAGAAAAATGATTAATTTCACGGGTGGTTCAAAAGATTTCATGAATGTTTCAAATTGGTCCAAAATATTTTTTTGGTAACTTGTTGGTACAAAAAATTTCAAAACCGTTTCAATATAGTACATTCCGTCAATTGCCAATGACGCCGTTAACATTTTGCTGACGTGACGCGTCCTATGTGTCACTTTTGTTACGTGAAACCAATCACAGTGCGCCGCGTCATTTAAAAGAAAATAAAATTTGAAAAAGTCCAATAAAAATACAAAAAATAGTAAAAATTTAGAAAAAAAAATTTAAAACATTTTAAAAAAATTTTAAAAAATTTTAAAAACTTTTAAAAATAATTTTAAACTTTTGATTTAAAATTTAAATTTAAATTTAAAATTTAATAGTTTAATAATTTTTATTAATTTTAATTTTAATTTTAAAATAATTTAAATATTAAATTTAAAATTATTTTTAAAAACATTTAAAAATAAAAATAATAATTTTAAGTTTTCAAAAATAATTTTAAATTTTTAAAAATTATTTTAAAATTTTAAATATAATTTTATTTTTTATTTTTTTCTAAGATTTACTATTTTTTAATTATTTTTTTTTATTTTTATTGGATTTTTTCAAATTTTATTTTCTTTTAAATGACGTGGCGCACTGTGATTGGTTCTATGTAACAAAAGTGACACATGAGACGCGCCACTTCAGCAAAATGTTAACGGCGTCAGGGACAATTGACGGAATGTATTACATTAAAACGGTTTTGAAACTTTTTATACTAACAAGTTACCCTTAGAAAAATTAGAAGACATTTTGTACTAGAAGTACTAGATATACAAATTACAATATATATAATTCTTTTCAAATTTTTGTTCATGATTTCAGAACCTTTTCCCTCTTCCTTTTTTTTATTTTCCTTCTTTTGTCCAATATTTTAATCTTAGCCCGACAAGATAGTGGTGTAACCTAATTGATCCACTAGATTAAATGACCCATCAATATGATTGATTGGTTATTCCCTAAAAAATAATGCCATGTTTTACACTCATAAGGTGTACAAGTTTTTCTTATTTTTTTCCGATTATAAGATTTGACACCATACATTTTACTCTATTTTTTCAATTTATTTTGCCTTTTCTGAAAAGTTATACATATATCTTCTACTTTATTTTTTTTATAAATATTCATTTACAAAAGATTTTCCTCGTCTATATTGTATATTTCTTAAGAAATTATATTAACTAAACACATAGTTGTTGAAGGTCCCCAAGCAGCCAGTTCTATCACTTGGGGGGCAACAGAGAAATACCTTTTTTTCTCTTTATCCATATGGGAAGACCTAATGATGAAAATTAATTTTGTTGTTAAGTTATTTTCATAAATTTATAAAAATGCAAACATTTTCATTTTCTTAAAGTCCATCATGTCTTCCTTTACTTAATATTATTTTCAAAGCTTATTCGTACATCGCTTTTTAAGAGCAAAACTATAAACTTTATATTTAATAATTAATCCATTAACGCATTCAAAACACACTTCATGAAAAAAAATTATAGTATATATGATAACATGATACCATATTTTAAAAACAAAATTACATTATTTGCTATTAATAAAGAACTCATAATTTTTATAAATTAGTAATTTTATTATTAGTTTCAGTTGTATAATATATGATTATTACACAAATTATTACGATGATATCAAAAGGTTGAAGAAAAATTTCTAACCCACAGCATCTTGTGGAGTCGCACTTAGTGTTGTAATAAATTCATGAGCTTGACATTCATGTAAATGCCTCTACATCAAGACGTGAATGGAAAGGAGAGAAACACTAATAAAAATGGTTTCATTTTTCATTATAAAGGTGGCATAGGCTTAGTTTAATAATAGAAAAAACGAAATAAACGGGCACGAAAGTCTCATTGGCGAGTATCGAAGTCGGAAATTCTTAAATCTGATTTGCGACTTGTGCCATTGTACTAATCGGTCTTCCTCAAATAGCGCTCCTATCTAGTAAATATTTATTTGTCCATATACCTACAATGTATAAAGTTGTAGTAAGAAGAGAGTATGCATGGTTCTCATACTCTAATTTTATTTTGGTTTATTTTATTCAATACTTTAATTTACTATGTTATATATTTTTTATTTAAATCAATCGAATGATAAGAAAAGTACCATCATATTTTGTTTCTCCTCTTTCTTTTACTTTTTTCAATTATAAAATTTATTATATTATATATTTTATTCAATTTTCAAAAAAGAAAAAAGGAATTTCATGCTCTTGCAACTTTATTTGATTTTCTTTTATTGCAATAATTTACTTCACCGTATCATATATTTCATTCAATCTTGATAGACAAAGGAAGCCTGTTATTTGAGCATTTTAGATTAACTAAAATCATCCTTGTATTTTCATATAATAAAAAATATATTCTATTATTTAATTTAAATACAGTTCAAAAACTTTTCATAAGAATCCTTACAATTCTAAAATTATACTTGCAATATCTACGAAATTGAAGTGATTTGGTCTCATATTTTTCTAGAAATCACAATATTTTCTAATTTAGTTGAACTTATTTTTAGCTTCGTAAAATATTATAATGATAAATTAACTGTCGTTTCATCTTAAACTTATTACATTCCACCTATATATACAATTTAGGAATATACAAAACTCAAATATATATGATCTAATATGAATGTATAGACTTTATAGCATACATGAATAATAATAATAATAAAGATGGACCCGTGATGCCACGGGCAAACATCCTAGTGTGTGTGTGTATATGGATATACAAGTCCGAAATCCGTAAACATATGGTAGAACCAGAACATCCAATAATGAGTCTTGAATTATGCAGGATTTTACAGCAGCATAGATCATAAAAATGATGCGTTCTCTGTGCTACGAAATGTGTAATTCTCAACGATCTGCCGTATGAGCTCTCACTTTCAAGACCTACCCACGCGAAGGAAAACATTTATAATTGCAAAGTTTTATTAGCTTTTATACTTTTGACTTATTAATTAGCATAATCTATATCTGGATTATATACTGACAATTGACAGCCTAATTTTTTCAGATAATTAATTTTATCATCAATTTTATTTCTACTTTATATTGATTATTACAGAAACTAATATAATAAATCATAAGATTAATGAGAAAAAAGTTTCTCGACCTGATATCGTGCGGGTTACAGTTAAGTATATATATTTATAAGCAAGTCTAGGGCACGTGTTCAACATTAGATGAGTCAAAGATATACGACACCCAAATCACGAACACTGTCCCCCGCACTTAAACAATTTCTTGATTTATGTTTCTTGCATTCCCACTATTAAAACTATTTTGTGTCTCCAATTAATGTTTTGCCATTTGTCCTTGATGCATTCAATTCAAGTAGTCAATAATACTAATAATAATAAATGGTATAGTAAATAGTTCTGCCCAACGGATACCTTCGCTTAATTTCTCACCGCAAATTATAGAAATAACAATGAGGAAATTAAATCCTCCTTTTTAAAAAAACTATTATCATTATTGATGTTTCCTTTTCCGAATAGTATTTGTACTTTTTTCGGTTACAAAAAAGTTTGACTAATATGATATAAAGAAATTGAAAGAAAAGCTAATAAAGGAATACAATAATCCCTCCGATAAGAATGGAACATGTAAACATGAACCACTTAAACCAATTCCTCTTGGTTGAATATTTGTACTTTATTTTTTTTTTTGGTAAACAATAGTTGTACTTTAATTAATAATGCAAGTTGCCTAATGTATTACTAATGGCTTCAAAATTTCAACAAGGGACGTAAACAGAAGACAACTGCTGAGGAGAGGGAGAAGGAATAGTGTGGAACGGGTATATCATGTGGCACTATGTTACCATACACATAAAAAAAAATCTATATTGTGAACAATTTTTTTGGTGATATTACTAAAAATTAAGAGAAATTAATGAACCCTATTGTGATATTGTCACGTCATATACTCATTGTATATAAGACTTTCTCTAACGGAAGACGTTTTCAAAAGGGCGAAAACCTGGTTTCTTTGTTTTGTATTTTATTATAGTTTGGCTAGAAAATATTCTTCTTCAGTCTAAAAGCATAAAAGAATTATGTAATTCTTTAATTAATCACGCACGCCATGTGGAATAAATTAAAAATATTGGGATTATATTCTATTGATAGAAATTTTGATTAAGGGTTAACTTCCGAGCTCGTGTATAATTTTAATATACTTGTTTGTATGACATAATCATCCCTTTTCTAATTAATTTCAGACGTGAACGTCTCCGTGATGTTTTATATGAGTGAACATAAATGCCAATTTAAGAGTGCATTTAAAACTGAATAAGTAATACTTCCATATCTAGAATACTTCCATATCTTGTATACTTATCTTCTGAGAGTTACATGTATTTTGCATAAACATATCGTAACATATATCATTTGCATGATCAATTAATCGATAATATTTTTTTTTTTCAGATTACGCAACTTGACGAATACATCATACTCCGGGGTTTGACCAGGACTGAATAGACATAATAATCTATGAAGATAAATAAGATTTTAAAATCAGAAGTGATTCTTTAATCCTCGACCGAGATTATACATGTAATTTATTGAAACAAATGTTTAGTACAAAAATGGCCAATATATATATATAAAAGTCAAATAAGAATGAGATTCTTCACATCAAGTCACATCAAAGTGATTGAATAATTAATGCTTGTTTAGTTAAAATTAAACAAATCTCACCAAAAAATAAAAATAAAAAAGTAATTTGGTTGGTTGGTTTGCATAGACACGCACTTCATGCATGGAATTGGACGCCAAAAGCTCGGTCCGAAATTAGAGTGGATGCATGAACGAAATTTGTGGTGTGAATTAAAGGAAGTTTTGTACAAACTCTTGTCGAAAAGTTAAAAGTAACGTAACAAAATTTGTGATCTAGCAGTCAAGGATGAACTATACATTGTAATGTCATGTTTTATGAAGTCAAAAGATAGTAGGGAAAAATGAGTTAGCGCATTACAAGAAGTTATTTTCGTGATGATTATATTTCGTATTCATACATAAATATGATAATACATTTGAAATTACTCTAACGTTTTACACATTTTATATTAATAAAACAATCTCCACAGATAATTGTTATAGAATTAATTATATTACGCTACTTGAGGATAAAATTACGTTTGGTTAAGTACACATACTTTTTTTTCCCCTTAAAAAGATAGAAAATAGTAATTATGGGGGAAAAAAAGAACAAACTTTACTGTAGGCGTGGAAATGAAGAGCATTTATATAAATGTAGATAAACTGTAATGATTTTGTTGAACAAACTGTTTATATAGAGCCCTCTGGTATGTAGAAATTTAATTTATTTAATATATGAAACTAATTTATGAAACATGTATGATTTTCATTTTCGAAAGATGTTTTGATTTTTTAATTCTAATTACATTAATGTTCTCCTTTTACTTTTTATAATTCTATTACGTGTTGCCCAGTAAAATTTAATGAGGATGAAAACTAATCGAAATTAATAGATATGAGGACAATATTAAGAATGATGAAATAATATCAAAATCTTGAGAGTCAAATTATGGAAAAGATTGAAGAAAATTTTGAAATATTAGTAATATTAAGAGTTAAATTGCAAAAAATAATGGAAAGGAAGCTACTTGTCACGTGAATTAGAGATTTACTTTTTATAGCTATGTCGAATATAGGTGTGTATATATATATATATATATCTTTTTATATTAGAGCACGACCCACGCTACGCGCAAAATCTAATGAAATTTTATTTCCAAAATTACACTAATGCTAAATTCGATATTTTATAAAATTATTTTATATTTTAAAGATATTACTTTATTATATAATGCAATACATATCAACTTTTGAAGCTTTATTGTAAAAATATATTTAGGAAAGAATTATTGGACATCAATTGGTGCCATGAGGATAGAGATAGGAGAGAGCGGATGGATTAATTAAGTTAATAAGAAGAAAGAGAGCGAGAGAGAGAGAATTTTGAGAAGAGTTGCAAGTGGGTGGTCAGAAAAAAAAAGTTAAAAGTATATATATTGCATTCACCAAAAAAGAAGAAGTTATATATTAGCCCTTAAACTTCTACTATATAATGAATATTAATATCTCATGTATATATATTTTCAATGGGTTTTTTGAGAAATTGATAGTTAGACACCCTAACTTTTCTTTCTTCTTTTGTAATTGTATAGATATAGATATATAGATAAATATATAGTTATTAGATAGGAAAAACTTGGAAAATTAGTTGAGTCTAAAATTCGGCCACGCGTAAGGTTTGTACTGGTAATTGGTCTGTCAATGAGCGAGCTAGTACTTTATCTATTATACACAGAAAGAGCTCATCAAGAGGTGTGTGGGACTACAACAATAGTACTTAATCTACATCCATGCATTAAAATGGGAATGAAATTAATGAAAGGTGGCATATGATAATTAACCGTTCCAACAAGATAAAGGTAGGTACAAGTATGATAATTGGCATTTTTCTTTTTTCACATAAGATCTGAAATAAAATAAAAAAATCATTTATAGACATTGGATAATGAAGAATCTACTTTGAATCTATTTTTTCAGTGTGTACTTCAATATTTAGAAGCTCAACAAGTCTCGACTACTTCAATTCGAGCAGGGTATGCCTA
The DNA here is from genome assembly GCF_007655135.1 of Punica granatum. Classification (NCBI taxonomy): domain Eukaryota; kingdom Viridiplantae; phylum Streptophyta; class Magnoliopsida; order Myrtales; family Lythraceae; genus Punica; species Punica granatum. The sequence continues at coordinate 3,598,484 of NC_045128.1, forward strand.
CTAAGAAATAAATCCCTTACAATCAAGAATTTTATCAATTCGTAATATTTTAATTCGAGACATTACTTATAGGAACAAATGTCAAACCATTTAAATCAATCTCTTATTGGTAATTTAAATCAATTGTAGCTAGGAATGAAATCAACGTATACCTAACTAATTAATTTTTTGAAGTCAGTAATAGGCAGTATGCCATTCTATTAGTTACTTATATATATGTAAGTATTATATTTTATATATTATATAAGGAAGTTATTACAGGTACTTATTGGACCTATGGTGGCAAGTGAAGAGCTTTTCCCCACTCACCCCTTCCTTCTTTAAAAAAATAAAATTTAATTCATTTTTTTATTTTTTCGACTTTTTTTCAACGGTGATCTTTAGACTCACTTGACAAGATATTCGATGACTTGATTGACTACTCAGACTAAATGACTATTATGATTAGTCCAATTGTTTTGATGAACGTTTAATTCCACCTTTTAAAAAAAATTCCCTCTTTTGCACAATAATTGTAAATCCAACTTGGAAAATAAAGCGGATAACCTGATTAAACTCTCGACTAAATGACCGTTCATCGTGGTCGGATCAGTGTATTTTTTCCCCGAACTTTTAGCTAGAAAATTTTCTTTTAAAAGAATTACATCGAAAATGTTTGACATATATATTCAAATTTTAGATCTATATTACAAATTGGAACTCTTGGATCCTTTTTCAACTTAATTTGAGGGATTTATTTGGGAATATTTTTGTGTGCCTCTAATATCCGAAAGAATGCAATGGAACTCTCTATTTCATGTTCATACTCCAGTCTACCCATTAAAGGGTAAAGCTCTAGCTATCAATAATAGACTTTCTCTATTCACATGACGATCTTATTTAAGGAGAAGAGACGTCGAATATTAATTTTGAAATTTATATAAGAAGAAACTCTTACCCCCTTTTCATTTTCCTTTCACGATTTTTTTTTTGGACGGTGGGGGGCCAAAGGCTCTCACCATTTCTGTAGGGTTGCCAACAACCTATTTAAAAAATTGAAATTTATATAAGAAAAGCTCTTGTCCCCTCTTTTCCTTTCCCTTTCACGATTTCTTTTGTTTTTTTTTAGGGTGGTGGGGCGCCGAAGGGCACCACCTTTTTTGTAGGGGCACCAACAACCTATTTAAAATATTTTTTTTGGAGCTCACTCAGGTTAGCTTCGGTGAACCACATGGAACTGTTAAGTGTCATGTTGGTAAATCCCACTAAATTTAAAAGTGAAATTGACATTGTACTAAATGTGATGCAAAATCGAAAATTAGTATATTTTCATGGGATTGGCATTAAGGATTGGCGAAGGACAAAATAAGACCAATTTCAAATATAATCATAAAGAACTCTAAATAATTCAATTAATTAACAACTATCAAATTATGAACAAGTTGAAAGTAAATTAGCAAATTTTATTCATAGATAATTATTTATATTATTTATTTTTTGTCTAAATGATACCTACATTATTACATAAATTGATATAATGTGAATAATAAATAATTAAAAAAAACTTCTAGACCCGCCGCGGCATAGTGCAGGATTTTAGCCTAGTATATACTACTCTGCTTCAGAGTAAAATGATTTGAATCATTGCTATCAGAATTGGACCAGCCAGTTTGACCAGTCAGATCGAAAACCGACACCATGTCCAGTTCGGTTTGCCTAAAACCCCAAATGGCAGAGTTGAACCATCAAACCCATTGAACCGGTCGATTTTTTAGCAAAATTCTCATTGAACCGGCCGGTTCTATGGGTTCTATGGGTTTCCTATTTAGTTCTTCTAGTGTAAAAATTGCTAGATTATGTAAGGATTTGAATCCGTGACCTCTTACTTCTCATACTAGCATGCTACCAACCAAGCTATTACTACCTTCTTGTTCTTTTTACTCTACTTTCAAATACTTATTAAAATCCACTATTTATTTTGGAGTAAGAAATATTAAATATAGACATCTTCTTACGCTATCCTTATATTTCTTGGAAATCATCATACTTCTATTTTAATTATCATAATTTTTTTAATAATATAAATATTTATTTTATTTTAATTAAACGTGCATCGAAATCCCAGTTGAACCCATACCCCTTCCGGTTTACCATCCAGTCCAGTTCTAATAACATTGATTTGAATAAAAACTTAATAAAAATGACATGAAAATATATAAAGCATTATATTAGTGTCGATCATATTTGGATAAAACTATAATGATTTGTTGAAACAAACTACTATTTTGTATAGAGACACCAACATGTGGCGTCCATGTCGAGTTTTTATTTTATTTAAATTTGTGAGACTAATTCAAAGAACACTATTACTGTACTTTTTATTTCTAAAGGCTTGTGGTAATTAATATTTGCGTTATGTTATTTAGCAATTTCAAGTTTCACATTTTTTTTTCTTTTGCTTGATTATTAGAAAAATTCACAAAGATTTTCAGTCAATATAAATGTATTACTCGCTATTCTGCTTAATAATATATTTGATTAGGAAGAAAATTGATTAAAATAGAATTACAAAGCAATATCACGGATGATGAAATAATATTAAAATTGCAGAAGTGAAATTGTATAAAGAAAAAAAATGAAAATGGGAAAAAGAGGCTCCCATTTGGCTACTTGTTACCTGATTTAGATAGTTCCCTCATATTTCTATATTAAGTATGGGTATATCAAGAAATGGTGTAGCAAAGTGACCCACGTCCTTACCTGTTGACTTAGAAGTCGCAGGTTCGATGTATAGAGTGTAGAATTAAAGGTTTGTCTGTTGCCCCTTTGTTAGTTTTTTAGGATTTTTTTCATTGTACTAGATCTTAAACTTCTTTGTAACCGAAAATATATATATATATATATATATATATATATCTTCCACAATTTATTAAATGGATAAAAAGTGGAAATTCTTGGAAATTTAGTTTGACTTAGAATTAGGCCATATGTGAAAAGCAGTTTGGTGCAATGTATGTTTGCCCCTAGACTTAAAATCAATAGGTCTTAGATGCGATTTCCATCAGTAGAAGTCTCGGTGTTAATGACTTCATTTCCATCTCCCATCTATCTCCTGTTTTGTTTTCGGCGGATCCAATCTATCACCTTTAAGGCCACTAATCTATGAAGGTTTGAAAAAAAAACAGCCATTTAAAGTTCGTACTGTTAATTAGTCTATTAATTAATCTATGAAGTTCTATGTCTACTATACTCATTTGAAGGCCTCGGAATGGGGAACGAAAACAAATCACTAAATTAATGAAAGATACGATTAGTAAGTGTGTCAACAAAGAGATGAAGTAGGTACATCATAATGCCAAAATAAATTATCTATCGAAACAGAATTTCTGTGAACTCATAATATGATTTCGTCAAATATCGCGACAACGTAGCACGACGTGTCATTTTGTAATGAAGATCATATGCATGTGTGGAAATATAAATACATATATATATAGAGATATAAATGAAAATGATACTGATCAGAGTCATATTTAAATAAAAAAAATGGTTATATTTAATTTCTAATACAGTCTGCAGTAGGTGGTGCCCTTTATTAATTTCTAATAGTCTGCCGGTAAAAAAATTATATCGAAAAAATTGTTATAAAATTATGAAGAAAATATTAAATGATAAAAATAAGGGTAAATTTTAATAACACCTCTATAATTTATAAAATGGTCAACGACACCCCCTCCTTTCAAAATTAGCCACACATCACCCCTACTTTTAGTTAATTTCTACTCTTTTTTTTGTAAATCGGGTCAGATCTGATTCAAGTAAAGAAATCAGGTAACGTCGGTTTGTATAGTCCCGTGACATGGGATCCACAAGGCAAAGTGAATGATCTCTTGTTGCGACGTTAGCAAAATGAGGGGTGGTGTGTGATTAATTTTTGAAAAGAGGGGCATGGGATGTCGTCGAAATTTACATTAAAAATAATGATATTATCATTTTTCTGATTAGATGAATTGAAGTATTTGATTTGATTACATTTATATTTCATAGAATTTGCAGGTGACCACTTCGACAACTAATAATTTTAGGTGTTAGTGCGACTTCTCTCGCGGTGCCCATCCCAAAGCAGATCTTAGAGGCCTAGTTTGGGATATCAACGTTAAGGGTCGGGGTCTTTCCGCTAGTTATATTCCTTCCCTAGATTACCGAAGGCCTCAAAAATCACAGACGACCTTTGACGGAGTATATTGAATTAGGATGAAATTGGAAAGTAACTAAAAATTTAGGATCAAATTCACTACAGAAAAATGGGCCTAGCCCGACATTTTTTGCCTGACACGACACAAAACGTCAGGAAAAATTGGCCGGAATGGGTCAATCCCAACATTTTCGAAAACGTCGGGATTGACCACCTTTTAGCCAACATTTTGGAAAATGTCTGCTAATGTTAACCATATGCCGATATTTTTAAGCTTAGCCGATGCAAAAAAAAAAACGTCAGCTAATGTTAACCCTATGCCGACATTTTTTCAATTTTTCAAACGCTGGCCTTTTGCTATGAATGTTGTTAAAGTTTGACAACTGATTATCATTTTGTCACTAGATGTTATCAAAAGTATTGTCAAAGTGCAAAAGTATAAGAAGCAACATGTTGTCACTTTATTATTATACAATCTGTTGTCATTGGTATTTGTGACTCATAATAGAAAGGATAACATGCATTTTCCTTATAAAAATATGTGTTCGCGTAACACAAGATGTTATCAAGGATGATATTGATGAAATAAATCTTTCGGCATTAAATTTACGATGGTCTTCAATAGTTATCGATCAATCCAAATTCATGGTCGCTCTTTATTAAAAGACAGATTTACTTATGAAGATTCTTCGAATAAACTTTGAATATACTATCTTGAGGAAACTATATGGCTCAAGCCTTTTATGGGATCACAATTTTGGCTATTTGAGTACAAGCTCCGAGAAGCCCGATCAAGAAGACATTACTGTGCATGCTTACGGTGGCTCTTTATCAAGAAGACAAAATCTGGTGCAATGTTTTAAAAAATCATTCTAAAACAATGAATTTTGTAACTTTTGTAACATTTGTAATTACCTTCCCACTTTCCATATGGAAATTTGGTATATATTTGCTTTGATCGAGATAATTCGATATATAACTCAACACATCGTTGCTCTTTGATAATTAATTGCATGAAAGAAGGTAATTGTTTCAAATGAATTTGGAAATATGAAGCTAATCGAAACCTAATTGTCAATGATGGAATTGAGTTATAAGAGTCTTGTTTCACCGAAGCTTGACTAGATCACACCTAAGTTAAAACAGACCAAGGCAAATGGTCGTATCCGATCATACGAAACAACTTTTAAATTCCTTGTGGCCTAGATTTCTTTGAAACCGAAAGAAACATCCTCACAAGCATGACCACATATTATAAGATAGCGATTAAACAATTGAAAGTGTGCATTGTATTCATGCCTTACTTGAAACACAATTTGGTTTCACAACAGGGACTTAAACACGTAACTTGGTTTCAATTGAAAAGGCTTATCTAGTATTCCTACGAGTCAACCCTTAATTTATGATATTAAAACTGTACAATGTATATATATTTAGAATTAATGCGAACAAATGGAGAAGGAGAATATGAGATGCACAAAGCTATTACTAGTAAGATTCGAATCTGGAATCTCTTTGATTCCGAATCGTGGGCGAATATCCACATTAGTTACTCTTTCAAGTTAGGATATTTTTTATTTAATTGAAAATCATGATAATAACATCTTTTCTAATAATTTAGGAAACAAGGCCCTAAAAAACTTGATGGTGAGTTCCATATGATTTTGCAATAATTTTAGAACGAGAGCTTTCAGAAACATAATTTCATATATAACAACAGATCGGACAACACATTGTCCAATCTGTTGTCTTGGTCCAAACAACCTTGGGTCAACTTTTAAAGCGTTGGCCTATATAGATTTTAGGTGATAATACGTTGTCATTAGATATGACAACGAGTTCCCACATGATATCGACATGGGCCAACGCTTTATGACTTGTTTGGTTTCATAACTTAATTCTACCCACAACAAAACAAAATAATTTATACAAAGTCAAGGAGTGGGATCCATTTATACCACTCTTTTTCCACAACAAAACAAAATAACTCATACAAAATCAAAGGGTGGGTCACATTTATACCACTCTTTTTTCAAAATCAAAATCTGATTTTAAAATCATACTATGAAACCAAACGCAGCATTAAACGTTGGCTCAAGGTTGTATGGGCCGATACTTTTCGAAACGTTGACTAAAGTTGTTTAAGCCAACATTTCAAGAGTGTCGGCCTTTAAAAAAAAATTCAACGACTCCCTTGAAATTTTTAAAACTCAAAATTTTTAAAACCCTCCCTCCCTCCCTTCTTCTTTTAATTGCCCCTCCTCCCAAAAAACAAAACAAAAAAAAAACACACATACATCTTCTTCCCTTCCTCTGTCGTCTCCATCCTCGCCACCTTCACTCCACCGCCATCACCGCTGCAGCCTTCTTCCCTCCTCCACTTCTCATCCACCTCCATCGTCACTTCCACCATCATCCTCCATCTCCTCTCCTCTACTGCCCTCGTCCTCCTCCATCACCCCTTCACACCGGCTCCTCTTCCATTTCCTCAACCATCTTCTCCCTCTTCATCATTCTCATCCACCGCTACACTCTCCTCTTGTTACTCCCTCTGTTCCTTCGCCTCACAGCCATCGCTGCTCACACCTACCACCACTACTGATGCTGTAGTTGTTGCTCGCTGTCGTACCTTACCATCTCTCAATTGATCAAAGCTGGCCACTGAGCGTGGTCAAAGCATTCCGAATTGATGAGTTTTCCTTCTTTCGTTCTGGAGATGATTTATTATCATTGTATTTGATTCTTTTTTCATATTTTATGATGATTACGAGTTATACTTGAGTATAATCGGAAGTTTTTGTAATTTCTAGGGTATGACAACAGGTTGTCAAAAAATTGACAACTTGTCAGTTCGTTAATTGTCATTGTTCTGATAACTTGTGATTACATTTGGATATGTACATGTGGTTGAGTTATTCACGGTGTTGGAGAGTGATATTTATTTGATATCAATTGGTAATAATTCATCTCTTTAAGTATCAATTATTGACAACAGGCTGTCCACAAACTTTACCATTGAGAACATGTTGTCAAATTTGGTGATAACCTATTGTCCTTTTTTTAATTGAAAATGGCCTCTGCCAATGTTTTTTGCTTCGGCCTTATCATGTTTGGGACAACGTTTTCTACATCGGCCTAGGGATGGTTTTGGCCGATGCTAAAAACGCTGGTCTGGGCACGGTTTTGGCCGATGCAAAAAATGTCGACTTAAACACAGGTTTTGGTCGACGCAACAAACGTTGGCCTAGGTAAGATTTTTGCCGACGTTTTAACCACCGACGTAGACCTACAGTTTAGCTGATATTTCTAAAATATCAGTCTAGGGGGTGTTTTCCGAACGTTTTTTGAAAACGTTGAAAACACTATACCACCGGGTCAATCCCGATGTTTTTGAAAAAATCGGAAGAAAAGTCAGGAGGGTCTAGGCCGATGTTTTTTGCGTCGGTAAAAGGCCAAAAAAACGTCGAAGTAAACTCAATTTTTTGTAGTATAAAGTATATTTTTCTATTAGGTTAACGCGGTTATTAGAGTGGAGGATCAATTTTTTTGCCAAGCATGGGGTTTTAGGTTAATATGGAAAGCTTTTAATAAGTTTTTCTATTGGGCCAATTTCTCTATTAGGCCGGCACAATCTTGTGTTTCGCCAGGAACAAAATAAGGACATTTATAACGTACAAATAAGAAGAGACAACTTACGGTGGTGATCAATTCAAATAGGTTTTTTTATAGTTAAACAAAAAGGGTAAACAAATAAGTTAAATAAATAAATTTAAAGAAATTAATAAAATAAGTTAAGTGGGTTTTCGGGTAGCAAATCCCAACCTACTCACTCTGGCCATGCTTTCATGGGACGAGTTTTAGTTAAATATATATATATATATATATATATATATATAAACATAATTACAATTACAATTACAATTATAATTATTACTATAATTATAATAATTATAATATAATATAATATATGAAACAAAGATATTTAGCACTAATTGATCTTTGAAAAGGATTATCAAGCAAATGATCAATTGGACCGATATTTATAAGTTAGCTATATCAAAAGATTCAATATCTATATTTCACCGATAATCTAAAGATTAAGGATGCACTTCGGCTTGTACGTATCTACAAGAAAATAAAAGATTATGCATGCATTGATATATCTATCTATGTTGAATTTTCTCATTGGGTCTTCGGGCAGATCATCGCCCGAGTTTGCCAGGCATGGATCCGACTAGACCTTTCCGGAGGATCAGTCCAATATAATAAGTTCAAAATACATGTTTACCGAATAATTGAGTACATATAAAATTAAACAAAGTTGACATAAATATATAGTTGGGTAGGTAAGTTGCATATCGGTTCTTGTTTGATCTGTATATATTTACATAAAGAAATTGTCAACAATTTGAACCATTTTTATATGTATATGCCATGCAATGCATAATATGATATGAAAAATTTTAGTATGGGACATTAAATAATGTTTTATGGTGGGACATATACTTTTTTTTCCCTTGTCTTAAAACTTACATTTTAACTCGTAATTTTTCAATTTTGTTACAACATCATCAGGTCACATTTCAAAATAATCAAATATGTTGGATTGATGATGTATCGCATGTAGACTCTGACACGTTTAACAATTACTACCTGACCCCTTAATTGTTCCTACTCAAACCACGAAAAATCCAATCCAACTTTTTTTTGAACCGAATGGTCTTTCAAGAAAACATGTTTAATACAAAGCCTTTCATATTAAATCAGCTCGTATTTATCGATCTGATTCGTAAACTTGGTTTAAACATTTAGTTATATTTCTAAAACATCATCGTCGACCATGACAGAGAATAGAAAGACGGATTTAGGTTTTCATTTGGAGAATTACAACCGAATGAAACAATACATAATCATGTGAATCAAATGAATGAATTTAGTGAACTTACGATTAAGTTTCGTGAACGATTTATGTATGAGCATGCTCCTATGTGCTAAAGATGACCATTGGTGGTTGTTTTGTTGTGCAGTTGGACAAACACAGCATGGCAGAACGTAAATTTATGAAACGGCAATGAGATTGTGGAAAAGGAAACGAGATTGTTGCAATAAGGCTCAATATATTTTAAAGAAGATGAATGTCGTCGTCAATGGCGGCTTCCGGTGAACAAACGGTTGCCTTTTCTTTTCAGTTATCCAAAAAAAAATTTGAGAAAAAAATAACGTCTTAAAAATATGGAACGCTAGTTTTTATGGGGACATTATCCTTAAAATTATGGAACTAAAAAGTAAATTAAATTTAGGAAAATAGGTAAAAAAAAATATGAAAAACACAATTCCTCTTATTGCCATTTACCTCTAATCGTACAATAACTCATTGTTATCCTTTTAATTAGATTTACTTAAGCGGATTACAGAATTGGCCAAAGCCACTTTATAAATATACGAACTTATTAATTTTTCATCAAGGTCCCATTTATTGATACTTTTATTTTCCTTTCTAAAGAAATTTACATTCCTAAGACTATTTTTAGCACATGAGCTCTAACGGACATGACAATTAGCTTGAGCCAATATAAAGAAACAAAATAAAAATTAGTTTTTGTCCAAATATTTGTTTCTATCAGATGGTCTCGTCATTGCTACATTAATCAACAATTGAGACTATAAACAGGAATAGAATATGAAGGCTGCCTTAGCAAGTCATTCAATCAACCAAAATCTGCATTGCTCAAAGTCTTTAACAATTACTCGTTGTTATTCCTTTAATTAGATTTGCTTATGCGGATTATAGAATTGATCTAGGCCAATATATAAATATACGAACTTATTAGGGTCCTCTTTATTGACGCTTTGTTTTTCCTTCTAAAAATATTTATGTCCGTAAGACTATTTATATCACAAATGAGCTCTGGCAAACATTACAATTAGCTTGTGCCAATATAAATAAACAAAATAAAAGTTAGTTATATTCCAAATATTTGTTTCTACCAATTAGTCGTCTATCATTGTTTTTATTCATCAACAACCGAGACTATGAATAAGAATAGAATATGAAGGTCAGCCTTGGCAAGATATTCAATCGATCAAAATCATTATTGCTCGACGTCTTTTAACAATTACTCGTTGTTATCCCTTAGTTAAATTTGCTTAAGCAAATTATAAAATTGGTTTAAGCCAATATATAAATATATGAACTTATTAGTTTTTTTATCATTGTATTTTTCACTGATGCTTCTGTTTTCCCTCTTAAAAAAATTTATATTTCAAAGACTACTTATCCCACAAATGAACTCTAGCAGACAAGACAATTAGCTTGAACGAATAATAAAAAATATTTTTAGAAAGAAAAATTAACTCAATCAACGAACAAAATATCCTTGGAAAATATCAACTTACCGAAAAAAATTGCAAAATATCCCTCAATATCATGGAATAACATAAGGAAATTATCGTTGCCAAAAAGAAAAATTGATCGGGGGCCTGGAAAAAAATGAGAAATATCAACATGGCTAGCCTCTGACGAACTCTCCAAGAATACTACGGGAAGTCGTGAGCCATGGCACAGTTTGACGAAGCGAAATAAAACATGTCGATAGGAATTGGCCAGCATAATTGGAACTAGTTTCCCGTTGCAATAGCAGGACATCTGGCAGGAGACTTTTTTCATATTGAAAGCATCGCAAAATTGATGAGGGAGTTGAAGATTCAATTCATGTGAACAAAATTTTCAACTAGGTACAAAGAAATGCGAAAATCGATTGTTGGTGGAAATAATTTGATGATCGAAAAAGCCGAAACCTCTATATCAATTGCTAGATGATGATCGAACGTGGTGATCGGAATTAAAAACGATATAATGAACCAATGAAAAACCGAAGAAGTTGATTAAAAAAACGATAGAATGAACCAATAAAAAACAGAACAAATCGATTGAATAAATAAGATCAAATCGGATTTGCAAAAACCCAGACTATTGGTTCGGTATTAGTTCGATTAATTAAGGTTGGGCTTCACCCATTACCCAATTACATTTTGTCTTGCATGTAGACATCTGTGATAGTGTGATTGGACCATGTGTAAGATGAGTGAGAAACGAGTACAAATTATTGTGGGCAAAAATAGCTAAATCAACAGTTGAAGGACTATAATTTAAAAGGCAAAATATGTAAATTATGAATGACCAACCTTTCATGTTGGAATATCTAATTGATAAGATTATTATCCCACCATATGACATTATTTAGTGTCCCATAATTGAAACACTCATATGATATTGGATAGATTTTGGTATATTAATTATTTTAATATTATTATTTCCATTTGTAACAAAAAAAAAATAAAGGAAAAGCTATTGTATCAAAGTAAAAGGACGATGAAACCTTTGAACGCGTAGGGGATAGGAATCAAAATGTCGTCCCAATGCTCGAGCTTTTGTGGTCCCTTTGGGCAGCGAATGAAAATATCTGAACTGAAACGGAATCGGAAACGGACCAAAACTGGAACATAAACTGAAACCGAACCTTAATTTACAACTTCCTTCCCATTCTCTTTTCGATGCACGATTCGAGTGAAGTTCTGTTAGTCATGCTTGAATTCCTCCGGTTAGAACCTCAACCTTCACGATCCGCAGCGGCAACTCCACCATGATCTTTCCAAAAGTACTCTTAATCAATTCTAGGCAAAGGCCTCAATAGGAGACACGATTGGTAACGGATCGATTAGCTAAATTGCCTAAACCCCAAGGACGTCCTGAACCCGATACCTGCATAAAACATCCTAAATGAACAATGCATGAATCAGCAGACCTCACAGGAAATACAACAATATCGCAAAACCGCACGTCCTTTTGATAAGATTTAATAAAGCAATGTTCACTGCATCTACATCCTCTGTAAATGAACAAAGACATTTTGTGACACGTTCCAAAGATTACAAGAGAATACCTCCCTCCGATAAATTGCTTTACATTAAGATCAATCATAATTAGAAAACAAAATTGCATCTCGACTGTATCATGTATATCTGAAAACTTACCCGCAAAAGAGATATCTAACCGGTGTAGAAGACGAGGAGATGGAGAGATCATTCCATTATTAACGGGCCTATACATGACTGGAATATGTTAGTCAGGATGAGCTGGACCTCGCCCGAGCTATGCTCACTCCTCAGGAGATCCACCAGCAGCGGGAAGAACTTCGACACGTGTCTCCTAAAGGTGTCCCTGTCGAAGCTGGTGAACACCTTCAAGGCCGACACAAGTAGGGAAGTTCGGGCTGCGAGCTCTTCCTTCACAGCAGCTCCCAGTGGAAGAATCCAGCAGACGGTCGGCCGAGGATCAGCAGGCCCTGCCTGAACAATAGTCCCCATGCAGCCCAGGTATATCTGCAGGACCTCCACGCAGAGTTCAACAAGTCGGCACTTGATGTCCATGTCGGTGGACAGGACCGGAAAATCAGAGAGGAGGGTCTTGAGGAAGTTGAGGTAGTTCTGATGGGACTCGTTCTCAAAGTGGACTGCAGGTGGGTCGGAGAGCTCAAGGACAGAGCATGCTCTCTGAAGCTTCCTCAAGAGGGCCTTCTCAGAGTTAAGCCAGTGGGCATGTGAGGAGATCGAGGAGAAGAGTGCAAGGACAATGGCGACATTATCTTTGGACAGGGATTTTGGATGCAACCTGTATAGATCACTCACAACCTGGCACAAGAACCATAAGAGTCAGATTACATGGCCAAAAATAACTAGTATCAAATGGAGCGTAGATTACAACTGAGAATCACAAAGAACATCAAAACCGGTAGTGCCACCGGGATATATAGGTCAACATATGAAAAGAGTACCTGCTGGATGAGTAGCTGCACTGCAATGTGACTCTTCATCCGCGAAATCACATATGCTGCAGTCTGAAGACTATCATCCTCGATATCATCATTGCTCAGTCCATGATCCGAGTTAAACTCCCCATCAGCCGACTGGGACCCACCTGTCAAGCTAACACTCTCCATGGTTCCCAAGAGCTTCAGGAATCCCGGGACCATTGATTCAGCAGCTTCCTTCAAACCTGCGAAGATCTGCCTCCACTCGTCATCTGAAAGCTGACTCCCCAAGTCTTCAGCCAAACGGACCGTAGCAGCAACACCAGTGCTTGCAGTTCCCTGGACAGGATTCTTAATGAACCCCATCAAGACCATAACAACACTCGACAATTGATCCCGAACCACATCGAAGAATGTTACGAACAGATCGACCAGACACTGAGCAGCAACGGAAGAAGTTTCAGAGTCCCAAGAAATTCCCTCTACTTGTGAGGATCTCACAGTAGACAAGGTAGAGTCCTCGTCTCCTCTTTGGCTCTTTCCCTTGTCGGAATTGGAGTTGAATATCGGGATGATGACAGAGATGTAAATGGCATTCCAGAATTGGCTCGAGAAAAGGGGGCCGTGGTCCTTAAGGATGTTGAAGAGTACTTCCAAGGAGCTCTTTCTGATAGCCAATCTCGAATCAGATGTCAGCTTTGCCAACCCTGGAAGACAGATTTTAAGAACTTATATAACCATCTTAACTTCATATCACGGCATACAGAGAAGACACAGTTCCATTAAAGATCTAACCTCATAATCAAACTGCAAGCATTTGAAAGAATTACCTGCAAGTAAAGGAACCCAGAAGGATGCATTCTCATCTTTATCCTCAAGAGCTTGGCTGTGCACAGCAACTTCTCCAGCTTCTGATCCTTCACTCTTGCTCTTCTTGTTTGATATAAATCCATCCTCCGCAAGTTTCACCGCACAGAACCGAAGGAATGCTATCGCATTGAGGCTCACGTCACTGTTAAATCTGCTAGTTGTAAAAGCTAAAAGGCATCTAACACAATCTGTGAAAGTTGTCGTCTCAGTCTCAGTAATGTAGGTGAAATACTCTCGGACAATCTTCTCCATGGTCTCGAAGGCCAAGAGGACAATATTCTTCCGCTCATCAGCCGCAGCAGCTGTAAAAACCTGAGATTGAACAGATTTGTCAACACTCTCAACTCCAATTAAAGAACATAATACGGTGAGTGTTGTTTGCAAATGGTCTCAAGTGATTTCTCCAAAAATCATCAAAAGAGCTCTTCCAAAATGTTTTTCCCAAAACTTAAGAGAATGTAAAATATTTTTGTTTTTAGATTCATTGAAAGGATTACTTTCAGTTAACACTATTGACATTTCAAAACCATTTTCAGAGAGATACAAATACTCTTCAACAATTATAATACCACTCTTAATTTCTGCCCTCGGGGAAGATTAGAATAACGTGAGACTTTCCAAGAGCAAATTCGATCTCAAGCAAGATAAGAGGTGCACTCCCTTTATAAAACACCAAAAGATGGTAGAAGAATATCTACTTACCAAGAAAACACTCTTCCATCCAGATTTAACGTTATTTACGCGGCTGAGAACCATCTGAGAGATGCACCTAACTATTAACTCCCTAATTTCCGCAGAGGCACTTTTCTGCATAATAATGACAAATGGCCGCAGAAATTCATTCTGGAAGTTGTAATTGGCTAGCTCCTCACGTTCCAAAAACTTCATAGCCAGCTGGCGCAGGGAATCCATCACAAAAATTGCAACAGATAGATTCTCTGACAAGCCAACTGACACAAAGAAGTCAGAAAGAACATTCCAAATGCGAGACCAAACTAATCGGATCCGATTCATATTATAGTGCCTGCGAAAGAAACACATAGCTTACCAAAATATCTGAGTGAAAGCATTAGATAGATCTAATTTAAAATTCTTATTTGATTGCAACGACAATTTGGCAATACTTCCAAGTAGTTAATAACCATAGCATCAAAGAAAAAAAATTTATAAGGATGGAACAGCATAAGGAGACAAAACAACAAGAATACTTACGCAATTTCAACTAGTTTTGTCAAACAGAAAACACGAGGATCTGTTGGAGATTGCAACTCTGACATTGAAACCTTGCAAAGAGCCCTCACGAATGCCACAATTGCTTCACTATTAAGCCTTTGGCTATGAGCAAATACATGATTCAGCTCGAAATTACCAATCTGCTGATCCAGCAAATTCAAGTTTGATATGAAGTTGTTGATCTGCTCTGGAGTTACCAATCCAGAGCCAGAGGCATTGATTCCAACAGTTGTACTGTCATATGAACCACCTCTAACAACAGCCATTACTGCTGGATTCTGCATAGTTCCTTTCTTCTTTAATGATGTTAAGCCTGATTTAGGTGTTTTTTCCTGTGTCTCAGCATTAGATGAAGTCAAAAAGGAGGCATCGGTTGGGGCACCTTCTCCTAGAAGTTGGAGATGCTCAATTCGAGAAAGGCATGTTAATATGTGTTCCCAAGCTTCTTGAAGATAATTACCATCTTCGATAGCAATTGATATGATTGCCTGAGCAATAGAATAACAGATAAATGTGAACACGGTGTATGAAGGGAAGCATATTATATCATATTATCAATGTAAACAGTCAAAACTCAGGATAATATACCCATTAGCTACCAATCATCTATAACCTATGCACAATTAACAAATATAAGAGGTCATCTTAGAGCATTTGTAGCCCAAATTACGATACAAACACATCAAAAAGTAAATGGGAAAAAGGCATGCAATCATTTGCAACTCATGTCAGTAAGGACTTCAAGATCAAGCATATCACACAAAGATTCACCCTATCAACCAATGACATATTCCGAATGGAGTATTCGCTATAAAAACATTACTTTCCTCTTTTGCACAACTGAAAGAAGATAATACAAACCTTCACGGCATCAACATTCTTCTGCTTCATATCTGCAGCACAGTGAAGATAAGTGAACTTTGCAATAGATGTCATGAAAGCATCTCTCTGGGTCTGCATACCCATCACAGCAGTAACATGAACTGCATATCGAAAGCCCTGTAAGCATTGAGCAGTAGCAAGCCTGTCATCACTCTGGTCAAGAGTCACACTAAAGGCAGCCAGCATTGGACCCCAACAGACCTCCACCATGAACCTTAGTATTGCAACATCTGTGACTGAATGATAGATAGACCTGCAAAACGATAGACCAGCTTGCTTATATTTTACAGGAATGTAATGCTCAGCACAGAAGAATTATTTTGTTTTTGTGGGGGGGGGGGGGGGGGGGGGGGGGAGAGAGAGAGAGTGAGTGAGAGAATCTCGCAGCAAGTTTTTCCTCTCAGTAAAGTAGAACTTAAATCAGTAACTCCAACTAGATTTTCGAATTATCATTTTTTTTACCTCTACGGATAATATTATCATTTACCATTCCTCTGACATATGCCAAGAACCTCATATCCAGTTAGTTTTAGCTCAATTAGACCATCTAGTTGACTGAGAATTCCATCAAGTAAATAAATTGACTAGAAACATTTATCACAAGATCTTACTCAGATTTGCCTGACTTTGCCTTGAACTGTTCCTGTATGTGCCTAATAAGAAGCCCATTTGCACCCAATGCTTTTTCTTCGGTCTGCTTCCCAATAACTAGATTAAGAATACCATCCAACCCCAATAGCTTATTAAGGCTGTTCGCTTGCTTGCTCTGCTGAGCTGATGTATCAGAACTCATCTTAATTTCGTTTTTCACAATTTGATCATACAATGTAGAGAGGAACTCTTCAGGCAGGTCCTTTCCATCGTCTATGCCACGATTATTCCGAATGAAATCAGCCTTACTCATCTAGATAAAGAGCCAAAGGCAGACATCAGACAGAGTCAAGATTAATTATATATAAAACAACAATGGAAGAGAAATCTAAAGAGAACAAAACTGCAGTAGTAACAAGTTTTAGAACCCAACCTTATCTTTGACCATATTGTTATGCGCATCTGTGTTTAGCAATATCACAGAGTATGCAAGAACATATGCAGTATCTGCACTAGTGAATGAATTTGGATTGCATTTACAATAGCGCTCAGCAAACTTCTCCATGATGCGATCAATCTTTTGTGCTTCCCCAGGTAGTTTGAAGCCTCTTAGGAAAAACCTTATGGCTTCTCCGAAATCCTTTCCTTTGAAATTGAATGAATCCACATAAGCATGCATAACTTTCAAGGGGAAATCATCCCTGTCACCCAAATAGTCACCTATCATGGTTTCACTCAAGCCACTCGTATTTTTCAGGAAAGCAGCAACATCTTCAGGAGAACCACCAATTTTTTTAGCGCTAATGAGAAAATCAATTCCCTTGGAAGGTTTCCTGTTAAACAGCGTGATGCCTTTCTGCATTGAAGCCAGCAAGTGATCAGTATAGAGAATACCATTTAAGGGTAACTTACCAAGACTCCATGAATAACGCATTTATACATAATGGTTGAATATACTTATACAACGTCATTTAATCGTAATATGCTACAGAGGAAAAAAAAAAACATGCATCACCATTTTGTTCAAATTAGAACAGCAATCTAGTCTTTCCAAAAGAAAAATTAGACAACCTGAAGCTCAATTTTATAAGCTCGACGTTGCTCCAGGGTGACAGCATCATAGAATTCGGAATTTCCATCAGTATGAATATCAAAGTCCTGTGCAGTTCCATCTTCTCCATTAGGAGTTGAATGATTCTCAGTTGAATTGTCACCTTCAGGGCCCCTTGGAGGATTCAAATCTCCTACTATTAGCTGCTGGTCCATCCAAGATCCCATTGATTTAATGATGCGAACCAAGCACTTGACGGATTCATGGCGAAAAGTGACATCCTGGGCAGGAGAGAGTGTGGTGGCTGAACCAGCAGGTGGACCCAAAGCAGTTTTCAAAAGGCCATTGACAGTCCTGCAATTATCTGAAGGAATTATAAGGGTTTTAATAGATTATACTAAGACAAGACAGCATTTTTTATTAAGATTATGAAGAATGTGAATGGTATACACATTAGTTAGGGTGCTGGCTGGGACTAAAGATGGACCTATGGACCAGATTTGATTCTGGATAAGAGAAACTGGCTGACCCAGAGATTTAGAGCAGCAATCATCAGTGTTGAATCCCCATACAAAATTAGCAGTTTTACTCGGACAAAAGCCAGGTACAATGTGAAACTTCTAAAACCAAATTCCAGTTCAAGGAAGTGCTAGAATTACAGCGTAATTTGTATCTATCTTAGACTTTTTCACCTGCATCTATTCTATTGTTACTTAGATAACTATTGGGCTTTTGAGGCGGCAAACCACAATTACATAATGGTAACAATGAAAGTTAATAGAATATGAGACTTGAAACTGCAGCCAAATGCATAACTGGATTCATAGACATGTCTAGTACCTTTCGAAAATGTTTGGAGAATCCACATCGCAGTCATAATTCACGAAAACATCAATAATAATCTGTGGATCCTGGGATATCTTCTCCAGCAGGTTGAGAACTGTCATTTTCTGCAGAAAACTAGGCTGAAGGACATTCTCAAGTACCCGCAGCACAAGCATGGGAAAGAATATGCCAATTTCTGCTTTCAAACCCGATCTGAACTTTGTCAAAAGGTTCATAAAAATAGAACACTGCAGCTGGAAAATAGACATGACCGATAGTGCACTGTTCTTTAGCAGGGATAGGCAGAGAAATTGCTTGACAGCACTAAGAAACCTGGATTTCATGAATATATTAGAAATTGAAGAAACCTGTGTCATACCATTGATAGTTAAATCTCACAAGCACATGGCACATAGAAGTAAAGAAATACTGAATGAGCTGAAGTCCAAAACTACATGTCGTGCTATAGGAAACATTCATTAGGAACCATTTTCTCAATGTAGTTGGGTAATTCAACATAATGGCCAATGTAACTTGATATCCTTTGCACAAATTTAAATTGCACGCCCTCCAAAAGAATAACTAAATGAAGCGCGAGGACATTTATTCAATCAGGACAAAAACCAAAGTTTCAGAAGGATAAAATTCCAATACATATGAAGGAAAAAACAGATAATAATAAACTCAAGAGCACTGCAATCCAGGCACAGAACTGAAAATATTCTACTGGCACGTTTTTTCAAATTTAAAAGGCAGACTTATTTAGTACAGAACAGGCCATAACATCGCAGGACTAATCTAAATAAGAATTTGAAGCTGCATTCTTGCTGAAAAAGAAATTCAGAGAATTAACAGCAGTCACTTACCTCTCGTTTGTGCGCCAAATTGGACCGCCATTGTCCATGATAACTTTTAGTAGCTCCAAAGACACAATTTTTCCTCTCAAGAGTATCTGATCATCAGATTGATCCTGTGACGAGAATTTCATGGACAGTTTGCACAAATTCTTAAAAAGAAGAAACCCATCTTCCCTGATCTTACTGGTGCCATCAACTGACTTCGGCCCATCATTCAACTCTCCATTGCCCGCTTCCCCTTTGTCATCCTCCTTTGGCACCGAAGCATCCCCGTTTTGGGATTCAGTCGGCAAGCTAAACTCCAAGTTCTTATTTTCCGCAGCTCCATCGTTCGCATCAACGACCTCATTGAGGAAATTCTGGCAGAATTGTATGGAGCTGCCTTCGTTCAAGTTCTTATCAGCAAACTCCAGCAATTCACTGACTGAAACAGTCTTAAACCGAACGTCCAGAGAATCCGCTTCCGTTCTAGCAAAGACAATCACGACAATCTGCGCAAGGACCGACTTTGCGCAGATCTGATTGGTCCCATTTTGGCCACCGAGATAGACATTGTAACAGGTCTTAACTATGTGCACCAAGCAGTCGCCTCTAATCAGAACGCAAGGGGATCTCACCGCCGAGAGCAAAACCCTGAGAACTGCGAGCTCAACCGCCTCCTCCCCGATCCCTCCTGACTTACACACAGCCTGAATCAGCCTCAGGATCGCCGAGGGCTGATCCCCGCAGTCGGCTATATCGGCGTGGACGAGGTTGA
The DNA here is from genome assembly GCF_007655135.1 of Punica granatum. Classification (NCBI taxonomy): domain Eukaryota; kingdom Viridiplantae; phylum Streptophyta; class Magnoliopsida; order Myrtales; family Lythraceae; genus Punica; species Punica granatum. The sequence goes on from NC_045128.1 coordinate 3,618,534, forward strand.
GGGAGAAGAGCTTGAAGGCGCACTCGAGTGCAGGCTCGGCGATCTTCCCGTAGGCGGCCTCGAGGGCAAGGACCAGGGGGTGGAGGACGAGGTTGGCGTCGGCGAGGGAGAGGCCGAGGAGGGGGGAGGCCGGATCGGTAGGGGCGGAGGCTGGGAGGGTCTCGAGCCTGTCGAGGGCGGACTTGCAGGCGGCGACGATGGCGGAGTGCTTCCTCCAGGCGGCGTTCTTGATGATCTTGTCGAGGGAGGGCCCGATCGCGCGGCCGCAGCTCGACTGGCCGCCTAGGGCTTGGGAGGCTGACATTCTCCGGTGCGATCAGCTGCTGGTCGTCGGTGGCGCATTCCCTCGGGTTCGCAGCATTTGCAGTAAAGGAATTCTATAGAGAGAGAGAGAGAGAGAGAGAGAGAGAGAGAGAGGACTTTGTCTCAGTGAGGCAGATGGTGCCTTAGCCGAGAGATCCGTAATCCGAGCGAGAGCAGAGTGATGAAGGAGACGGGAGCGTTTAGCTCACGCGCTGCTCAGTGACGTGGATGCTGACACTTCTCCCAACTTTGACTTCTAAATGAGCCACGTGTCCGGCAATAAGGAAGTTTCATCTTACGCTGTCGGAGAAACTTACCGGCGCTGGCTCCATAAAATTCTTTTTTCTTTTTCTTTTCCTTGCAACGATTATAATTATTTGTCTTAATTACTTTTCTATAAGAACGTTGAGACGCTTTCAATTTATTGATTGAGCACGAATGTTGCGTTGTATCGGTCATGGTGAGTTAGGTAGAATGCTAAATGGAATAGAAATCAAAACTTCAATTGAATGCAACATGTGACTGTCGGTTGATGGATCGAACCACAACTGTTATTACAAACACCTAAGAATTCATCCCTGTCAAAACTGCATCCGCAGAGCCTACGGACTGAAAACACCAAGAACCGAATCATGTCTCTCAGTTCAGGACGTCGGTCAGACCACTATGATGTCTTTCAGAGGGACAACGCAGTCGGGTGGGGGAGCGGTGCTGTTAGCAGCACCCTTGTCACGGCGAAGGATGAGGGATCCGCTGCCCGGGGTAGAGCTGCCGTGGTGTTGTTGCTTGCTGCCATCCACACGGTGGTAGAGGTGGTAGGTGGACTGGTCAAGGGTCCCTTCCCGGTACACGAACACGCTCTCGTCCTCCTGCATCCTCCTCCACTTCTTGTACATCTCAACCCTCTGAAGCGGCATCCCCCTGGCACAGTCCGATAATCTCAATCACATTAAACTTCGATCGAAGAAGTAATTCACAACTCGACTCGATCATATACACGAAAAGAATTAGCATAGGCTATTACTCTAGAGAGACCATTTTCCAATTACCCAGGGCCCAACATCGTGCCATCAAAAAGCCTCAATAAGCCCAAAACAGCACGTGCGGAAACCAACGTCGGTTACTGTAGTATCGGTTTCTTGATCCTCAAGAATCACAAATTTGACATTTTCTCGATCGAATCTTTTTAACTTAAAAGAATTAATTTGCCTATAAAATTACAGCAGTGAATATGCACAATCGGGTCGAATTACGCATTAACCACATCGAATGAGCGCAGTTTCCCGGTAAATGATGCGGCAGGTCGCTCAAGACCGGTCGAACAGTAACAATAGTTACATGGCCGTGTCGGGGTTCGAGCAGCAGTTCAGAAATGCTAGTCGGAAATCAACCGAAAAATTGTAGGTAGTAATCTAAAAATCAAATCCAAACTATGCGAGTCAAATTGAGAAAGAAAATAATTGCGAATTTCTTAAACTGCAGCAAAAAATTTTGAAAGAAAAATAATTTGCAGAAAAAAAGAGTAATTAATATAAATAAATAAAAAGGGAAAATCGCGAGTAAATGGGAACGGAGGGAAATTGAAAGGGTACAATACCTGATGTGGAAGAGGAGGGAAATGTCCGGCATCTCGAGGTAGAAGTTGACGGCGTCGATGAAGGCCTGGTAGGTGTAGCTGTGGAGGCCGTCGATCCTCGGGTATGGCAGCCGAGGCCGCGGTGGAGACGGGGGGGCGTGGTGGTGGTGGTGACCGGAGTGTCGGCGGCGGCGCCACTGAGCGGAGTAGGCGTACTCCTTCCAGGCGGTGGAGGAGAGAGCGGAGGGGGAGGAAGGGGGGAGGCCGACGAAGCCGAGGGTGGACATGATGAGGTCGAGCTCGTCGTGGGTGGTGATGGGCCTGAAGGTGCGGGTGTGCCATAAGGCCAGCTTCCGGAGGCAATCCCTCATCGACTCCTCCATTGTCGATCGGAGCTCTGTCTCGCTCAGTCTAGAAACTTCCCTTTGCCTCTTTCTCTCTCTACTATGCACAGTGTTTCTCTCTCTTCTGCGTGTGAGAGGGAATGGTGGGGGGGGGAAGGGGTTTAAGAGAAGAGAGTCAAAGGGTCAAACTTTGTTGCTCGGGCGGGTCTGCTCTTCTCCCGTCTTGGAAGGCAAATTAACCGGGAAAAATCGCACATTTATTCATTCATTATATATAATAATTAATTTAATTATTTGCATTTATATAATTATAATTATGATTAATCACTTAAAAAAACATGACTTCTAGATTTTTTTTTTAAATATAACTCGACCTTTGAAAAATAGTATAGAAAAGCACGAACTTTGTATGTTTTCTTAAATATAGCATGACTTTTTGAAAGTAACATAGAAAAACATAACTTTTATATTTTTTTCTAAGTATATCACGATCTTTAAAAATAGCACAAAAAGGCACAACTTTCAGGTTTTTAGTTACACATCTAGCACGACGTCAATTATTCCGTCAGGTTATAACAATAACAGCTAATGTGGAGCTAACGATGACACGTGGCACAGCATGATTGGATGAGTAGACGCCACGGGTTTTTATTTAATTAAAAAATAATTTAAAAAATTAAAAGAAAATAAAGGGGGATTCAACTTAATAAGAAAATAAGGAGAGGGAACCTACGATGGCTACCATCTCCAATTATGATCATCGGCCTTAGCAGAACCCCAATTATGTGGGTGGTGACTGTAATTGGGGCGCCCACCGCCGAAATCGAAAGAACCTTGAAATTGGGGGCTTTTTCATTTCGGCAGTGGGCCCCGATTACGGCCTCGCAATCTGCAATCCGCTCTTTCCTTTTTTAAAAAAACATATTTTTAAATTTTTAGAATTATTTTTAGTTAAATAAAAATACGTGGACCCACTTGTCCAATTATATTGTGCCACAAGGCGCCGTTAGTTGTTACCGTTACATTTAATGAATAATTGACGTCGTACTAAAATCGCTGCTAAACCTGAAGATAGTGTTTTTTGTGCTTTTTTAAAAAATCGTGCTACGTGTAAGGCAAAAAAAAACAAAAGATTGTGCATTATGTATATTACTCTCGAATGGTTGTGCTATATTTAGAAAAAAAAAATACAAAATGTAGTGAATTTTTATGCTATTTTTTCAAAGCTATGTTACATTTAGAAAAAAGTGTAAATGTAGTATTTTTCTGAGTAATTAACTTTTATAATTATTACAATTATTTATTTTGAGTGTTTGTTGCGAATTCTGGGTGATATTTTTACCAAAAATAAAATGGAGAATCGGGGATATATTATATCATTACCATAAACAAATATACACCAAAAGATAATGAGAAATAATGGGTCCGATGCAATGGTATTCGGTAATCTACATTGGGATGAAAGTAACTGAATTTTCTACCATTTATATTGACTAGGCGTTTAGTTGATTACTTTGTATCGGAGGCATGGGTGGAAAAATGGCAAAGCCAGAAAATTTTGGGCTCGTTATGTATGGCCATGTATCGACATGCTAGTGTAAGTTTTTATACAAGTTGTATCATGCAGCTGAATCAATCCAATCGGAGACGGTTGGATAAAATTTGGTAATACTCTGCATCCCGAACTCATGCAACTAATTATTGAAACAAACTGTGAATTCTTTAGATATTTTCAACGGGCAAATTGCATATAAAATAATGTTATTTGTTATTTTTTCAAAAAAAGAAATCAATTGAAAAAAAAATATGACGGACTTGCACATCTATCAAGCGTGTCTTATTTTTTCCCAAGCTCAATCTATATAAAACTAAAATTTACTTGGGTGCATAATAATACTTAAAAGAAAATTTTAAAAATATGGAAAAATAAAATTTTAAAAACAAATATAATAATTAAAACTTTTTAATAAATGCAATGATGTATCTAAATCTCATACTCACTGTATGATAATTAAGAGAAAATTAAAAGAATATGGGAAAAAAATTAAAACACAGAATAACAATAAAAATATCTCATAAATGCAATAAATATACCTAAATCTCTTACTAAATACAATTAAGAAATTTTTTTTTGTAATTTCTTAATTATATAAAATTGGTAAATGTATATAAACAATTAATTTAACTTGACATTAATAAAATTAAGCCTAACTTATAGAAATTGATATAAAAATTTTGATATTCTTACGAAAATAAATGAAGTATATATATAATTTATCATAAAAACTAAACATATTTATGTACGAGTATATTGAAAAGTAAAATTTAACGTGTTATCTTTTAATAAATTATAAAACAATAAGAAATATATAAAAAGTAAATATACATATATATATATATATATAATATAATGTCTCATTATATAGATAGTAACAGTATTTATCCACGAAGGAAGATTATATAAATTGAAAAAATGATATCATATAGAATAATAATAATCTTTATCCATAAGAAAGATTCCAAAAATTTGAAAAATAATATAAAAGAATAAAAATATATAAAATATTATAATTATATATAACACAAACTAAAATTGTGAAAGAAACTAAATAAATTTACAGAAAATAATAAGAACATCGATTATAAAATTATAATTGAACTATTCAAAAGCATTCATGCAACTCTATTAAAATTATTTTTGAAAATTAATTGTTAAAAACTTTTATTTTCAATAATAATACTAATAAGTATATTAATATCTTAAACTGTGATAATTATTATTTATATAAAATATAAATATATGAACACAAACCCGCACAATGCACAAGATTGAACACTAGTACATAAACTAGTTTGTTATATTTTACCATCATGTAATATTTATAATGAAATAAAAACTAAATGAGGTTTAATTAAAAATGCTTATTTTTATTCACTTTCCTAAATATAGCAAACCACGAAAGCTATATCTATTAAAGTACTTACTTTCCAAATTATCTTCCGTTAAATTTCTCCTTTTTTTGTTAAGTTTTCAGCTTTTCAATCGTTTTTCATTAATTTCATTTAGTAATTGTAAACTAAGATTTAAATGACACTTGTATTAAAAACCCGCCATTCGCAGGCGGATTTATATTCACCAGTAAAATTATTTATGTTTGACTAAAATATCCAAAAACTCGTTTACTTGTATTATTTACTTAGATTAATTTACTTGTATGCATTCTTAAATTAATTTACTTGTATTATTTCTTCTAAGGTCCTTACGTGAATTTTTTTTAAAATATTTTAAAACCTTTTTAAATTGAAAAATTAAATTTGATTTCTAGAATATTTCAATGGGCTTCTTCGATTCCAAAGTCGGGGGTGACTTTGTCATCACCATTGTAATCGAAGGAGCCATAATCCCGGGGTTCCTTCAATTTCGGGGATGGGAACCACAATTGCGGCCATCACTCCCCAATTGGGGCCGACGACAACCTCTGTCATCACCGCCGACCCTGATTAGGGGTGATCACAATTAAGGCCATCGCCACCAGCCCCCTTCTCCCTTTTCCTCGGCCGCGACCCCTCTCCCACCTTTTTTTTTTTAAGTTTTCAAAATGATTTTATATTAAAAAGAATATGTGGGCTTCACTCATCTAATCATATTGTGTCATGTGGCGTCATCATGTATAAGTCAGCCATTACCATTAAAATAGACGGGAAATTTAAAGTTGTGCTAGAATAAAAACAAGATATCATGCTAAATTTAAAATTAAATCAAAAGGTCATGTTTTCTGTGCAATTTAAAAAAAAGTCGTGTTGGATTTGGAAATAAAATAAAATATTGTGCTATATTTAAAATTAAAACAAAATGATCATATCTTTCTGTGCGGTTTCTGAAAAGTAGTACTAAGTAGAAATTTAATCAAAGATGGCGTTTTTTTTTTTATATGTTATTAACCCTTATATATATATATATATATATTAATTTTTTTCAGGCGATGACGAACGAGTTTGCTTGAGCAGATCAATGGGCTTCGTCTCCTTCTTTCTCTACGCTGCTGACACTCCCACTCCCGTTACTCCCTGAGTCAACCCGCCCAGCTTGGGCATCTTCCTACAACATGGTCCCGGGAAGTTTTTTAGGCGCCGTCCACCGGCTGGCCCCTCTCCTGATCCTCCTCTCTGCCTTCTCCCCGGCGCTCGCCGCCGAAGACCCGTCGCTGATCGTCTCCCGGTTCCAGGAATACCTCCGGATCAACACCGCCCAGCCCAACCCCAACTACAGCGATACTAAGGAGTTCATCCTCGCCCAGGCGAGCTCCCTCTCACTCGAGGCCCAGACTGTCGAGTTCGTCGCCGGGAAGCCCGTCATCATCCTCAAATGGCCGGGCACAAACCCTAGCCTCCCCTCCATCATGTTCTACTCACACACCGACGTGGTCCCGGTGGAGCAGTCCAAGTGGGCCCACCCTCCCTTCGGTGCCCACCTCGACGGGGACGGGCGAATCTTCGCGAGGGGTTCTCAGGACATGAAGTGCGTTGGGATGCAGCACATCGAGGCGGTCCGCTTATTGAAGCAATCTGGTTTTGAGCCGGTGCGATCGGTCTATATCGTGTTCTCCCCCGACGAGGAGATTGGTGGGCACGACGGGGCTGAGAAGTTAGCGGAGTCCGAGATTTTCCGGAAGATGAATGTGGGTGTAGTTCTTGATGAAGGTAAAGATTCGGTTTTTATGCTTTCCGAAATTTTGAATCTTGTGTTGCTCAAAATCCAATCTTTAAGGTGTTTAGCTTTGCTGGAGAGATCTTTTAATTCCTGAGTAGTGAAGCTGTGTAGTGAGATTTATTTCTGAATTATTTGATATTTTGAGTAGCAAACCCAGAATTAGATATTGCTGAGATGCGTTTGAACTGTAATTTGGACGAGCTTCTGAACCCGAAGCATAGATTGCAAGCCGGTAATGGGGCGGGCTTTGATTACGAAATGCAGGGCTAGCCTCGCCGAATGAGGACTACAGGCCATTCTATGGCGAGAGGAGCCCCTGGTGGCTGGTGATTAAGGCCATTGGGGCGCCCGGTCATGGAGCAAAGCTGTATGATAACACGGCACTGGAGAACTTGTTCAAAAGCATCGAGACCATTCGGAGGTTTAGGGCTTCGCAGTTTGATTTGGTGAAGGCAGGGTTGAAGGCTGAGGGCGAGGTTACTTCTGTCAACATGGCGTTCCTGAAGGCTGGGACTCCATCTCCAACCGTAAGTTACTCTTCGTGTTACAGGTCATGGACTGGGTTTTGTGCGCCTATGTGTAGAGTCTGGTTTGGTATGTGGAGGACTGTGACTTGCCTTGTATGTTGTTCTCGCACTTGCGATTGGTCCGTAGGTCAGACACACACGTTCACAATTTTATGAAAGTATGAAAATAGTGACTTTGAATTTAGGATCTGCACCACAGCTATGGAATTTCCAATGACCAAGCAGCAGCCATATTTCATTAAAGAAGAGGGGATAGAATAGTCCGAAAGTAGTTATTAGCAATTGCAGGATATGCTGAGGAAAACCTCCCTCTGACTGCTTTCCTTCCGTTCTTTGTTTGCTTCTATCAGGGTTTTGTCATGAATTTGCAGCCATCTGAAGCAGAGGCAGGATTTGATATTCGAGTCCCACCTACTGCCGACCCTGAAGTGCTCGAGAGAAGGATAGCTGAAGAGTGGGCACCTATTTCACGGAACATGACGTATGAGGTTGGTGGTGCAGTTTCAGCTGTTTGTTTCATCTTTTTTGTTGATTATGTATCAGGATGGTATGTTTTCTTTCAATTTTCAAAACATAATTAAGTGCTGCTGATTATGGCAATTTTGCAACAAACAATCATACGTGTAAGCCTTATTAGCACCGTCATTATCATTGATCACTGTGAAGCGGGTCAAAACATCCTGAACTTGAGCTGTATTCGGCTTTTTTGCAGTTCAAGCAGAAGGCTACTGTACACAACAAGAATGGAAAGCCCATGCTTACTGCCACTGATAGTTCCAATCCCTGGTGGGGTCTTATGGAAGAAGCAGTTAGAAAAGCTAACGGAAAACTCGGAAAACCTGAGATCTTTCCAGCTGCAACAGATTCTCGCTACTTCCGGCTACTGGGTTTGCCTGCAATTGGCTTCTCTCCTATGGCAAACACACCCATTCTACTTCACGATCATAACGAGGTATCCTTCATCATGCTCCGTTCTCTTATTTCCCGAGTTATTTTTATTGACTTTTTCTGTTATGCTTTTTATTTAAAACACAAAAATTAAGATAAGTCACTCTGAATGTGAAATATATAAAGTAACTGTACTTCAAAAGATTGCGTTCTTTAATACTAAATTGTATATTTTTTTGTTTAAATTTCTTAGAAAACAGCAACTTGATGTTTTTTTCTTGCAATGCTATCGTATTTTTGTTTTGAGTTCTGAATACCGACTCGTGTGGAAGAAGTAGCAACCTTATATCATTTGCAATCACTCTGATGCGCAGTGTAAATGTATTTTACCGCTTCATGGATTATGCCAAATAAATGAACTCCTATTATATGTACTTATGTTTTTTGCAGTTCCTTCACAAAGACGAATACTTGAAAGGGATTGAAGTCTTCGGGTCGATAATCAAAACGTACGCATCTTATGTGGAAGATTCAAGGGACAGAAGCTCCCGAGATGAGCTGTAACTTCATTTGTATAGTACCAGGTAGTTGAAGATGTTTTCTCCTTCAGTGCACCATGCAGTTGTCACTAAGAATCAAATAAGCGGATGCTACATCACTAGTTTCTCTTCATCTTATTGTCATCGGAAAGTTCGACCCGCCCTGAAAACTTGGTGATGAGATCAACTTTGACTGCTAGTTTTCAGATTTGTACTAGCACAGCTAAAGGCTTACTTGTTGGAGACTGTTTGAATTCACAAGTTTTAAACGTTGTGGGAGACGATTTATAAGTCATGACAAGATTTCGAACACCTTAATAAGTCGGATTGCGATGGTCAGAATTCAACTGAATGATAGAATTTCAGCCATTCCGCAAGAATTCAATTGAATTGTGTCATCTGAAATGCTAAAAATACGAAATTCAAATTATGAAAGCAAGTTTTGCATTGAAACTAAGCGGGCTATAATCAACAGGATTCTGACATGACTAAGTTCATGTTAATAGCGCGTTGCATTTTACAATTCGATTGAATTGAGCAAAAACTGAAATGCGATAGAGAAAGGGGTTTTATTGCAGTGGTCAAGACGCTCACTCGAGATCAGGAGGTTTTGGATTCAATTTTCATCAGTGATACATAAATGCCCATTTATTTCACTTAATTCCTTTATTTGTACTAGATCTATGCGTCTTCCTTATAACCAGGAAAGATTGAATTGCAATAAATTGAATTAAAATAATTTCTTGTCTATTTTTATGATAGTCTTCCGTTCGATCAAAGAGGAGTTACCACGTAAGTATTGACCATCTTCCATTAATTATATTTTCCCTCCCACTAAATCATTTTTTACTCTCTTCTTACTCGAACTCATCTCCGTCCATTAACTACTTTTTCGAAAGTTCCCCAAAATCGTATGAAAGGAGTTGATAATTTTCATTAAAATTGACAGCAGCGCAATGCAATGTGTACCGAAACTAGCGAATAATATTGAAAAGAAAAGGAAATAAATAGAAAGAGTGGGGCTGAAGTCCACAGTCCACCAGGAATTATTCGAGACACAACTTTAATTTCCCCTTTTTCTTTTTTTAAAATTATTGAAATTTTCTTTTTTCCTCCTTTTTTAAAATTTTTTGAATATTTTTTTATAATTAAATCACGTAAGACTCACTCGGCCAATTAGTCACGTAACATCGTTAAGTCTACGTCGGTCGTTGCTGTTAAAGTTGACCGCGAAATTAACGTGATATGCTTAGACTCACAAAAAAAAAAACATTAAGTGGTGTTTTTTTATACAATTCTTAACAGGAGCTAGAATTAGAAATTTGACAAAAAGGGAGTACATAGAATCGACAACGTAGCTGTTCTGTTCATTAATGGTGGCTTCTTCTTCCTGCTCTCCGCTGCTGACTCCGCCACTGCTAGTCAACCCCTTACTCCCAGAGTCAACTCGCGGGCATCTCCCCATAACATGGTCCCGGCATGCTTTCCACGCGCCGTACGCCGGCTGGTCCCTCTCCTGATCATCCTCTTCTCCGCCCTCTCCACCTCGCCGCCGCTGAGGACCCGTCGCTGATCATCTCCCGGTTCCAGGACTACCTCCGGATAAACACCGCCCAGCCCAATCCCAACTACCGTGAGGCGGCGGACTTCATCCTCGCCCAGGCGAGCTCCCTATCCCTTGAGGCCCAGACCGTCGAGTTCGTCGAGGGGAAGGCCGTCATCATCCTCAAATGGCCTGGCACAGACCCCAGCCTCCCCTCCATCATGATCTACTCCTACACCGACGTGGTCCCGGTTGAGCACTCGAAGTGGGCCCACCCTCCCTTCGGAGCCCACCTCGATGGGGACGGGCTAATCTTCGCGAGGGCGTCTCAGGACATGAAGTCCGTGGGGATGCAGCACCTTGAGGCGGTCCGGCTTCGAGCCGGTGCGATCGGTGTACATCATGTTCTCCCCCGATGAGGAGATTGGCGGGTACAACGGGGCTAAGAAATTAGCGGAATCTGAGGTTTTCAGGAAGATGAATGTGGATATAGTTCTCGATGAAGTTCAAGATTTGAATTTTATGTTTTCCCGCTCCCCCCAACAAAATCCAACTTTTATGGTGTTCATCTTTGCTGGAGACATCTTTCGTTTCCTGAGTAGTGGAGCCAAACCGATATCGAATATTGCGGATATGCTTTTAAGCTGTAATGTAAGAGCTTCTGAACCCAGATACATTATAAAAGATCGAAAGCAGTTAATGTGGTGGGTCTCGATCTCCAAATGCAGGGCTTGCCTCGCCAAATGAGAACTACATGGCATTCTATGGCAAAAGGAGCCCATGGTTGCTGGTGATCAAGGCAACTGGAGTGCGCGGTCACAGTGCAAAACTGCATGATAACACCGGACTGGAGAACTGACGCCATTTGGAGGTTCAGGGCTTCACAGTTCGATATGGTGAAGGCGGGCTTGAGGGCTGAGGGTGAGGTTATTTCGGTGAATATGGCGTTCCTGAAGACTGGGACTCCGTCTCTTACTGTAAGTTATTTGTCATGCTGTAGTGCAGTCAAGGACTTGCTTTTGCTGAGCTGATAGAATGCTTAACACGTAGAGCATGTTCAGTTTGGCATGCAGAGGACCTTGACTCGACTTTCTTGTAGTTCTCATGCCTGCAATCAGTCCATAGCTCAGATACGCGATCACCGGAAGAGAGCTCTTCTGTTGAAAACATGAAAGTAGGGACTTTGAATATAAGGATTTGCATTGCAGTGATGGCATTTTGAATGACCAAGCGGCGGCCATATTCTGTGTGAAGAGGAGGGGCAGAGGGGAACAATCCGGACGAAGTTATTAGCAGAAGCTTGCTTTTCTTACTTGCAGGCAGCAGGATTACAATCAAAGAGAACCTGGCTCAAACTGCTTTTTTCTTCTGTCTCTTTTTTTGCTTCCATCAGGGTTTCGTGATGAATTTGCAGCCATCTGAAGCAGAAGCAGAATTTGATGTTCAAGTCCCACCTAATGCCGATCATCAAGCGCTCGAGAGAAGGATAGCCGAAGAGTGGGCACCTATTACGAGGAACATGACATATGAGGTTGTCGCTGCAACTTTTGCTTCTTATTCCATTTTTCGTTTAATGTGTGTCACACCATAAGCTTTGGTTCGATTTTCAAACCATATTTATGTGCTGCTGATTATGGAGGAACCTTCTTTTAAGTAGCGGGAAGGATATTGAAAGTAGTGAGTAGTATCTCTGTTGAGATTAGAATTTCTCATTCATCTATTTACCACCAATATTATCATCAATCAATTGGAAGCAGGTAAACGTTATAGCTGTGTTTAGCCGTCCCGAGCTCGAACTGTATTATCGGCGTTTTTTGCAGTTCAAGCAGAAGACTTCTGTATGTGACAAGCACGGAGAGCCCATCCTTACTGCCACTGATAGTTCCAATCCCTGGTGGGCACTGCTGGAAGAAGCAGTTAGAAAAGCTGACGGAAAACTTGTAAAGCCCGAGATCTTTCCTGCCACAACGGATTCTTGCTTCTTCCGCCGACTGGGCTTGCCTGTAATTGGCTTCTCTCCGATGCCCAACACTCCCATTCTCCTTCACGATCATAACGAGGTTTCTTTCGTTGCGCTTTCTTCTTATTTCCCGATTCTTTTGATCATTGTTTCCCATATTGGTTTTTATTTAGAACGAAATTTAAGGTAGGTTGAATGGTTCAAATATATAAGGCAACTGTACTTCAAAAGGTGTTCTTCCATGAAAATTTTTACTTTTTTCCTGAAAACATACAGAAACGATGAATTTCATATATTTTTTCATGCGATGTTATCGTATCTTTGTTTGTGAAAGAAATAGCAATCTTATACCTTGTGCAATCTTTTCGATGCACAACGTCCTTGTTCGTTCCCATGCAAGAGCGAACAACTCGGACATGTTGATTGCTTTAACTGCTTCGCTGTATGCAACTCTGAATAATATGACCTCTTCAAGTCTCTTACAGTTTCTTAACAAAGGCGAATGCTTGAAAGGGATCAAAGTCTCCGGTTCGATAATCAAAACCTAAGCTTCTTATGTGGAAGATTCAAGAGGCGGAAGCTCTTGAGAGGAGCTGTAACTGAATTTTCACTCAAAACCATGGATAGGTAATTGAAGGTGTTTTCTCCCTCGTTGTGCCATGTAGCTGTCAATCTGTAAGAATCGAATAAGCCGCTGACGAATTGTTAGTTTCTCTTATCTTCCTCAGCGTCGGAAAATGCTATCCGCCATGGAAACTTGGTGTTAAAGTTCGATTATGAATGCTAGTTTCAGCTTTCTATTTGCACAGCTAAGCTAAAGGCTTACATGGAGATTATTGCTGAATTCACAAGTTTTAAACGTTGTGGGAGACGATATATAAGTCGCGATAAGATTCTGAACACCTTCTAAGGCTACGACTTCCATAAACGAACCGAAGAAAATCGCAAAAGCGAGTAGAATCAGGAGAGGTCGCCCAGAAGAAGAATCATAGAAGTGAACTGAACCGTAAGAAGATGGATTTTGAACTGTAATTTCAATCATTTCATGTCGAATTCCGGCGAAATGCTAGAATTTCAATCATTTTACAAGAATGCAATTGAATTATGTTGCTTGGAATCCTAAAAATACAAAATATTGATCAACAAGATTCCGACGTAAGAACAGTATGCTCAACTGCAAGTAATAGTGTCAGTTTTATATTTTTCAGAGTTCACTTTACAGTTAAATCATTTGATCTTGTATTCTAAATTAGATTTATCAGTTTATTTTAGATAAAAGTCATCAATGTTCCACACAACCCATTGCATATTTTTTTGTTTAACAAAATCACAAATTGCATTTTACAATTGAATTGAATCGAGCTGCCTGATTGAATTGAACGATAAATCGAATTAAAATGACTTCTTTCCGGAACTCAATTAATGATATTGAAAAGGAAAGAAAAATAAAAGAGAGCACGTCAAGCAAAGTTTGCACATCACAGTATATATATATATATATATATATGTTAAGTCTCACGTAGTATTTTCTCGAAGTACACAGTCCACCTAAGAATTATTCACGACACAAAATTTTATGGCTGGTTTAATTTGCAAATATTATTTTAAATTCACAACTTTAACCTAATTATACTCATAATAAAACAAAATAATTCATACAAAATAAAAAAGTGAACTCTATTTATTCAACTTTTTTTCACAATAAAATAAATAATTCATATAAAATTAAAAAGTGATTCCATATATATTTAAAATTAAAATTATATTTTAAAATTATATTTTGAATTCAAAATTATCATTAATTTTTTATTTTCTCTTTTTAATTTTGGAGCAGAAATAATTTGGAGCTGAAAGAGAAGACGCAAAATTCGTCTCTCCTCCTTCACGTATTCTCTCTCTCTCTCTCTCTCTCTCTCTCTCTCTCCCCCTCTCTGTGTCAGTCTGTTGCTTCGACATCGCCGGAATCCGGACGAGATTTAAACCCAGAATCCAATCTCTCCCCCATTCGCCTGATCAAAACCCACACTTCAATCTCTTCTCAGATGCCCTTTTACTCAATCAAGAACAAGTCTTGCTCGCGCAGAATCCTGCTTCTTCTATAGACTGACGTCCGAAGCTCATCGTTGCCACTCGTTTACCGATTCGGTGTGCATCTCCTACTTCTTGCTCTTCATGCCCTTTCTGCCCTCTTGCTTACTTACTTGAATCGGGAAAGCTCTGAAAGGCCATCGCTTTTGACCGTTTAGCTCTATAGCTGTTCCTGGGGTTGCTGGTTTGAAGGAACATGGAGCTGATTTTGGAGGGTCCTGTCGCGTTGGAGGTTTACTGCCTTCAGTAGTTTTGCGTCCGTTTGATGTTTTTGAAATGAAATTGCATCGCGTGTCTCATTTGATTTTGCCTTCCGGGGCTTGGGCTGATATTCTTGTTTCGAAGGAGCTCATCATTGCATATGTTTTGTCATATGTAGAGGGGCCAATAGGAGCTGCCCTGTAGAGAAGTCGGCTGGAGCTCGATAACGATCAGTTTGGGATTCTAACTTTGGGACTGAAGGCTTCTTCTTGGTTGGTATATGAAGGGAGATGTCGCTGAGGATAAAGGCAGTGGTGGACAAGTTCGTGCAGGAGCTGAAGGAAGCTCTCGATGCGGACATCCAAGACAGGATCATGAAGGAGAGGGAGATGCAGAGTTATATCGAGGAACGGGAACGCGAGGTCGCCGAGCGCGAAGCCGCTTGGAAGGCAGAGCTCTCCCGTCGCGAGGTAATATGCCTCCATTCCTAACCTGCTCCATATTCCCGTGCAGCCCTTTTCACTTAAAAGCTGCTTTCTGTTGCTGGTCATCATGTTGGCTTCATGTGATACTGGGGTTTGCCTCCAGTATCATTTTATGCGCCGGGTTTTGTTGTACTTAATGAGGTGTTCATGAGGTCTACAACTTGAAGGATTTGCCATGTTTGCGAGAGTGCTGTAAAGCTTACACCAAAGATTACTCAAGTTGTATTCTTGCCCGATCGTCATAAATAAAATGATTCTTTCTCATTTCTTTAGGTCTGCTATATGCGATATATCGGATAAATCATCAGCTTGAATCGGTCATTACATTGCCAATATGATCAATCATTGATGAATTTTAAGTTCAACCTTGCAGGGCTGCTGTGCTTCCCTTAAAATTATCCCTGTATTCGTAGTCTGCTTTCTTTGTGACAATCTTTAGTTTCCTAAAATTGGGCTATTCATTGTGCTTCTCTTTTACCCGCATGCAGTTTGCTGCTGATTCTGGTACTTTAAAATGATTGTCAATTCTTATTTGAGGAAACAGAGACCTTCTTGTTGCATCGGTATACTATGACCTGTGCCACATCATGTATTCTAAACTGTTTTCGAGTTGTTTATACGACGAGATGTGTGTTCCTCTATGACCTTTCAATAGTACAATCAATGGAGGATTAGCTGCTCCACCAGTAATTCTTTTCGGGGCTGTTTCTTGACCATTCATGTTCAGTTTTAAGGGTTACTGTACATATTCGGTCTTGATGGTGTTTCTCTACGTGAGTTAAGTTTGGCAAATCTTCCACCACTTTCTCACTTACCCTTTTGTGCCAACTCCAGGCAGAAATAGCCCGACAAGAAGCAAGATTGAAGATGGAGAAGGAAAACCTTGAGAAGGAGAAGAGCGTCCTAATGGGGACAGCGTCGAATCAAGATAACCAAGACGGAGCTCTCGAGATTACCGTGAGCGGAGAGAAGTATCGATGTTTAAGGTTTGCAAAGGCCAAAAAATGAGGCCAGCTAGAATCCGGGTCAAGGACAGGTTTCTAATGGTTTGTGCAGATCACCAAGCTATATATCTTTTGGACAAAGGGCAATCTAATCATCCGAATTGTGTGGATTTCACATGAGAAGATCAACTGTAACATGTACAGATGATGCCCTTTGGCAATGAAATTATTTTGATTGAACGAAGAAGAGAATGAAGGGCCAGTGATTAGTTTAATTGTGCCATGAGTTTTGGATGGTTGATAAGATCGGATTTGGTTGGCGGATTGGCATAGAAGGCAACAATGCGGATTCAATAGTAATCTAAATAGATCAACTGAGCAATAGCAGTGTTTGAATCATTGAATGAATGGGCTATAATGAGATTAGTACGAGAAACAACCTTTTACATTACGTAATTGACCTAAATGACTAACTAAGATTACAGCAATCGATTTTGTTATCAAGTAGCTGAACGCTTCGTAAACTGTAGGAAAATAACAGCAGAAAAATCCGGGAGGAATTTCATGGCCTTGGCATTGATCGTTTTAGACAGGCAAGGCCAAGGGGGCCTAAGGCTTACTATCTCCTCGGCTTCCCAATGGAGTGCAAGTATATCGAGACCGAGACAACACTGCACATCATAAAAGTAGACAAACATTAACTAAGTAAAATATGCGACAAAACTGGGCAGTCCAGAACCCAGATAACGGTGACATTGAAGGGAGCTCAGGTGAAAGATGAGACTTACATCGAACCAAGAAAGAAGGCTAGGGATAGATGAAATCCGAAGAGGAACACAGAGACCACTGCTGTCAGAAGCATTGCCACTGAAGTCGAATAAACCTGCACATACAGAAATTTAAGCAACCATACTTCCGTAAGTGCACAAGAATTAAATATATATACATATAAGGGGGGGTTACCAAGAGCCAGATGGACGGGGCTTTACATAGAACGACTACACAGCTGGCATGGCGGACAGAAAATGATGTCTTACCTTCACAATATTGTCGGCGTACTTCATTACCATAGATACAGCAATGCCACTGCAAGACATACAAAGCAAAAAACAAGAATTAAAATCCAAATTAAGTTCATCATCAGGCATTCGAATCAGCCTACACAGCAGGACCTAATTTCGAATTTTATTAAGTTATTTACATGCTCAAAAGCGTAGTCCTGTTGACCAACATCGGTAAAAAGCTGAAGCAGCCGAAGATTTAAAGGAAAATAACAGAGGTAAGTGATATACCTCAACGCATGATTGAGGATCATGATAGTTGTGATCAAAGAGTATCCGTGGAAAAACCCCCTGGATATTCAATAAACAGCAGAATTAGAGAAGCTGGTGAGACTAGCACAATCACAAGAAGAAGATGGATGTTTTACAGACTAGCAACTGCAAAAAGACCCTTCAGCCAGTAATGAGAATAAAAGTGGAGAGATATGTGAAGGTGTTAGAAACATTGCAAATTTGTGCTAAGAGGAAGGATTGAGAGATTACTTGTTCATGACCGCATCAAAATCTTGAATGAATATTGCAATAGCATTGAAAATCATCCCAAATATATACAACCAGAAGTTTTGCACATTTATGTTTCTCGAAGGACGCTTTTTTATTATAGCCTGCAAGAAGTACAAACATATGATTGGCAAAGAGCATTTATGTGCATCAAGTGGAATTTTTGTAAACATTCAAATAGATGAAGAATCATAGGATGAAAATTCATATCAGCATCAATATTTAGGAAATAACCCACAGATCAAAAACTTGGAAGGATAT
Organism: Punica granatum; assembly: GCF_007655135.1. NCBI lineage: Eukaryota > Viridiplantae > Streptophyta > Magnoliopsida > Myrtales > Lythraceae > Punica > Punica granatum. The sequence continues at coordinate 3,636,466 of NC_045128.1, forward strand.
ATAGATAGCTGACCTCAGTGTAAACTCCAGCAAACCCACTTAGAAGTGCCATTACCTATCAAGGAAACAACAAGAACTAACTTAGCATATATACCCATAAAAATGCTCTACCCTTGAATTTGCTGTGACTTTTATATTTTATCTGTTTGTTATACGAGCTCTCTTACTGACAGAGAAGAAAAGGCCAAAAGAAATGCTATATACATCTAACGATAACTCACAATGGCCATTATCCAACCCTGAACTGGAGTATCAAGCACGCGATCAGAGCTGCAAAAGGAATTCATTTCGAGGGTTACAAGTTTAATAGACAAGGGAGTGATGACCTATACATGTCTTGCTCTAGGCATATCATTGGAAATGAATGAGCACCTAAAAAGGTCTAAACTGTACTGACACCTCAAGTTTTTTTGTATTATGAGAGAAGCAAGGCAGTAAACTACCATAAGTCTGATCTTATGCAAGTATGCCTGATGGTACAGAGTAAACCATTCATATACACCTATAGTGACAGCAATGACTTAAGAAGGACAAATTAAGTTGAGACTAATGAGAATAGCAAAACTTACTTCGAGTTTAGCTGAGCTGTAGTGCATCCCGCACATAGTAGAATGAATGCTGCCCATTGAATCTCACTCAACCTGCAATATTTCACGTCTTTATGCTTGGACACAGTAATGGAAGTTGGCATTACTCACCCATAATCTACTATCAAGTACCAGATGATCTTTTGAAGAAGAATACACATATTTCTACAAAGAGTAATTACGTGAATCTTAAATCTAAGATAGTACAAGCAGAGGTAACACTGATACTGGAAAATGTATCCATCACCTTTATCTATATCAACCACAGCTTTAAAGAGGTATTCCCAGATAAACTTTACGAAGAAAGACAACCCTTACATCCGGATATACACACCAAAAGAAAGGATCCGCTTACTCTCTCTTAAGTATTATTCGATACAGGACACCAGTGCTGATGATATTCAGATTCTTTAGTATCTGGTATCCTGGAGCATCCACATAAGCAAAGATGTAATACTGTCACAGAACATGAATGCTGTTAGATCATAATAAAGATGATATCAAGCTCATTCTCCCCCAGAAATTGTATATATCGGAACTACTGACCTGAAGCAAATTTTTGACAAGGTAAAGTGCCGCAGGAATAGGATAGACGCTGACTTCATTCAGTGTAGTACTCAGCCTACATTTAAATCAGAAAACAATGAAGAAATTAGGGGCGGGGGGATGTTTGTGGTGGGGGGAAGGGAACACATATTTCATAATTGCTAGTAAACATATACTATTGGGCAGAGAACTGTCACATGACAGTAACATCTAATTCAATCTTGGATATTTTGGAGCCAAAAACATCCTTTACACAAAATATACCACTTGTTGAAGATCGATCCATCATCTTTGGAAAGCATGAAAACTTATGCAAAACAAGGAGTCCATATTTCATGGTAAAAAGAGTAGTGTCTTTCTAGAACTCATAATGATTGATACCTAGAGAACAACGAATAAATGGTACCTGTTATCTTCTGTGACACCTTCCCTCTTCCAGATTCTCATCAAGAAAGCAAGTGATAATACACATTTCAGCGTTTCTACCTAAGACCAAGAAAAAACAGATTGAATTACCAGATTGAACAGTCAATTCCAGCATTTCAGCACATTTGCCACCCATCTTCTGATACTATAGAATTAACCAGAACCTGCCAGCACAACTCCTATACCAAGTGTGCATCACCCATCTCATATCATATGTAATGAGTAAACTCACCGAAAAATTAGCAGTGGTGACACTGTAGTCATACTTCCCAGCTCTCTTGGACCAAACGATGAGTATTGATTGTGAACTTGTAAGAATTGTCAAAGCAAGGGTGACGATGGACCTGTTCCACAAAGGGGGGACTGTTACCAGGATGAAATTAATTTTCACATCAACTTATTAACTAAAAATAAAAGAAGAAAAGTTTTTCATACTTGCGCTTCCACTGGCGATTACTAGGGCCACCTCCTAATGTACTCAGAGGGTTTACAGGAACTACATGATCAAAACATGGTAAAATTAATGGCCAATTTATTGAAAGATATTGAAAAAGGAAGCACTTCATATATGAACTGCCTGAAACTAAGCAGTATCAACATACCACCTGAAAGAGCCTTTCCCCGCAGGCTCTCTAAATCATCTCCTGTCGGATCCTCGTCCTTATCCTGCAAATGCACGTTCCAGTCCGAATCAACCATGGCACTTGAAACAGAAATGAAGAAACAAGTAGCTCTACATTTTTTTGTTTTTGAAGTAAAGATAAGCTAGCTAACTATCGAGGTAATTATGCTCGAAACATGTGCATAACAACAACTGGATGAACTCAGTAAAAACTGATCCTTGCAAGCATTTCCGCATGAACATAATCAACCATGACAATCCAGTACAGAGACACAAAAGCGCACAGGCACAGAGAGTCGATCGCAATGAGAATTCAGAACGAGCAACACAGTCGGATCAGGAATCCGCAGCAGACAGTCGAGCTTCAGCAGCCACCTACACTATGGAAATTGACACAAACTCGCCAAGGTCCAGCAACAATTAAGAGACAAAACTCTACTCGGAGCAGCTCAAGGGAGACTGAGAACGGCTAAATGCGTCCCCAGTATCGTATCTCACAGGTAAATAACTACTAAGTGCGAGGCGAGTGTGGTATACCTGATCTTTGAGCTTCCGGTACTCCATTCTCGAGCATCAGATTCCGGCGATCTGCTCCGATCTTCTCCTACGTCAAGATCTCGAACCAGCCAGTGGCATACTGATCTCAGCTCTGCGAGAGCTCTTGCCGAGGGATGATGACGAAGAAGAAAGGTCAGGTAATCGGGTCGGGTCTATCCGGATTTCTTGGGCCGGTAGCTCGGCCCATGGGCGCTGGCTGCTTTGTTGTGCTAGTACAATAGGTTATTTGCAAAGGACCCCCTCGACCATTAGAATCTCACAAACTTCCCCTCAAACTATACTACGAATGAGAGACTAGAAGCCTATGGGCAAGGTCATCACCACGGTATTGGTTGCTCCATCGAATCTCAGTCATCACATTTGATGAACTTGTCAACTTCAAAATTGTCAATTCTCAAGTAAACTTGCAAAACAAGGTATTGTCTACAGTTATAGTCAATTTTTTTAGATGGTTGTGATTATCCAATCGCGCATATATGAAATGCATGGTTTGATAAACATTCAAGCTCACGTTATTGTGAAATAATACAAAGAATACGTCATATTAGACCATTTTGCACTGTCTGTGAATAGATTCACTTGCTTCTCGAACTTGCGCAGTATTCACGCAACGGTCAGGATTTATGTACAGTCTAACTACAGATGAAAAATTTAAAAAAAAAAAAAAAAAAGAGAGGAAGGAAGGAAACGGGAAAGGACCTGTCCAACCGACAGCTGAAGTGGGGCCAGGTTGCGGCCATTTCACTGGATCTCGTCCGTGGCCCAGTGGGGCCCGTCCACCCACCTGCACTGCCCAATAGCAAAGCTGGAGAACATTTCACCAAAAAAAAAAACAAAGAATAATTACTTAAAAAGGCGCAAACTTCATACATTTTTTATTCTAACATGAATTTTTTTCCTAACTTAAAAATGCACAAATTATGTATTTGATATCAATTCTAGCAAGAAGTCAAATTTTTCATTAATTTGAATTGAAATTGTTGTTATATGTTACCGATGACATGTGGCTGAAGATGACAGGTCGAGTGAGACCCACAGACATTGCTTAATAAATTTGTTTCTAAAAAAAAAGGAAAATCAGGAGAGGGGCAGTGGCCAGGTTGAGGCTTCCGCGGTTGAGGTCGTCAGTGATTTACAGAAGGTGTCGCTCAACATATCATCTTGTGCCATGTGGCATTTGTAAAACATCAACAATTTCCGTTTAAATTAACGAAAAATTTGATATCGTGCTAAAATTGATATTAAATGGATAATTTGTACATTTTTAGGTTAATGAAAAAATTTTGTGCTAAAATTTTAAAAAGTATAAAGTTTGTGTATTTTTAGATCATTAATCCAAAAAAAAGGACAATTCAAATTTAAAGGTTTTCCTTTTCTTTGCCAACGAAAGAGAAAGAATTTATTACAATTAAAGAAAAGGGATGAAATTCAATCATTTACTTCATACCTGGATATTTGAATTTTTGTTAATTAAGAAAAAAACTACATGTGAGAATGCCAGCTTTGTCCCAAAATAAGAGTTCTTTGGTATGATTAATTGTGAATTATAAACTCAATGCATGGCATGTGATGACCAATGATTGACTTCGGTACCTAAAGCCCCTCTTCATGCAATTAATCAATTCACTAGTTCGGCAAATTTCTCAATAAATCTTGGTGCAATAAACAAAAAGAATTTGACCTTCGTGATTCCTTAATGTTATAAACCGATTGTCGAGTCTGAGGTCAATCGAACATATCAACTAACATAAAATGTTTTTTCAGATCACCCGGTGAACGCGCAAGAACATTACTATCATAAAAAGATTGCAATTCATGGAAAAAAAAAAAACAACAACAGGGTAAATGAAGAAACTTTCTACTGTATAATCTGATTGGCTTCCTCTTTTTTAGTATTATTTTTTTTCTTCCCCGGTAATGGAAGTTTAACCAACAAAAGCAAAGTATATGATTAGAATAACAATTAGCTAAAAAATATTAATACCGAAAATTAAAATAATAATAATAATAATTAAAAAAAAAGCCGGCAAAGGAGGGCAGTGGGACCCACGTTCCCGCGAATAAACCAGGCTGTGCTCAGCTGTTCGCTGTGACAGAAACCTCCATCCTTCCATCCTTCCATCTCCCTTCTTCTTCTTCCTCCTCCTCCTCCTCTCTCTCTCTCCGCGTCGTTTCCTTCCCCATCGACTCTATCTCCTCGCCACAAAGCAACCCCCATTGCCGAGGAATCCCTCCTTCTCCGGCAGCCATGAGCTCCTCCTCCATCATATCCCAGACCCTCCACAGGAAGCGGCCCACCTTCAGCTTCACCACCTCCGCCCCCTCCCTCCCCCTCTCCAGCACCGACTCCTCCTCCTCCTCCTCTGCCTCCGCCGGCCTCCGCCGCCGCCTCTCCTCCATCTCCTTCTCTCTCCCCGCCGCCTCCTCCTCCGCCTCCTGGGCCCTGCAGCGGTCCAAGTCCCTCCCTGCCATCGGTGCCCAGACCTGCTCCTCCGTCAAGCGATGGTGGGACTCCGCCTGGGCCTGGGTCCTCTCCCGGAAACCCGCCTTCGCCAAGGACCTCGAAATGAACGAGGAGGAGACCAAGCTCGTCGGCTCCTCCGGCCGGGGCAGCTGGAGGCACGTCTTCTACAAGGCCCGGGCCGAGCTCCGGAAGCTCGTCGGCTCCGACCACGTCGGCCTCCCCCAGACCTGTAGGTACGACTCCTTCAACTACTCCAAGAACTTCGACGACGGCCGGCCGAGGTTCCACAGCTGATCTGATCCCGAACCCCACCACCATCACCCACCCCAAATCAATGGCGGATCCCGGAGGGGCAAGGCAAGCTGTGATTTTCTTCGAAATGCAGGTTCTTTCCGGCCACCACCATTGCCCGCTCTGTAAAAGTGTTTCGATGAAATTCACGCACCGAATCTCGAGCTTCCAACTCCGGGGTCCGATAAATCGAGGGGTTTAGTGATTGATTTGCCTGGGAAGAAGATGAAAATCGAGCTCAAGTTCAAGACTTTGATGGAATAAGATGCAATATTTCATCGATTATTCATATAGCAACCACATATAGTTTTGTATTGATCTATATGCCTTTATTCTTTTCCTTTTTTTTTTCCCACCCTATGTTTACTTTTGTGGTGTATCCCTAAAAAGAAAAAAAAAATTTGTGGGTTCTGTAACTAAATTATTAGTTCATGTTGGTAAATATCGAGCATCGGTCTATTCGATTCTTTTTCAAATCTTTGGAACATTGTCCTTGTGATCGAAAGACGTTGGCGTTATTGTATCGGGCTATGTTGGTGTTGTTTCGAGCAATGTAATATCGCGTTTTGATTGCGACATTGAGTTATATTCATATCGATCTAGTCCTGCTTACGGCATGCGGCTTAACGAGCCTCTACGAGTGTATATGAGCTAATTGCAGTTGGATCTAAATCGTCATCTGCAGTCTGTCTTCTTCTTGTTGTATGAGACCACTAAGGTATCATCCATACCTCTTATTCGGTCGGACGTGATAGCTGAAACTAATTTGCAATGTGAAGACATGTCATTTTCCTTATTTTTCTTGTCCTTTCGGAGTTTCTGAGAATATTACAAATTACTAATCGATTTAATTAAGATCTCTAATGATTAATAATTAATAATGACTCAAAAAGGGTCAATGAGATCATGAACATGGGATTGGTAGCTTGTGCTTCGTGGCAAGCAATAGCCGTTGCGTGTCGGTGGCGACAAAACGCAAAGCTGTAGAGAGAGATGAGAGAGGCCAATCATTTGCCAGCCAAGAGTCGAGAGGAAGTTGGCAGAGCAATTCACGGAAATTACCGGTCCGAGCGGAGAGAAGAAAGTGTTGTGTGTAATAGAAATACTACGTATAGAAAATATTATTTTATCAATAAATTACTTTATTTATATTTGTTTAATATTAAAAATCAAAATGATAAATCATTATTTGTTTGTGACATTGTCACGTGGTACCTTCGTTACATATAATACATTTTCCCGAGCCGGACCGTCCGAGAGATTATTTCTTATACTCGTCTTTCTTACATGATTTTAAGGAAAAATACAATTTTAGTCCGTTATCATTATACGCTTTTCTATTTTAGTCCACTTCTACTTTTTTCTGTTCATTTTCATCCAATAGCTTTGCTTATTATTTCTTATACCCGCCTTTCTTATATGATTATAATATCTTTAAACAATAGATTTGTAATGTTTATGGACCTTTTCATATGGATAAAGGAAAAAAATTACTTGCATTTCAAATAGTACGTGTATAATACGTAAGATACAATATAGAAGAACAAGTATGTCTCTGTAAATGAAAATTTGTAAATATATATATATAGGGTGTACGAATAACTCATTTGAAAAAGGTAAAATAGATAGAGAGAATAAAATAAAAATTAATGGTGTCAAATCCTATAGTGATAAAAAAAAAAATAGAAAAGCAAGTAATCACATGGGCAAAAAATGTGATGTTATATTTATTTGTAAAAGCTAAATATTTGCTTCCGTAAGTGACATAAAAAAAATGGAAGAACTTGCATGTAATAGAGATAATGGAGATAAATCTAAATAAAAAAGGCAAAAAATAATTTTTTAGAAATAAATGGTCTGATTATAATGATCGACTCATTTGATTTGATGGGTTAATCGGGTTATATTGTTACCTTGTCGGTCTAGGTTTAAAAACTTTAGATAAGAAACGAAATTAAAATGAAAAAGAAAAGACATCTAGGAGAGGGAAATAGTTCCTCATTCGTAATCTAAAATTTGAAAAAAAAATTATTGCGTATGTCATAATTTGTATATATGGTACATCTAATTCCATATTTCTTTTAAATTTTCTAAACAAAAGTTGGTGAATTATTTTTTGGAAGTAAGTGGTCTGACCATACGATAGGATTATTTGGTATTAGGGGTCGACGGAATTATTTAATAATTTTATTTGGGCCGCATGATGTAAAATCCTATAGTGATTAAGAAAAAAATGAGAAAAGTTTGTGCACCATATGGATGAAAAATGTGACAATATATTTACTTATGAATGCTAAGGTTTGCTTCCATAAATTTGCTTCTTACCATAATCATCGGATTATTTGACAAAACTGGACAACCAAGTCACATTGTTACCTTGTTGGCCCGAATTTAAAATACTGGGCAAAAGAAGAAAATTAAGACCAAAAAAAAAAACACTTGGGAGAGTGAAAATATTTCCTACTCACAATCTAAAATTTAGGAAAGAATATTGCGTGTATATATAGTACTTTTAATTTTTCAAAACAAAAATTGTGAGGAAATATTTTTTTGAAAAAAAGTGATCTTATTATAATGATTGGATCATTTAGCCTAACGAGTCAACCATATTGCCTGATATCTTATTTGGGTTGAATTTGGATATAAAAAAAAGGAGAGAAATAAAAAAAGTTAAAAATTTTTAAAAATATTTTTTTCTATAGAAATAAGTGATCCAACTATAATGATTGAATAATATATCCTAACAAATCAATTGGATGATGTTATATTTTATTCGGGTCGGATTTGAAAACATAAAAAAATTTTAAAAAAAGAGAGAAAAGGAATTTTAAAAAGTTAAAAATTTTAAAAAACATATATTTTTCTATAGAAATAAGTGATTCGACTATAACGATTGAATCATACGTCCTAACAAATTGAATGAATTACACGATATCATATTCAAATCGGACTTGACAACATTCAAAAGGGGGAGAAAATTGAAAATTATATATAAAGAAGATTGGCGAGTGGGGAAAAATTCCCCACTCGCCCCCAAGGCCCATAATGGGACCTATAGTCAGTTCTTTAAATGATATAACTAGATTAAATCACTCGTGCGATGCACGGGTACAAAGTCTTTACAAAAATAGATTTCATCTGTTTTTATTAATGTTATACTGTCGAGAATTACACAAACTTGTAATCATAATCATAATCATAATATGTATAAATTTAAAGATATAGTTATTTATAGCGGAATTTTGAGTAATCAATGAGAATATAAAGGCATATTAATAAATAAAAGTAAAAGATAATTATTTATTAAAGAAACTTTTATAGAATATGGCAAAATTTTAAAAAATAAAAATAAAGAACCAAATGGAAATAAAATTAGAAAAAAATAATATCTATTTCTTATAAAAGTGTTTGGTCCTTGTATAAACATAAATAAAAATAATTTATAGCTAGTTGAAAAGACTTATTTTAGTGAACAAATACTAAAAATCGTGAAGTATATTTGAAACGTTTGTATTAGTTATTATTTAAAGCGTAGATATGTTGATAAAATTATAAATATAACTATATAATACTAAGGAAACACGTTCCTCTTAAAGATCTATCACATAATCAATATTCTTTATTTTATAATATATAAACATGTGTACATGCTACCTAACAATTTCAAAAGTTTTGCTTTGTTTTTTTAATTGTGAATAAAGAAAAGAGAAACGAGTTTTAGAATATTTTATTGTAAAATTTTTATGGGTGACACATGGCTAAATGAGAGTTCTTTCTTGGAAATCTCTTTGAACTCTTTTAGCTTATTGTATAGATAGATAGATAGATATAGATTTGTGTTTATATAAAAATACATATATTTTTAGAATTTTATAAAAATACGTGCATCGATAGCACGCTTAATATGATTAATTAAACGAGGCTATGCTCAATTTTTTTTTATATTTCATTTTTTAGGTCAAGTATTTTCAAATCGTACGATCAATTTGTTTAATTACTTTGCCTTCTTTGTATATATTCCTATCATATAACTACTTCTTCCTTTTGTAATTGCATTAGTTTAATAAAAATAATTATTTATTCTTATTAATTTAATATGGAAAGTATATATGAAAAATTTATTTTATCGTGCTTTTTTTCCCTCATGAAACAAATATTTTGATTTTTTATATTTTAGTATGAATTATAATATATTGATATTTATTACATAGATATTATCTAAGTTTGTAAAGAAATATTCCATAAATCGATTTCATGTATATATAGTATCCATTAATATATATTGCATATTTTTTCCAAACTTTAACCTTGAAAATTTTAATTGGGTTTAATAACAAAAAAACACAAATTTTTCATATTTTAACAATTCTAAAATGAACTTTTTCTTTAACCTAAAAATACATAAATTTTTTATTTGATAACAATTCTAACATGGAGTCAAATTTTCCGTTAATTTGAACGGAATTGAGACCACAAAGGGCATCGACAACCCAATCGGGGGAGGACACCAGCAACCTTAATCGGGGGGAAAGGGGTGGCCGGAATTGAGGTCCCCACCCTCCAGAATCGAAAGAATCCTCAAATCAAGAGCTTTCCCAATTTTGACGGGTAGAACCACGACCCCGGCCATCACCCCCCTGATTGGGATCGCTGGCGCACTCTATGGCCTCGATTCCGTCCAAATTAACGAAAAATTGAAGTCGTGCTATAATTATTATCAAATTGAAAGTTTGCGCATTTTTAGTTTAAGAAAAAAAGTTCACGCTAGAATTGTTAAAATGTGAAAAGTTTATACTTTTTTTATTAACCTTTTTAATTGAGATAACTGTACAATGGTATGTTCATTGAATTTTTATTTTTATATGTCTATATAATTTATTGGAAAATATAGAGAAAAAAATAATATGATTTTCAACATTAACTAATACATTGGAATAAGATTAAAAATGACTTTTAGTTTTTATATTTTATGATTTATTGAGTATTATTGTTTGTACTTAAATTAATATAATATAATTTAGGCTATTACATTATTTATAAAAATATTTAGTTAAAATATTTTTCTCATTTAATGGACGGATTATACGTGTGATGATAATAATAACGCGACAAGTAGCACAATATTATGATGATACATTATTTTTCAAAGCTGACATATCCTTCATCATGGAAGACGAAAACACTAATCCATAATGATCAAGTTAAATTGCGACATAGAGTCTTCCAATGTAAAATTGTTTTCCACAGTTTTGCTTGAAATGCTTCTTAAAAAGTGAAGCTGCTTACTTTGTATAACATATTGCTCGATATGCTTTTTGAAACCCGAATCCACTGGTTTATCGTAAATTGTTTCACTTTTTTTTAAATCATTTTGTCATTTTAAAAGTGAGAATCATTTTCATATCGTAATTGCATTGTAATTTTAACTTTAGAGTGAGAAATTTTTCATGATTATGGGAAGAATATTGTCATTCATAAGTTGGGGTCATATTAGTCCTATCAATTATAGAATTAAGAGTAATGTTTGGTCATTGAACCCACTGCCACGCGAGAATGTATGATTACAGCTTGGGCATATTAATTCTACACAATTATGTGCTCTTAGACATTGAGAAGGGTATGAAACCAATGAAAAATTTCTCTCTCTTAACATTTCTTCTATGAGTTAGCATATATAAACATAATCTTCAAGTCCTTATTTACAATATTAAGGGATATTTCATATTTGTATTATATATTTTTAAAAGAAATTGTACCTGAAATAATATAAAAAGAAACCTAATATGATTGACCTAATCATTAAAGAATATGTCTTCCTTGGGAAAATCCTAAGTTCAGGCCACCTCATAAATTATGCAGGAGAATACTCTCTATTAAGCCATTTGTACGACCTGTGTGGACGGACCGACCTGTTCCGTGAACTTGTAGAGCAAGGACGCTCGGAACCCCTTGTTATAATAATAATAATAATAATAATAATATAATGATTGCTCATAATGATCTAGTTTATTTTATATTGAACTATTGCACCTTAATCCTTCTTCTCCTCTACATTTGATTTATATAGAAACTTTCCGCCCAACACAAAACAACCGATGAACTCACAGCAGTGCAAATTTAACTAACAGGTCGTGCAGCAAGCGACGAAGATAAAATGATGATCAAAGACTTAACAATTTGGGGTATTGCACCAAATGAAGTTTATTAAACCGATAATATTACATTATTACACATCGAGTGAATTCTAACAGTTCATTTTCCTTTCAAGAATATACAATCACAGGGTCTCATCCGAAGAGAGAAATTCAGAGGCTGACATAAGATAATTACAATGTAAAATCCCGCATAGCTGTCGGCGTTCTCTTAAAATTGCATGGCAGCATGAAGAGAGCTCGAGTCCCAGAGATCATTGCCCCGAGTCTTCACTTACCCTCCCATTATTTGTTGTTCCCTGCAGAGATTGAACGAATCCTTCCCAATTTAATCTTCTCTTCCGGTGGTTTTACAGCCTGATCATGTGGCAGATAAAACTTATGAGAAACCCGACAAATGGAAGTTACTCGACAAATTCGAAACATTGCAGGGACTTCTCGGTAACAAAAAGTTGAACTTGCCTGACATTACTTGATTCCGAGTTTAAAGAGCGCCGGGAGTGTCTCTCATGCTAATATTCAGACTGTTCCGCATGGTCCGTCTTCCTATTCCCGCGTTACCCTTTTGCATCATGGCAACAAATTCCCCGTAATCAATTCTTCCGTCCTGAAACAGGGAAGTAAGAATGAGAAACTTTCAGTTTCAGTTCTCAGTGCAGGTTTTCCAGTAACTTTCCATGTTCGTTGAGACAAGAGAAAATGGAAAATAAATGGAGAACTCCCTAGTTTCCGAAAGTCAAGCATTGTAAACTTAGCAAGTTAAACTCCTCCACTTTAGTGCAAGTAAAGTTATCCAATCAAAACAATAGAACTTGGTTTCGTTTTCTAACCAACCGGCAAAAGATGCGAGAGACACCCTCGATGCATAACAACAAAGAATTGTCCTGTAGAATCTTGATGGAACTTACATTGTCTTGGTCGACCTCTCTTATGATATCTTCCAAGAACATATCGGTCATATTATGCTCCAAGCAAGCCTGCTGGAGCTCATCAACTGTAATGTAACCACTTCCGTCTTTGTCAAAGTACCGGAATGCTGCCACTAGATGTTCCTCTCGTTCCAGTTTATTAAGGTGAATCGTCGCAGCAATAAATTCTCCGTAATCAATCGTCCCGCTGTTGTCCACATCAGCCTGAAAAAAGTTTTAGGTGTGTGCACACATTGTTTTCTAGCCCGAATTGGAAATTTCAGATATTAAATATTAGCAGAAATGAGATTGACTGCATCATAAATGAAAAATGAACAACTCATTAATTTGATTTTGCAGTCAGGTAAATGAGAATCTTTTGCTTCAGAATAAACAAGGGACATACTGCATCCATGAGATCACGAATCTCAGTATCTTTCATCGTGGAGCCATATCTTCGCAGACCTGCTTTCAGTTCATCGAATGTTATCGCCCCACTGTTATCGGTATCCATGGCTTTGAACATTTCTCGCAACCCGGCAATTTCCTCCTCAGAAAGGCTCTCAGCAATTACCTAGGATCAGCAACAAAATCAGAACCTTTTGGATAATTACTGAACTCTGTCCGTTCATGTTCAATGAAAAAGTAAAGCTTTAAGAAAGGAAAGCGATGATTTTCATCCAACAAGAAGATATCATATATGCTGCAAATACCCGTAAAGCCATTTTCTTCAATTTGTTCATTGCGGAGAACTGTTTCAGACGGGACAGGACGGCTGCATCCAATGATCTATCAGGAGCCACCCCATTTTCGCAAATCCAAGGATGACCTGAGAGATTAAAACGGTATGTGCATCGGTCAAGGATCTTCCTTGCCCATATTCACTTTTCGACCTCCCAAATTTCAAAGAATCCTTCATTTGTGTAAATTTCTCTTTTCACGTATTTCATTTTCATTTGAGGCAATCGAAATAAAGATGTATTTATTTGACCAACCGTAATATAGAATTGAATCATTTTATATATGGATTTTGTTCCAATTCGGATCCGCTTACTTAGGATGGAAAGAAAATAATCATCACAAAGCAGATACATAAAGCAATGTATGTCCGGGTCTTTTCTATCAAAACGAAGTTATGCTTACATAATACTTCATGAGCAGTCAAGCGTTCTGAGGGTTGAGAGCAGAGCATCTTCCTGATCAAATCTTTTGCACTGTCGGAGATTACAGGCCACGGATCTGAATCGAAGTCTATATATCCCTTCAACACGGCATCAAATATTCCTTGCTGTGTTTCTGCAACTCCAAGTAAAAAAAAAACACTTAGCATATGTCCCCGGAAAATATTAATTTTGCAATGTCAAGTCTTTTTTTTTCCTCCATACCTGCCCAAAATGGTGGTACACCACTCAACAATATGTAAAGTATGACTCCGGCTGTCCACACATCAGCTTCGGGTCCATAATGCTTTAAAAGCACCTCAGGAGCAACATAGTATGGACTACCAACCACGTCAGTAAATATTTGTCCTAGAGCACAGAACTAACAACATAAGTTCCATGGAGAGAGCAACACAAAGATCAGGTTTGGTAGGTTAACTTGTCATTTTGGTAGGTAGCAAAAGCACATTTACTACGAAGGAATGAAGATGAACCGTATGTAATCACCACAAAAAATTGTCACATTTAGTACGGTAAATATATTGTGCATTATACCATTCTCCATTGCCAGTGATAATAGGACTTCATAAGCAAGACTTGCCGAAATTTCTTTAAGTTCTTTAATGATGCCAATCTATCATGAGAAACTTTAATTTTCGGCAAGCCTCCATAAGATTTAGGACACAAATACTTGATAAACACAGGTGGAAAGAACATCTACGTAAATTCCATATGCTACAAATAGAAGTTTCGGATTCCTTACCCGGCTTGAAAAACACAGATAGCCCAAAGTCTATCGCCTTCAGAGAAAAATCATCATCCTTATTAACCAACAAGAAATTCTCTGGCTTAAGATCTCTATGCATAACCCCTAAGGAGTGACACGCCTGCACGACCCCGACAATAATCTTCGTCAGCTCAGCAGCCTTCCGCTCGCTGTAATGCCCCCTTTGGATGATCCGATCAAACAACTCCCCGCCAGAGCAAAGCTCCATCACAATGTGCACATACAAAGAATCCTCGTACGCGCCCTTGATCGTAACGATATTCTTGTGACCCGCCAAGTGGTGCATTATTTGAATCTCCCTCCTGACGTCCTCCACATCCTCCTTGGAGATCAGCTTCCTCTTTGAGATAGACTTACAAGCGTACTCGTTCCCAGTGGAAATCTCAGTGCACAAATAAGTCGTCCCGAACTGGCCCTGCCCCAACTTCCGGCCCAGGACGTAGAGGTCCCGGATGTTGGGGGTCTTGTGGCCCAACACGAAGTACGATTGGTTCTCAGCACCCTTCCTCATGATCGCTTCCCTCTTCCTAGGACTGACTATAACCGGTAAATTACTGATCTGATCCCTGTCCTTCTTAGGGGCGAACTCCGGCTGGTGGGAGTTGATGCTCGACGGGGAGTAGTCGGAGTTGGAGCGGTCCGAGTTGTTCCGCTTCGTGTAAGCAGTGGAAACCGAATGGTCTTGGGGATGATCGTAACCCTCAAAATATTTCCCTCCAAAAGGTCCACTACATGTGTTGCCCATAAAAGCAATCAATCCCACAACACGCACACGCACCGACAGACAGCCAGACAGACAGACAAATTTCAATTCACCGCTACTCCACAGCTCTTGATTTCTTCATCAAACGAAAAACTTGCCCCCTATCAATCACACGACACAGCAAAACGAATCAAGAAAACAGAGCAAAAAAGGACCGATTTTGAGGGACACTCAGATTGGAAACCTCAAAGAACAGCACGAAGAAGGCGCAAGAAACAGAAACCCAACTGACATTTGATCTTCCTCCATGAAAGCAACACACCCACAAACATAAAGGTTAGAGAGAGAGAGAGAGGGAGGGGGATCTGATACCTAAAAAATTGCGGGAGAAATTCGTGTGGATTATCAGGACCAGTAATATGAATGAACAGGATAACCGACCGGGTGTCAGAATCCCCCCATTGTCTAAATGAACATTCAGAGGACGAGAACAGAGAATCCCAAAGTTCCAATCTTTTCTTTGAATTTATTTATTTTTGGGGAGATTGAGGTTACGTTTGTTCCTATCTTAAGGTGTTTCGCTGAGAAACGTCGGAGAGGAGAGAGGGCTGACCAGACCACAGACAGAGAGAGATGGTGGACTCACTCTCTCTCTCTCTCTCTGTGAAATTATATCACGCGGCTTCAACGTTCTTTCTTTTTTTCATTTCTATTCTTAGTCCTTCCACTTTGCCCTAAACCGAATTAGACCTAGTATATACCAAGTTTGGAATCGTTGCGATGCACTAGAACCCGTCTTCCTAATAAAACTTTTCACTTAACTTAATGACCCTCGTAAACCGCAAACACTTATTCAGCTGACACGACCGGGTTTCAGGATACTAAACAAAAACTTGGTCTGCAGTCGTGATCACGACGTACCGATCAGATATTAAATAACGTAGCTTTTAGTTAATGTCTGGCATTGCATGATCAACAAAATTGTTTTCTGGAACTCAAGCAAGTGCATTCTGATATTTTGTTAGAAGTTCGATTGACAATAAACAACTAATAATCTTCCATATATAAAAGCAATAAAAAAAAAGTTATATGGTTGTCGTATATGAAATTGATAACTTTCTAAAAGTGTACACTTCAGAGCGTGTGAGCTGCCGTAAGATTTTGCAAACGAGGGGTTCAAGGAAGATCAAACACGGTCGTCTCTTCACTAATTATACATTCACACTCGAAGTGAGCAGTTTTGGGAACGTGTTACCGGGTTATAAATAGAAACTTTGTAAAGTTTGAGGGTCGAGAATCTAATATGTGCAGCAAGAAGGGACTCCAAAGAAAAGAATAGTTTCAACAGTTTTGACTTCAACGGGCGTCGGAGAAGAGTCAGAAGACAGCAAAGCCCGTGGATGGTTCTTGACCAATCCTCCATGTCCTGTTTTCACATAGACAACCCGTTTTGAATCAGGATTTCCTTTCCAAAAATAGAAATCGATATCTAACAATGTCTAATTAATCAGTCTTTTGTTCTATGGATAATGTGGTCGCGTAATTTAAATATAAGAGCTCTCCGGATGAGATCGCGTTTCAAGACTATTCTTGAATTCGGATCTTTGAATACCTGCCGGAGGGCATTAACAAAATTTTACGTTCGACTGTAATAGTGTAGAAACTTGTTTAGTTAAGAAAGAAATTTGTTTGCAATGATAATAATAATAATAACTAAATGGTTGTCACAATCTTAGGTTAGTGGGAAAAACTTCAAGGTGGCTCCATCATTCTATGCACAATCTCATTATTAAAAGTACTATACTACAGATCATCATATTATAGAATAATCTAGTAATGAGACCTCATATTATCGAATAAATGTTCTACTAAAAAATCAGTAGTGCTTTATCGATCCGACCCGATCAACCTGAATCTTTCAAAAAAGTTCGGGTGAGCAGCAGAGTTGTAATTTGTGAAATGTCGTGGCCCGATCTTTTGCAGATGCTCGGCTTGATTATCGTATTAAAAGTTGAACTAGTGGGTTTTAATTTTTATGAAATAGCTGGATCCAACAAAAATCCTAAAGCCGTAAAGCTAAAGACTTGGGCCAAAAATCAATCTCTATAAACTTTTCTATACCATCACTGTTTTTTTTTTTTTAAATGTATTCCAGCAATTTAATTTAATTTATAATCAAATTTTAATTAATAAAAAGGAAAAAAAGTTAAAATTAAATTTGAACTTAATTCCACCAATAAAAAATTGAAAAGTATTCTACCGAAAAAATTTTGAAGAGTGAAAATGTAAAGTCGAACTCTCCTTCTACTATTTCAATTTCCTTTTTGAATTATATTTTCCTTTCCTTCTTCAATTTTTGGTTTTCTTTTAATTTCAATTTTACTTCTCATTTAATATGACAGTGTAATATCGCATCATCTCCTATATATAAGCTTTTAAAAGTTTTTAGTTGAAGTAGCTCTATTAAGTATGAAAATTTAAAGAGGCCAAAAAAAAAAGAATTACTTTCCTTTTCTTCTTTTATCTTTCATTTTTCTTCTAATCTAGTTCCACTTCTCATACTTTTTTTGAAAAAAAATTATTTTAGTTCATTTCATTTCATTCAACATAATATTACAAACAACATGATATCATAATATTGCATCATCTCTTAAGCTGAAATATCTTTTTTGAATTTTATGATTATTTTTTTATAAGTTGAATTATAATTGAGGTCGTATATACAAAATATTTTACATGAGCGATTTGTTTATGAGCTCTTAAATTAACTTTATCTTGCATGGATATGAAATTTATTATATTAAAGTTTATATAGTATAAAAATAATTTATCTATATATTGAGATAAATTATAAATTAATATTAATATTTTTTTAACATATAACATTTCGTAATAAATTTTCCTTACAAAACCTTTACCAACATATGGGACCTCTCAACCAAGGAGCGTTGCATTAGCTAGAATTGAGATTATCAGGGATCAAAGAGCGCCTTGAAATTGACTGCCTAGCTCTGCATGAGACAAATAGATCTTTTAAGGGTCGGTTGTTTTCCCGGATAATCGCAATTTTATTTAATTAATGGTGCTCATGTAGTCATCACATGTTTATATTAGTGAACACAATACTAGAATTGTGAACGACCTTATCAAGTAGAATGAGAACTCTTTCCATTTTTTCGCTTGCTCTCTCGAGGACCTCTACAACCAAGGAGGGTTGCATTAGCATCGAGATTGAAGTATATATGCCTCATCTATGATACTTTTTACATATTAATAAGGGATGAAAAATCAATAGAAATCTTACAATTAACAAAAGTGCACGGCGGCACCTTGCCTAGCATATAACATCCATTTCTTCGTCCACTACAATTTCATATATAAATTTTCTAATCATGTATCGACAGCCTGATAAAAATGCATATGTTTGTTTATAAAATCAAATTTAACTTAACTTAATTTTATTTTTCATTCAATTCAACAATACTATTAGATTTCTATAGGCTTATACGGACCTGAACTCATATCAACTTAAAAGTTCAAGCTCATAAGTGGTGGTACTCAAATCTCATATAAGCTTGTGGTTTCTTTCTCAATTTTTCCACGTGGGACAGCATATCTCAACATCTGTCCTCACGTGGCAATGTGTGGTTCAACACGTACCACGTCCCTTAAATACCCGCCCTTAACAACTGATCACGAGCTTGGTATCCTATTATGTGCTCTTGCAAGGGGGACAAATATCAAACTAGACTCAAGCTCTACACTCGAGCCTAACTAGAGGTACACTTTTAGCTACCTTGGAACTGGACCAGGTCACTCTTGGCCCCGATTAATATAAGGCGCACTCTTGACTGCCTCGAAACTGAATATGCGTGGTGTGAGCCCACACAAGCGCGCGGAAGTATAGCTCGCTCCGATACTATGTAAAATACCCATCGGGACTTGAGCCCATCTGCAATTCAAAAACTTAAGTTTATAGGTTGCTGGACTAAAGTATCATATAAGCTTGTGGTTTCTTTCTCAATTTTTCCATGTGGGACAACATATCTCAATACCTACCCTCATGTGGCAACATGTGGTCCAACACGTGCCACGTGCCCTTAAACGTAAAATACTTACTGGGCCTATACAGACTTGAGCTCATATGCAACCTAAAAGTTTAAGCTTATAGGTTGCTGGACCCAAGTCTCATATAAGCTTGTGATTTCTTTCTCAATTTTTCAATGTGGGACAACATATCTCAACACCCGCCCTCACGTGATAACGTGTGGTCCAACATGTGCCAAGTGTCCTTAAACACCTACCCTTAACAACTGACAACGAGCCGGACATTATCTTTCGTACTCGGGCAAAGGGGGACAAATACCAAATTAGCGTTGAGCTCCACACTTGGGCCTAACTAGAGGTGCACATTTTTCAACTATCTCGAAACTGGACCGAGCACTCTCAGGCTTGATAAACATGAGGCGCACTCTTGGTTACCTTGAAACAGAATCTGGCAAGGTGTGAGCCCACATAAGTGCTTAGAAGCATAACCTGCTTTGATACCATATTGAATTTCCATTAGGCTTATACGGGTTTAGGTCCATATCCACTTAAAAACCTCAAGCGAATAAGTAGTGGTACTCAAGTCTCATATAAACTAATGGATTTTGATTCATCTTTTCTATGTGGGATTAATATCTTTAACACCCGCCCTCATGTGCAACGTGTGATATATTTTTGCCCACACGTTGTCACACGCCCTTAAACACTCGCCTTCAACAATTGACCTTGAGTCGGGCTCTTCTTTCGTGCTCGGGCTAGGGGAGACTAACATGAGGCGCATTTTGGCTGCACTCGACATACTGGGCCTGGCGTGGTGTGAGTGAGTACACGCGCGTAGGCACATATACGCGTAACCTATACTCTGATACCATATTGAATCTCCATTTGGCTTATACGGGCTTGAGCCCATGGTTGTTCTTTCATCTTTTCCATGTTGGATTTTGTAATTCTCAACACCCACCCTCACGTGTAACGTGTGGTCTATTTCTGCCTACATGTTGTCATGCGCCCTCAACAACTAACCCCAAACTGGGCTCATCTTCCATGCTTGGGCGATGGAGGACTAACATGAGGGCTCTTTTTGGTTGCTCTCGATATTAGGTCGGCGTAATGTGAGCTTACGCAGGCACGCAGAAGCGTAACCTGTTCTGATACTATATTAAATTTCTATTGGACTCATATGGGCTTAGGCCTATTTCCACTTGAAAACTCAAGCTGATAAGTGGTGGTACCCAAATCTCATATAAACCAATGATTATTCTTTCATATTTTCTGTGTGGGATTTTGTAATTCTCAATAAATACAATCATTACTTTTCTATATTTTTCTTCAAATTATTTCTCATGCTTTTTCTTATCTATTATTACAAATAAATTTTTAATACTAAATTCTATCAAGTAATCAACAATTTTCCTCAATTTTAATACTTTTACATTAATTAACACAATCATTACTTTTTTATTTTCTTTTTCAAATTCTCCCCTCATACTTTTTTTAACTACTTTTGTTTTCATCTCCTCAAACTAAATCAAACTTAATTTCGTTACCAAAAGTAAAATAATTTATCGTATCAAATAGACGAAAAAAAGCCCAGGATGCTTTGATTTTATCTTAAAATAAATGTAATAAATGAATAAAGAAAAAAAACATTTAGGGAAAAAAATAGCTTTTATATTTCTTGTCGGGATGTTAATTAAACCTGCCGCGGCCGGCACCGGCGAGGAGTAGATGACCAGAAT
Organism: Punica granatum; assembly: GCF_007655135.1. Lineage (NCBI taxonomy): Eukaryota > Viridiplantae > Streptophyta > Magnoliopsida > Myrtales > Lythraceae > Punica > Punica granatum. Next base: position 3,657,456 of record NC_045128.1, read on the forward strand.
GCTCCCTCCGATCGTCCGGCCGCCACCTGTCCGGTACAGAGCTCGAAGGCTCCAAAGAAACCGAGCCCGGTTCATCATTTCTTCACCCGGTCCGAACCGGCGTCACTTCTATCGCAGCTTCTGTCACTGCACCCCCGTCACCTCCATTGGAGCTTCTGAGCGAAGCTTTCCAGTTCGGATATGGAGCCGCGCGTGGGGCGACGACTCTGTGATGCGACGATAGCTGCCGCCTACCTGTGGAGCTGACGTGGCGGCCTGGGAGAGAGCCACGACGGCAATCACCACCTCTCCCTTTTCTGTTCCTTGAATTGAAGGGCTCTCTCTCTCTCTCTCTCTCTCTCTCTCTCTCTCTCTCTCTGTCTGTTTCACTCGCTGTCCATTGATCTTTCCTTTCCTCCATCTCCCTGCAGGGCATCGGGGAAAAGATCGAATCTTGTCTTCTGGGTGATCGGTTCTTGGGGACAATGAGTAAGGCTGTGATCGTTGCTGTCGTTGCTGCTGTGGGGAACTTGCTCCAAGGGTGGGACAGTGCTACTATTGCTGGTAAACCAACTGATCCGTCTTCGTGAAAGCTGATCTTTCGGTGACGTTACCTCCGCGTGATTGTCTGTCTGATGACGAGGATGTTTTTGCCTCAGAAGTCTGGTCTTTTCTTAGTTTGGTTGATATTATTTGAGGTAGCTCCCGTCTCTCGTTGGGTGTTAGGTGGCACTGGCAGTTTGAGCTCAAGAGATGGGATATGTCTGTTATGTTCAAGCTCTGGGTGTAAGGGGGCAATTCGTGTTGGTGTATCTTTTCATTGATTGGATCGTCTTGGTATACTTAGGCTGCCTGGGGTGACCCGACACGGCCGGTTGTGGCTTACTGATTGAGCTGTATTGAAGGCCAAGCCCAAGCTTATGGTTTTCAAACCCCCCCTCCCCCCTTGCTTCTTAATGGGCATTTGGGGATCATGTAACGTAGAGTTAACTTGTGAATGCTGTGATTATTCTCGTATCAGGTAGGTTTTCCGGTTTATAACCTGATAGTCTGCCGATCTTTTTCAACCTAAACTTACTTAAGAGTGAGTCTGTGTTCTGCATATCAATAGAAAATGTGTCATGTGGAATATTGTCGGCTTGCTGAAGATTTAGGTCTTGATTCGGATTTGACCCTGTTCTATTTCTGCGGCAGGGGCTGCTCTGTACATGAGGAGGGAATTCCATTTGCAGCCCACACCAACCATTGAAGGCCTGATAATCGCCACTTCACTCATTGGAGCTGCCTTGATCACAACATGTTCTGGAGCCCTTGCAGACTGGTGGGGCCGCATCCCGATGTTGATACTGTCATCAATATTCTATCTACTCAGCGGTCTTCTGATGATGTGGTCTCCAAACATTTATATCTTACTCTTTGCAAGATTAGTTGAAGGCTTTGGAGTAGGTTTAGCTCTCACTCTTGTTCCTCTCTATATCTCTGAGATGGCCCCACCGGAGATGCGGGGCCTACTAAACACGCTACCACAGTTCATTGGTTCTGGCGGAATGTTTATTTCGTATTGCATTGTTTTTGGAATGTCAATGATGGAGTCGCCAAACTGGAGGTTGATGCTCGGTCTTCTTTCCATTCCATCTGCTATTTATCTCATCCTAATAATCTGTTTCCTGCCTGAATCTCCACGGTGGCTCATCAGTAAGGGGAGGATGACTGAGGCCAAGGAAGTGTTGCAGATTATGAGCAGGAGAGAAAATGTTTCCGGTTAGTTCTGCTGTCTTTTTTCTGCTGGCGTAGTATCTTTTGGTTAAGATGAGTTGGCCTAATCCCAGGATGTTAGGTATCCAGAAAAAGGCTAAACGATCGCCATCTTTCAAAGGTCATTCCTATTGGTTCAAGTATTATTTTTAGCGCATTTGAGTGGAATAGTTTCTATAGAACCTGCCGGTGAATTTTCCCGAAGATAGAATTCTTTTACAAGGACTTCAAAAATTGTGATGCTTGTGTTGTTATTCATTTGAAAATCATCCCATGAAGAACCCAAGATTTGCAGATTTTGGGAATTTATTAGTAGGCTAATTAGTTGGTCATCTACAAAACAGGCGAGATGGCTTTGCTGGTTGAGGGGCTCAGGGTCGGGGCAGACACATCCCTGGAGAAGTATATAATCGGTTCCACTGGCGACTTCGCTGATGAACCCGATGTGTCCGACGAAAGAGATCGAATCAAGTTGTATGGGCCAGAACAGGACATCACATGGGCTGCCTGGCCCATCACCGCTCAGAGCACTTTTGCCTTCATGTCTCAATATGGAAGCGCGGAAACTAGCAAAAGCGGGCGTTTTGTGGACCCTCTTGTTTCGCTTTTCAGGAACATTCATGAGAGGTTTCCTGAAGCTGGAAGCATGCAGAGCACGCTCTTTCCACACTTAGGCAGCATGTTCAGCGTGGGAGGGAATCAACAGAGGACTGAAGAAGAGGGGGATGAGGAGACCCTTGCAATTGAGGCGGATGAGCCTCCCTCAGATGGTAATGTTGATTCTGATGATAACTTACAGAGCCCATTGATATCGCGCCAGGCAACAAGCACCGAGAGGGGCTTGGATGCAGGCATGCAACAGGGCTTTTTCACGCAGGAGACCTGTGATCGGGTCTGGCCCATGGGGATTGGCGGGGGTTGGCATCTTGCTTGGAAATGGGCTGGGACAGAAGCTCTAGATGGGAAGAAGGTGGAGTTCAAGAGGCTTTATTTTCATCAAGAGGGTCCTCTGGGAACTCTCCGAGGGCCCACACTCTCGATTTCAAGGGGTGGTGGAGACCCGCCAGAGGATGTGGGACCCGCCAAGGCCACTGCCCTGGTGAGTCGACCGGCTCTTTCCTCTGAGGAGCTAATGCAGCTCCACCCAATTGGTGCAGCTATGGCTCACCCATCAGAAGTTGTGCTGAAGGGATTGAGTTGGAAGGATCTAACTGAGCCCGGAGTCAGGCATGCTTTGGTTGTAGGCATGGGACTTCAGTTACTTCAGCAGGTAACTGAACCGTTAATCCCGAACTCATTTTGTTTTTTCTCTTTTCCTAGATTTTTGACCTGTGCGTACTTTTATTTGGTGCAGTTTTCTGGTATTAATGGAGTCCTGTACTACATGCCCCAAATTCTGGAGCGGGCCGGCGTTGGAGCTCTTCTCTTGGACATGGGCATCACTTCATCATCAGCATCTCTGCTTGTCAGTGCCATCACGACCATGTTGATGCTTCCATCCATTGCCATTGCAATGAGGTTCATGGACATTTCTGGTAGAAGGTAATATCACCACATAACCATCTGTTTAGTTCTGGTAAAATTGAAGAACTTCCGTAGTTTTCATCCTCTAAAAAATTGAGAAATAGGAAAAAAAAAAATTTAGTTCGCACTTCACAAGACGTGCTAGATCATGAAATGTTACGCGAAGTGTTATTCAGCTCATCTGTCCTTATTTACTTCGATTTGAGAACAAGAAACACGTGCTTGCTGTTTTTCAGACCAAACATGCCCTGAAGCTTCCCGTTTTACTTGCATTATTCTTTTTACCCCGTTGGACCACTGAGGTTTGTATTTTTCCTCTCAGGAGCTTGCTGCTGGGGACAATTCCATTCTTGATTATATCCCTTGTCGTTCTCGTCCTCACGAACATCTTGAACATGGGATCCACTGCTTGTGAAGCAATATCTATCATTACTATTGTGCTCTATGTCTGTTTCTTCGTAATGGGTTTCGGTCCAACCCCCAACATACTCTGCTCGGAGATATTCCCCACGAGAGTTCGCGGGCTTTGCGTAGCCCTTTGTGGGCTCACATTCTGGATAGGGAACGCATTTGTCTCCTACACAATGCCGTTGATGCTAAAATCAACAGGTCTTGCCGGAACGTTTGGGGTGTTTGCAGCCGTGTGTGTTGTATCCTGGGCGTTTGTCTTCACGAAGGTTCCTGAAACTAAGGGCATGCCCCTCGAAGTGATAGTTGAGTTCTTCTCTTTCGGTGTGAAGCAGGCTGAGGACAACTAATTCGACAATAGGTCAGGGTGTTTCAAAAGTTTTGACTGAGTATTTCGAGTTTTTGAATCTCTCTCTTGTAGATGAGGAATGAGTAGTTCAAACCAGATTCTACGAGAACAGTTCTGTAACTACTGCTTATTGATGTGTGGCTAGCAAAACAAAGAACTATTCATTTGATATGGATTTCTTGGATTGAAAGAATCTATCTAGGTTCGATCGATACTAGAGTCTCTATTGCTCTGTCAAAACTTGAAGTGAATGTTTCCGTGTCAACCCGAAATTCTGCTTTTTCTATTGATTCCATATACATTTGCTATATACGAACAAGATGAGTTACAATGACCGTGGGGAGGCAATATCACAGTTGCATCTTAAGAAGCACCGACCCGACTTAGGTTAGTATCCACTGGATTGTACATACCAAGAAATCCGAGCCTCATAGTCGGACTGCCACCGATCTACTTGATTGCTTTTCTCTGGCTTGGCAAGAACACTTTATGTAACAACATCTGCTGCCGATTCGATTGCCAGTGGAAAAATCGAACCAATGATCAGGCAAAACTAAACCTTGTTATGCAAGTCAGTGGAACCAGGTATCACCATGTCGAGCCTCCACGGAGATGTCGAAGTGAACTCTATTCGATCTGTTCATCGACATGCTTCCACTTTCAAGTTCTTCCCCCACTTGATCATTGCGTTTCCTCTTAGATCGGCTCTTGGATCTGTCTTCCTTCTCATCCGCATAGGACAAGAACGTCTGGAGCCGAGCGGAGCGGGAACTGCGATTTCCTTCTTCAGGGAGGTGCCTGCTGAACTTCTGACATGTCCGGAAGAAGTATGCAATGAGGGCAAGCGTGCACGCGATCCCACAGATGAGGAACAGGCCCCAAAAGCTCTTTATATTGAGCTGATCGGAATCGACGTCAGAGGATCCCCTGCAGGCTGTCTTCCGAAGCCACTGATTGTGGATCCTCTGGAGCTCCCCATTTTCTGACAGGGCAAGGATCGCCGTCGACATGTCAACCGCGAGAGGAGAGTCTCTTGGAAAAGCCTGCAGGAAGAAACATTCCGATAAAGATATTTACCGTTTCAAATTCGAAGTAGATAGATCCAAGTTCTTCGCAATACTCACAAATCCCCAGCCGCTCCTAGTGAACTGCTGGCCTCTGGTAGAGAACTGGCAGTGATTAGACAGGAAGACCTCTACGTAAGGCAGCTCGTCGATCACAGCAGCAACAGTCCCGTTCTCGAGTGCAGAAGTGTACTCCTCAGGCGAGCCCAGAGCAATGAGCCTCGACTTGGGAATGTTTAGCTCCTCTATCATATAATTCTCTGCAAATGAACCTACTTGAAATCCGATTGGGGCGGTGCTAGTGATCAGGGAATCGATTCCTTTGATTGGTGATGAAAGCTGCTGAACAGTCAGCATCGAGGTCAGACTCGCAGTGTAGCTTGAGTCGATTATCAAGACAACAAAGAGCCATAAGAGCAGCACCATCCGACCGAGCGTGCTCACAGTATTTTCTCCTGAGAATTTATTATTACCGGGTTTTAGGTCGACAGAAAGGCACCAATAACACTTTAACTAGAGAATCAGAGATAGATTGTCGATATCGAAATTTGACTTACTATGGGAAAAGAACATAGTAGAGAAGCTGAACCTGAGAAACACAGACATACTCGGGTCAGGATTTGTGGAAAAAGCAACATGTGCAGATCACAAGTAAGCAGTCACTCATGCAATTTGTAACAAGAATTTTCGCTGTGACATAACCAAGCAAACAGCACTAAGCTCACCAGAGAACTGTGACGAACTGCTTCCTAGGCGGGCCTCGAAATTCATCGTTTATCCTGTGCTCGAGAATCCACACGACTGCTCCTACAATCAGAAAGAAGATTGCAGTAACAGCCCACATCATTGGAGTAAAGGGCCTCAGGAAGGCCCATGCACTTGAGTTCAACTTCTTGACCGGTGCCACGACGACTAGGCCGGACTCCACATAGGGTTGAGTGAAGTCTGCGATCCTTGTTCGGTTTGTGACGATTGCAATATCACCTACAGCAGCATCAAAAACCTGCACAAACATATAGAACCGGGTTTTAGACGACCCTTCCTTCCCCTTGCGCATAGAAGAAGGATCACCTGAAAAATCTTCTTACTCACATCGGAAGCAATCATATTCACGAGCTCGTTATAACTTGGGTTTTTGTGCCCGTCCCCAAAAAGTACAAACTTGTGCGGAACTGCATAGGGAAGCAATTTTATGGCTGCGAGGAACACATCTATGCAATATCCCCGAACCTCATCGGTCCCATTTACTTGCTCGACAAAATCCAGATAAGCAACTCTCCGGGGAACTCCAATCCTCAGCTGTCTACCGTTGTTCGGGAAAACCCAGCCTCGAGGCCTAGTTGTCGTCCCACCAGGCCAAACCACAGTGTTCAAGTGCTGGTTCGCACTAGATCTGTTAGCTGGTTTCGCGTAGAGTGTCTCTGGAGTCACAACTGAAAGTCCCGAGTAGTTGGACCAGTATCCGATCACTGGAAATCCGTTTTGCTGTACATTGATGACATCATATGCAGGCTGTACTAGAGATCTGTCAGGATTGAACTTGATCTGGCCGGTCAGGCCTGTAATGTTCGTTTGCAAGATGTCATTAAGCAACATGTCCCCGCCATTGAATACGCTTAAAGCCTGTAGGTTCAGTGGCCCTTTGCCAAAACTGCCCAAGATCGGATCATCAGAGAAGGAAATATTATTGCTCTGATCAAGAAAGGTCTTCACCGCTCGAGCAATAATCCAGACAGTGTCATACGCATATAAAGCATAGGGGTTCCACCCAATCGAACCATTGCTAATCTCATTCCACCGTGCTATGAAGTCTGATTTCCTTTTTGAGTCAGGTGTATGAGGACGAAGTGTGAGGGCTCCTCGGAGAGTTTCAGCTGTCTTTGGAGCAAGAGAAGAGTTCGAGTCGAGAACAGTAGAAAGCCAAGCGGTTGCAATCCACACATAACCCTTCTCCATCATCCCAAGATCCTTGGCCACCTCAAATACGAGAAGCCCTGTCTTCGAAAAAGTATGCAAGACAATGACGCGAGACTCGAGCATCTGAATCTTATTTAGCTCAGCTGCTATGTCTTCTCGTGTACCAATCGGGTCAGGGGGGAGGGCGGACTTGTACGAGATCTTGCATTGCCTATCAGAGAGCTCGTCGCCTAATGTTATTACACCATTCCTACTGTGGTCCTCATCGGAGTACATCGCAACCACCTCTCCCCAACCGTAATAACTGATGATTTCAGCAATGGCAGTCATCTGGAAAAGGTCGTTTGGTGCAGTTTGGATGAAGTACGGGTACTGGAGAGGCGAGAGTGACGGGTCCAATGCCGTGAATGAGAGCAAGGGGACATGGAGCTGATTAGCAAGGTGTGAGAGCACATGGGCCATTGTAGAAGTCTGGGGCCCGATGATGGCCACCGTGTCGGTCTCCATGTATTGCAGTGCTGCGAATAATGAACGACAACATCATCTCTACTTCGCTATAACTATCCAACGATGGAAAATTTCCAGAAAAAAAAAATGATTTACGTAAATATAAGCTCTTCCTAAAAGGTTAAGCTTCAGGCATATCTCTAAGTTTGCTTTTCGTGTAAGCCGACTTGAATCATACATAAACGATGGAAAACAAGGGGCCATAGCATACCACCAATGATGCTGAGGAATCCGCTGAAGTTAGAATCGTGTATCGTTATGGACAACTTCCTGCCGCCAAGAACAGTGGGGTCAGCATTCACATCGGCCTCGGCAGCTTTTATGGCGATTCTCGAGACTTTTCCATTGATACTGCCTAGCGTGAAGATCGCTCCCACATTCACATCATCCTGTCTTGACTGCCCCCCATGGAAGGCGGCAAGAAAGACAAGGAAAACCCACAGAGGCCAAACTAGGTCCATTGCAATACAACACTAGAACCGAATGACCCAAGTTCAAAGATTTAGGCTGTCGAAGGAGATGCTTTCCATGGTAATCATAGGACAGAAGAAACAAACCAGAACATGGGTTAATGTTACGGAACCAGACAAAGCATCAAGAGTCTGCCGAAAAAGCAGGGCTTTGGAGGGGAATATTATCACCTCAACTCAATCACCCCAAAATCAAGAAAAGCTCTAAATGTGATGGATACATGTGAAATGGAAAAAAAGGCGAAATCTAAGGCTTATAAAGAGCAAGACGCCACTCACAGGGAAAAGGGCTTTTTTAGTCCCAAGAAATAAGAGAGAGATTGGCCACTTATCATCAGCACAGAAAGTGCGAAACTTTCCTTAATTTACTCATGACGAGGAGAGAATACTTGGAGCTGGAGAAAAGGTCACGGCTTGCTGGGGGGGGGGGGGGGGGGCGCATCTTCCTCCCTTCCTCCCCTGGTGAGTATTCCTCTGCGCACGGGCCATTTGTTGTCACTGACACTGCACAGACAAAGAAAATGGATTCCTCTGAGGTGGTTGGAGACGGAGGTCAACCGGGCACTGTCTTCCAAGGTTAGGAGGAGAAGAGGGGAGAACAGCAGCCAAGGAGAGTTAATAAACGGGCTTGTGGGAACCGTGAAGTGGTCATCTGATGGACAGGACAACGATGGTAGCGGTGGGAGGGAGAGAGAGAACAAGACAATGACAGGGTCACTCATGATGCTTAGGGTTAGGGGGTTCATGATTTTTTGGGGGACACGATGTCTACTAGAAGACTACTTTTAATTCGGTTCCCTACCTCAATCTTAATTATAAGGTGCTTTCAGTAAATTTGAAATAATTTTAGTGCACAACATCCGTTCAAATTGAGTCCACAGTTCGTGGCTCAAGGTGGCTCTTGATGTAGTTAACACGAATCTGATTCGTTTTTCTATGGGAGCGAGTGACGGGTCTTCTACGTTCAATCGTATAATCTTTTAGATACATTATTAGATAGATACTTGTTATTAAACGTTGTAAACCGGCGTCCTCGTTGCTTTTGACTAAAGGCACTCAAATTCTTGCTTTCTAGATTTCTAACCGAATTTCATCATTCTTTGCACACCTTATTCTTATGGATACTGTCTATAATATTGGGGAAGCACTTTTGACTAGATCAAGATTCTTCCCTGTCCCTTCCATTTCCCATACCTCGTCCCAACTTCAGATGTTTCCTCCTCCTCCTCCTCCTCCTCTTCCATGACCACGAAACTGACCGAATGGCTCGCCGACGAGCATGAGAAAATACGAACAACGAGACAGTCGAATGTCTCGATTAATAAAAAAAATCATATCGGAAAAGAACAAAGAACAGCATGCGGGGGCTGGGACTAGTGCTTTCGTCCTTACCATCCCAATTGCTGGAGCCACTGCAAAGGTGGGGGCAACACCCACTTTGTAAGTGGGAAGGTTGTGTGATGGTGACAAATTGACAAGAAGGATTTATGTAAAAAACTCTTTTTGTTTTTCCTTTGGGATGTTTTCCATTTTCTCCCAACATTGTTGTTTTTGTTTGTGGGGTTAAGGTCACCTAAGTCAAACAAAAACCTTAATTTAATAACTGTGATGCCTCTCTTTGTTCTAACTAATACCGATTAAAATTAAGATTTATTTATTTATTTTCCATCAAGAGCTTTCATCATCCTCTATACATTATTCATCATTTTCTACGATCTTACCTAAAATTTCTTGCCCTAAATGAAATTTCAATTGCAACTTGGCATAGAAAATTCTTAGTCAAGACATCAACTTGGATTACTCTATCCAATATGTCAGATAGCGCATACTTGCCACCTGCTAAACGTGTAATATTTTAACATTCGTTTACTTCAATCGCACTTCCCTTTTCGGCAGGTCCAATCTCGACGCACCACGCTCGAAGGTGAAACATTTACCTGTATCCCTTTACCAAAGTTGACGGTACCATAATTTAGTAATTGTGCTCGCGCATTTCGTATTGCTTTTCTTCCCTTTTTGTAGGAACACAATAAGAAACAATATGATATCTTTTATTAGGTGTCGAGAGCTCATGAGTCGAGTATCACCGCACGTTCATCCGTTGCTTTTCGAAAGAAGATATTTCCAGCACAAGTCTGCAACAAGAGTTTGGTCAGTAATGAACAGTGGACCGACCTTTGAAATATCGCGCGTTCGGTTAGGGTCGATTTCTTGAAGAGGGCATGGTGGCCTTTTGTGCTCTTTGGGCTAGTGTCCTTGCAGGCATCATGGCAGAGGGAGAGCTAATGGAAGTCTTATTCTAGAGTTGGATCTGTCATGGCATACGCATGGCCCGGGAGAAATGGTCCTGCAGATACATTGTACTGCCCCCATATCAAACAGGTCAAATCGATTGGATGCACATACGATGAACCGTGCATCAACGCGTATTGAATGGCCAAATCAGCAGTCCACAATGAGTTTCGAGTCGGGACCACATAACACTAAAGGAGGCTGAGAATCCAAGCGAATACAGGTAAGCCATGGAAACTTCATTCATCCACGGCAGCTTGTACACTGCAGGGTACTTTGTAGGTCCCTCACCCTTGTCTCGAGCAAACCGTGCCCCTAAATTGTATGCCGGAAGACCGATTAACCGTACTCAGGTTCTGCACTTGCATCAACAGATGCACGGAGGATGTTAGTACTAGGACAGTCGAATCATCCTTCAGAGGATAGGAAGCTTTTCCTTCCAATATTTTGCAGTACTTTGCACTGATCAAGCAGAGAGTACAGTTAAGCCGGAATGAGCACCTGTTCTCATTACAGCTGCAGACCTTGTTTTCAACCTTCATCAGGAAAAAAACCATCAAAATCAATTGGCTCCAGAACTGATGAAAACCTTTCATGCACCAAAAAGAACAAATATGTCGAACTACATATTCAGCTGACAGAGATATTCAGGGCTTCGAATGCTGAAGACTGTAATCCATGGATGTATATGACAAGTTAATCTCCTCCGAATACATGAATTAAAACTGATTGTGCTTATTAGGCTCTGCAGCAGCTATTAGTCCCTTGCAAGTAGGGATGACAAATTTAAAGAGCATGTAAAACCATTGCCTTAACATGACAAGAGAATGTCTCTCCAATCAACATATTGAAAGAAGAAAAACAATGATCTGGTAAGGTACACTGAAACGGATCGATACAAATGCCTGAAAATGTTCTCTACCTAACAATTGTCTTCTATGTTACCCATCTCAGATTCTTACGGGCTCTTATATTTCAATATATGAAGTGAGAATAGCAGTGCTGAAACAAGCCCCTAGAGGCTTTCCGAATTGCGAGTAAAAAATGAGGACTTGCACAATTAGCTGCCTGAACATATACATAACAAGCCTACCTCAGTCAAAAATCCTCTCCCCAGTTGAGAAAATCAGAAAAACAAACGAACTCAGAATGCAGAGTAATCCCGGTATCATAAACACTGTATTCCAGCTTCCAGGACTCGAGAGATCGGAATAACTTGCTTTAGCAGCCTCGAGGAGCCGCCCAGTGAGATCGACACCGACGATTCCTGCCAGTGTGCCAGCTGTATTAGAAACTCCCATCACAATTCCAGCATATCTCGGAGCAATGTCCATGTGATTCACAGCAAACCCGGCTCGGCCCAAGGCCAAAGAACCAAGAGCCACCGACGAGCAAAACACAGCCCCAGAAGAGCTTCTAAACAGGGGAAGCACCATCAGTGCCAATGAAGCCACTATGAACCCAATTGTGTTAAGGACTTTCCGGGTTCTCGTCACAGACATGATTCTTCGGGTGATTAAGTGGTCTGCCAGAACTCCTCCAACATTTGAGAATATGAACATGTTGAAGTAGGGCAGCATCTTAGAAGAACCCATGTCCTGGAGGCTAAGCTGCAGGCCTTGTTCAAAGTATGTGGGGAGCCAGTTCATCAGCACATAGAGCGCATAGTGGAAGGTGAAGTTGTTTATCACAATTGCCCATACCGGTAGGCTTAACGTGATTCTCTTCCAAGGGATTCCTCCCGTCCTCACCGAACTCCCCCCATTCTCTACTTTCACCTTCTGGGCTCCTTTGACCGGCAACAAGGACTCACCAAAACCAGCAGCAGCAGCCTTTGAATGCTCTGACCGAGGCGGGTCACTTGCATACTTGAACCAAAGCAAGGACCACAATGCTCCTAATGTTGCTTCAGCAACAAACACCGACTGCGGGCCCCGAAACTTCACCAGAGTTGGAAGCAAGAGCATCCCCATGGCCGCACCGAGGTACATCCCTGAAGTCGTGAGGGATACAGATCTGGACCTTTCATGAGGTGGGACCCACTGAGCTAGGACCGTGTGGATAGATGGAAATATGAATCCCTGTGCGACCCCGACAAGCAAGCGGGCAATGACCAGTACCGCGACTCTATTTGGATCCAGTGGGACGAAGGCACAAGTTAAAGACCATAACACGAAAGAGAGGAAGAGGACTCGCCTTCCCCCAATCTTCTGGGCTGCCCAGCCGCCAGGGACCTGAGAACAGGCATATCCATAGTAGAAGGTGGAGAGTATGGTGCCTTTGCTTGACTGGTTCACTCCAGCAGCATCAGCTGCGACTGTGTACGCGATGGAAAAGCCAACCCGTTCGATATAGCACACAGATGTGCAGATGAAGGTCAAGATGACAATTAGGTACCGCTTTGGAAATTTCATCCTCCTCATATTTCACCACTGATTTTGTTTATTGCATATATCTCAGTTCATACACATGCATGATGCTCCATTCAATGCCATCGCCACCAGATTGCTTTCCGTCAATTCCTCCCCGCAATAAGGTGGCTGTCCTCCTCTTTAGAGGTAATCAAACTAATTAATGCCAACTTCTGCGAGGGAAACAAAGGGAAGCGATATATATTAGTGACTATCAAATCAACAAATCACGGCAATGCGAAAAACATGGCTTAGTGTCTTTATAAGACCTCGACATAAACAAAACAAAAGAAAAGGGTGTGGAAATGCGGAATGCCAATGGATGTGTGTGCCTTTCTTGAGGAAGCATGCCGCAAGACCATATCAAGAACACTAACAGGTATTAACATTGTGACTCCTTGAGATATCAGAATGAGCACTAAATGCCCTGCATCTAAAACAGGAACGAGACGCATTCCGAAGAAGAACAATACTAGGCGTTCAGCATCACTGTCAACCCAAAGGGATGAAAAAACTGATGAGGACAATGTCACAATCAGCTCAAATCTGCCCAAGAACAGAGGCACATTTCCCTTCTGGGAAATTTCTGCACACCCTCCAAGAACCACGCAAACTGCAGAATCCCCCGATTCGGCAATCAAATCTTTCGACAAACAATTATGCGAGAACCCCACATTCCGTAATGCCAAAGAACCATACATTCCGATGCAGCCGACCAAGAATGGGAAACCAGTGGACACCCAGAATGACGAGGGTGAGGGAAGATCAGGAAAGTACCTGCAAATGGGCAGCAAAAGGGCAGTCGCCGATCGGGGGAGATTGAGGCTCAAGAAGTCAACTTTCTGGCAGGGGGTTGCTGGGGCGAGCACGATTGAGGCGGGAGGGGCGGGGGAGGAGTTCACGTGTTGGCGGAGGAGCCGTCAGTGCTTTGACTTCAGGGATGAAGGGGCCATTTGCCGGAATACAATACTGTTGATGAAGACGACTTTGGATTTGGGATTCGATCTCAACACAGCTGCGGGTTGTTTGTCGCCCGCTAGCTGCCGTCTTGAATTGACTCCTAACTGTGCCAAATCTATGGATGACTTCTCTGATGATGGCAGTTTTGAAAAGGAGGAAAAGATGAGATTTTTGGGAGTTACCATAAAATGAGTTTTTTTTTTTAATTAGGCTCTTTTTAAAACTTATTCTCAAACTAGACTTAGTTTGAAATCTAGATTTCTTTGTGTGAAATTATTTTAATTTAATTCATATTCTTTAAACTCATTTAAAAACACCCTAAAAAAGTAAAACCGGATCACCATTAAAAATATATTAGTTGTTTTGTCAATTTGGTTAACCGGTTAATCGAGTTTTTAAAAAATAATGAATTCTATATAGAAATTAATCTGTTCGGCTATTTTGAACAAAATTCTTAGGAGTCAAGCGTGAATCGAAGTCAATTTTTGTACCCCTAAAGATACTCCTATGTTGTATTTACTATACTCATTTTTTAGATTCGTTTAATCGAAATTTACATAAAAATTAATCGGGTTCGGCTATGTCATACGCAATTTTTTAGAGTCAAATGTAAATTAAAGTGGATTTTTGTGGACATTTTAGTTTGTTAATTTAATTCTCAATTATGTTTACTATTTAAATGATTTTAGTTATTTTACTGAATTTTATTTAGTCATTTTAGTATTATATATTTTTAAAACTATTTATGATTAAAAATCATGGAACTGTAGGTAAATGGATTGTAGTACGTCATTAATCAAATCGATTGTTGGCTACACACTGAATTGAAGTAGAATTGATTCTCAACCTACATCCTCGATTTTTTCTAACTGAACATACCCATCCTCGGGGATTTGCGGATGAGCAAACGTTAAAGGATTTAATTAAGGATGAATGATAATGGTGTTTTTACTTTTCACCTATCCTCTATTTGGTTAAGGACTTAATCAAATAAATTAAAATGTTTTGGGAAGATACGTAAAAAGAAGAATCATGTTACTTATTTCTTATTGGGCCAATGACTTAAATCAAACGAGTCAAAATGTTTTGGGGAATGTAAATAAGTAAATAAAATAATGTAAGTCTATGATGGGAATTAGTTAGCAAAGAAGTCTATTGTGGGAAATATTTTACAAAAGAGATCTAATTTGGACAAAAACTCCCATAAAAATTGGGGCAAAATTAATTGGAGAAGATATTGAAAATCGGGATTTAAGAAAAATTGCTTGCGTTTTGGTGCATTGTCAATTAAGATTACTAATCTCATAAAAAAAAAGTAACTAATACCATCAAAGGTAGTGGTCTAATGGTTTCAAACTTTACTCCTAAGTAGTTTGACGGTCTTAATGTCCCAAATTCAAATCCCCTCTATATTCGCGGTTGAA
Source organism: Punica granatum (assembly GCF_007655135.1). Classification (NCBI taxonomy): domain Eukaryota; kingdom Viridiplantae; phylum Streptophyta; class Magnoliopsida; order Myrtales; family Lythraceae; genus Punica; species Punica granatum. Next base: position 3,672,516 of record NC_045128.1, read on the forward strand.
TACGAGAATCCGAACATTGCTTAGAGGGGATGACAAAGTCGCCACCACCGGTGTCCATCATTTTATCTATAAATTTTTTTTACCAATGCTACTAATTTAGATTTCCACTAAGATAGATTCTCACTTTTAAAAAATTACCAATATCATACATTATCATGTTTGGTTTAAGACCGGTAAAGTTATCTTAATGTAATCTAGATAGTCACCTCTGTTGATAATGTATATTACCAACTGAATAGAAAGACGATTATCTTGGACATCTAGATTATCAGTAATATACTTCGCCCAAACAAACATGGTAATCCGGTGGGCCTTGAGAATTTAAAATCATAGTAACCCCTACGAATTATCTCATACCAAACACTATAATAAAACAACTTATAGGAATTCATGAAAAATAAGTCATGCACGGTAGATAAAAGAGAGTTATGGATTCATTTGGGGCATCCTTATGATGGGATGCAACCCGATTTCGTGAAATGGGGAATCGTGAAATCATGTGGGACGCGGTTATGATGGAATGGAATCGATCTCGTTTCAGTGAAAGTAGTTTTGAAAAGCACATACAATAATTTGGTGGCATAGTGCTCTATTAGCAATTACTTTTAATAGACTGCTATATGAATTTAGGGTCGAAATTACCAAAAGCAATTAAATGCCAAACGTTAGGGTTCTTATGAGTTATTAGCGGGATTCCCACTCTACCTAACATGGCGGCCACGCTTAGACTATATTCAACGGTAGTTTCTATTTCAGTCTCTAAAGTGGACCCATCATTGATATATAATAGTCACATTACACACTCAATAAAAAGAGATATTCATCATTTCAACCATTATTTCTATTTTTAAATTTCTTAATTGGGACTCACATATATATTAAAAAGCCAAAGGCTTTGGAACCCAAAGCCATAAAATCTGGTCATTGGAGCATTGCTCCCAATGACCGAATTTATAAAATAAAAAAATGAAAGTTACTATCTTGCGGGGCTCATTGCCGTCACGCGATCATAGCTCATTACGTCTCTGTCAGAGAGATGTGTCTCTCTGATAGAGATGCCACAGTGCCCTATTCTTTGGGCCGAGTCTCTGGAGACGCTAGGTGGTGCCTTTCCTCGAGCTCCAGAGATCGGCGCTAGGGGTAGTCTTAGTGTCGCTCATATATCGGTACTACTCTTTGATAGCACAATATAGATATGTGCAAAGCGTTCCTAAAACTAATCGTTGTTATCACCATGAATATTGTCATGTTAATATTTTATATCACTATAGTTCTTTTGTTTTTTTGTGAGTTAAACCTTTGGATATCTTCAAATAACGATAGAAACATATTATTCATCCTAAAATGAAAATTGTTCCTTTTTTAAACAAAGTAGGTCATGGGCTTAAAAAAGGAAAAAAGAGTAAAGTGACATAGAATCCCATTGGCTGAAATACCTTGCTCTTGGTTTTTTAGTTGGATAAGTGATACAACTCAATTTGATTTTGTGAAATGATTGCAAGTGTGAACAAATATATTGATATATGAGAATATATATATGTGTGTGTGAAAGTAGATGGAGAGTTTTTTTATCATAAATTAATTTTTAAAAATGATTAGAAAAAGTATGAAGTATTATTAAATGAAAATTTAAAAATAATTCGAAAAAATATGAGTGAGAAAGTATTATTAAATGGAAAAAAATATAATTATATCGTTGAATCTAGAAAAAAAATAAAGTTAAGTTGGATAAAATTAGATTATTATTCAAAAATCAAACAAAGCCTTAATTTTCAGGTCGCTCGAAAAACTATAACTTGACGATGAAGTCACAAAATAATGAAAAAAAAATCAACAGTAAAATTGGAAAATGTACTTCCCCTACTCCATTGTCCATACTCCATACCCATTTCTCCAAGCAAAAGTTTAATTTGCACCCTAAAGTCTAAGGTTAGTTCTACTTTGCGCCCCTGTATATACGCTGTCACAAAATGCACCCTTAAGTTTGTCCCTCTTTACACTGCGACCCCTCTGTCCCGTAATTGTTGGACTCAAGAGAGGTCAAGCTGCCCTGCCTAGTAGGGGCGAATCCAGGATTTTCGTTCGGGGGGGCAAAAATATTGCTTGATATAAATAGTACATAAATTTTTTTTCAGGGGGGCAAAGTGCAAATTTTACATAAAAAAATTCATAAATTAACATAATTTTGGGGTAAAATTGTAAAAAAGCCAAAGTTCAGGGGGGCAATTGCCCCCCCTGGTATTACATTGGCTCCGCCCCTGCTGCCTAACTTGTTTAATGCCAACATTTTCAGGGCAAAGTATGGACGCGGGAAGAGTATCATGTATCGTATCTACTTATTAAAACTGTAGAGAAGTTCAAAATATTTGATCGATACAAAAAAAAAAAAAAAACTCACCAGCAATAGTAGAAGAAATTGAGGCAAGTGATTCAAACATACATGGAACTGCTAATTTCTGCAAAATGATTGAGGCGGGCATTGTACCATCACGTGAACCTGTCAATCATGGTGCGAAATGGATTTCAGTGTCGAACTTTGTGATCGCATTGTTGATCAAGGTTCCTTGCAACACGACGCAAAATCAAAAATTTCACAATGATAACTGACGATATTACTTTTCTTTGGAAGTGCAATGACGAGTTACCACGATCGTCTGTGGCACACGAGATCACTCTGTTGCTGTCTATTGTCTATAAAACATATGATGAGATTTTATGTTGTAAGACATGCTAGGGATGGTTCAGGCTTCCTTTTGGTACCTTTTTCTTTACATTCACGACATGTTTCGATGGTTCATGCCTCCTCGACGGTCCGATCCTGCGACGATAACATTTTACCTACGAAATTCTAGAATTACTAATGGAACAGACTCGTAATTCACCGACAATGTCTATCATGATGAGTGAACGTTTGAGACTGACCGCATCAGGACAAGAGCGAACGGGGCCACCCGGCCGGCAACACCGCTACGTGTCGGAATGCCGTGAAGTGGATGGGGAAGCTCCCGCCACGTACCACCGTGCATTGGACCCCATGTAACCCCCGCCGCCTCACAGGTGGCGGCGCTGGCAGGGGCTGCCGCTACGTCTGCTCCCCCTATATATGTCAAGCAACTTCATCCGATCTCGGAAAAGCCGTGCACTGATCCAGTTTTATCAGCTCCATCAACGTACCACAGCGAGGCTGCAGCTTTTGTCGAGAACGAATTGGACGGAGACATGGCGGACCGGCGGGAAACAGCCATGGCGGGCTGCAACGATCAGTGCGGATGCCCCTCCCCCTGCCCAGGAGGAGATGCTTGCCGGTAATGACCGTTGAGTTCATTCCATCTATGCGTTGGTAGGTTTCTTTGAGTACTCGAAGATTAGCCGATCTTTGAGGGGGAATATATCGTTTCCGACTTAGTGATGTAGACACGAGCTGATTCGGACGATCCGTGATCATCATCTGTTTACATGCAGGTGTGCTACGAAGGAGAGCACGGCGGGAGGAGCGGACCACAAGAAATGCCCGTGCGGGGAGCACTGCAGCTGCAACCCCTGCACCTGCGAAAAGAGCCAGGCCTCCTCCGGCAGCGGCAGGCCGAGCTGTACGTGCGGCCCTGGGTGCACGTGTGAGACATGTGCCGCCTGAGCGGAGCGACTTAGCATGATATATACATACGGGAAGAGCGTAAATAGCTACTAAGGTTGTGTAATGTGATCATCATCGGAGCTGAGCATAAAATAGCTACTAAGGTTGTGTCATGTGATCATCATCGGAGCTGCGTATGTGTAGAGCGATGGGATTCCCGGTATGTGTAGAGCAATGAGATTCCCGACATCGGGTTTGTTGATGGTCGGGTTGTGTGTGTTGTCTTTGCTTTAATGAACATCTATAAAACCGGACGTATACTTTGTTAGTCCCAGGAGTTTCTGGACTTCTTTGTGTTGTTCGGCATATTTGTTCCACATGCACTCATGCAGCTGCATTATGATTGCGACCGAGTAATCCATCATCCATTCGTTTTGTTGGTGCTGATCAACCATTCGATTTGTTAGTGCTGATCAATCATAATATCGAGCAAGGGTCGAAATACCCTCGTGTAAAAACAGTAGGATCAAAAAGTGAACACCTATCTCTGCACGCAGAGCATCAATGCCGATGTTCGTCGCCGGATGACTACCAATTGTTCCAGGAAAATCAAGTCCAAGTCCGGTGTTCCGGGCCTCAAAACAACCAACGTCAAATCCAGTGTCCCGAAGCTCAAATGACCACATTCACGATCAGTATGAAATGACCTACCAAGATGGTAGGCGAAACGATCCCAATTGCAATGAAAAATCAGAATGAAGCATTGCAGTTGCAACGGCTGGATTCCGGACCTTATTCAATGTTACAGCCAGCATAACATACGGTATTTCAGGAAAAACGTCAATCTGCTTCTATAGAGAACGTGACAACCTCCTCTTTCCATGCTTCCTTCTCGAGATTCCTTACGAAAAAACTCACTTCTCGATTCAACTTCACATATACAGCTGACGTGCTCCTTGTCCCGTATCGACCCTTTAGGAAGAAATAGCAAAGAAATTCATTCAGATCGGAGCTTAATAAGGAAATAAAGATCGTTTAGATCAGACCATGCTCCATAGAAACAAAAGTACATTCGGCTGTAACGGCTCTTGTATAGTGGGAACTTTCAAATATACAACTGGCCAATAGAACTTCCGGGACTTACCAGCGGGCTATCGAAGTCCACGAATACTGAACTTGCCGGGAATTCAAATTCAGGAGGATAGATACCGGGGAGTAAGCTCTGATCTTCGTCCTTAATCGTGCTCATCATCAGTCCACAAGCCATCTCTTTTGCAGGGAGTTCGCTATGTCCATGTCTGTCCAATAGTTCTTTGAAACCGTCCCTCAATCTCTGCGCCTGGTTGATTTACAAAACTCAAAAAGGGGGATGAACGGCAAAGCAAACAATGCGGTAAAGGATAGACTGGACGAAGATTTCGTAACTTTCCAATGACAGCACCCAGAGTTTAAAATGCTAAGCAAGGATAGGAAAAGCTGCGATTCTCCTCATACCTTAGGCCAAGGGGAGTCTAGACTTGCATTTGAGAGGACATGAAGCCCCGGGGAGACTTTGGACATGAAACCTGAACTCCCTTTTGGTCTATTGGTCACGTAAACCATGGATTCAGATATAAAGTCAGCTACTATCAGGTTGAATCCATTGTACCGGTGCGTCTCCTTCACGACCTCGCGTGCAAACTCCAATGGACTCTGCTTGCTCTGTGAATAATAGAATGAGAAACTAAGATTTATATTTCTCTATGGAGAATCTCTCAACTTTTGATGACACCCTTGCCAATCCTACAACATGATAACCGAGATGCTTCATATAAAGTCTTCGTCGTTTTTCAGCTTTTTATTTATGCACACAGTGTAAACAAGATGAAGCATTATCATGAAACAGCATAGGCTGTCCCAAGTAGCCATCTGACCAATCCATAGAGTTTCAACTCACAACTTGCAAGTACAGACATGATCACTATACAGGAGATCAAAGGGAACTTAGAGCGATGTATATCACTTAAACATCACATAGATAAGCCCGCAATTTACTCTTAGATTGCAGAGTCAAGGGAAGAGTCATCACCATATACCCAGATCGTGCAGTGCAGTAAATAAACAAAGATCATAATGAAAATTTTCAGTTAGTTCTTTTGCATCAACCGAATATATTAGTAGAACAATCACTCATTTGAATGCTCAAATCTTAATTTGAACCGGTTCGATATAGCCAAGCAGAACTTGACCACCCCAGCCTCTCATCCCTTTAATAACTGGAAGATTATGGATGAACTTAGACATTAGACCGATTTGAAGCTGAACCAACCTGCAAGAACCGAACGGGGAGGTCTCCTCTGGTCTTAGCCTGAGGGATCTTTTCGACTTCCCGGAAATTCGTAATAAAAGCCAGTCTCCCATTCCGCGAACAGGCAAGCCAAGTCCCACCAGCCAAGACATCTCTCCCTCCCAGTATTTGCACTCCCTCACTATCCCACCATGCCAGAGCTTCTGCTGGCCTTTCACAACACCATAACTCGATCAATTTGCATATCCCGAATCGTCAAATTACACAAAAAGGTACTATCTTATATCAAAATTACAACCTATAGCAACCGATTCCAACCGAAGTCATCATCTTTTTTTCCATTTTTTGATCTGAGTGATCCTGTTAGTGACATATACACTGATGGCCGAATGGTGCAGTATGAAACTATGATCTCAATCAAATGAATGGAGACAACCCAAATTACGCTGACAAAACACAACCTCGGAGCTGGCGAAGGTTTAATCGGAAAGCTTCATGTTGGAAGAAACTCACCGGTCATGGTATTCGTCTCTGTTGTGGAGGAGGAAGAACTGGTAAAGCGGGTGACACCGCCATAGGAAGACGGCTATACACATCGGGTGTGGAACTGATGAGAGGCTTTCGAGGTTCCCGGCGGCTGTGCTGATCGGCGGTCGATCGAACTACCCGTTGTCTTCCCCTTCTTCTCTCCGTCGAGGGCTGACGCGATCGTTCAATCTTATCCGCCGGTGCTGCCGAGGCTATTGATTGATATAATGGCTGAAAGTTGGAGACGGCCGGGATTAGGCAATGGGGTCCATTTTTTTAATTCCGTAAACTAAATTACGATTTTTAGTTTACGATGACATTGCTCTCGCAGTTACGAAGATTGAAGTTTTGATCGTCACTGCCCCTTTTAATAAGCGCGCTCTTCCCGAAATCGACTTTGCTTAACACTTCATCTGAATCTCGAGAAAAATACTGGATTATGTTCTTTTCTGAGTAATTTCCGAATATAATCTCATCGTTTTTCTTATACATAGTCTTTCTGTTTCTCCTAGGTCATTGATCGCAGATTGTTGCATCGCACTCGAGTTAATGGTCGATTGGAGCTATTATCGGATATAGCGTATCGAAAATTCTTAAGAGCAGCCATGACTGATCAGTTCGACCTGTTGATTGAATTTGATGGAGGAATTCGCGTATTCCTCTTACATTTATAGGCAATGGCATCTACGTAAAGAATTCCGGCATACTAAGTAGTAACGGATATCACCAAGCTTGTCATTGTTAAGGCCTTCAATAGCTGCGCGTATATTCAGTGAATGACTCGGTGATTGGGTGAGCGCATTGCAGAACGGAACATTACAAAAAGATCACCTCCCGATCCTCTTCTTCAATAGAGAAAGTGACAGTATTTTCCTTCCATTCTTCATCCTCGAGATGCCTCTCATAAAAGCTCACCTCCCGATCCGACTTCACGGACAATGCAGATGTGCTCCTCGTCCCGGCGGGATCCTTCAGCAAGAAAGTGAAGTTCAGTCAGATCAGAGAGTAACAAGAAATCGAATATGCTGCTCCTTTATCTTCTGTAACAAACCTTTTGCAAGAAAATAATATGAAGTTCATTCCTTCAGATTGAATCCCTAACAAGAAAATCGATGATGGTTCGGGTTGGACCTGTTGACAAGATAATGAAACTCATTTGTTTACCAGCTACAAATCCTGTTTGTAGAATTCAAGCAACTTACCAATGGGAAGTCGGTGTCCACGAATACAGAACTCAGCTCATATTCCAGTTGAGGAGGATACACGCCGGGTAGTAAGCTCCGGTCCTTGTCCTTGATTGTATTTTTCATCAGTCTGTCGGCCATCTCTTTTACAGGAAATTCGCCATCTCCATACACGTCTAGTAGTTCTTCGAATCCATCCCTTAATCTCTGCTCCTGGTTGATTTACAAAAACTGTCAAAGATGGGGGAGACTGCGAAGCAAACCATGCTAAGAATATGCATCTCTCAGCGTGATGCCGTAAAAGATAAACTAGATGCCCCGACTGACTTCACTTTCAGGCTATGACCGATGGAGTATGCAACGCCAACGAGAAAACGAACCACTTGTTGAGGAATTCTGTTTACCTTAGGCCAAGGGGAGTCTAGGCATGCATTTGAGAGGACATGAATTCCCGGCGAGACTTCGGAGACGTAATTGGAATCTCCTTTTGGTCTATTGGTCATGTAAACCATGGATTCAGAGGGAAAGTCGGCCACTATCAGGTTATAACCATTGTACTGGTGCGCCTCCTCCACAGCCTCCAACGCAAACTCCAACGGACTCTTCTTGCTCTGCGAGCAGCCGGACAACATTTTACATAAGAAGGTTTTTTGGATTTCACTATTGGCCACATTATGCGAACGAGACGGATTACGATCATTAAACAGCATCATTTATCATAAGTGGATAAGCCAACCCGAGAACATTGCTGCAGCTTGCAAGTATCAACGTACTGAAACATTGCAGAACAGATGATAATAGACCAAGTTGGAAGCCGAACCGACCTGCAAGAACTGAATGGGGAGGTCTCCTCTGGTCCTAGCTCGGGGGATCATTTCGACCTCCCGAACGTTCGTGAGAAAAGCCATCCTGCCGCTCCTCGAACAAGCAAGCCAAGTCCCTCCAGCCGACACATCTCTCCCTCCTAGTATTCGTCCTCGTGGACTACCCCACCATGCCAGAGCTTCCGTTGGCCTTTCACAGCAATATATAGCTCGATCAGTCCACAAATCTCAAACCGTCAAATTACACGTACAGCTCAATCATTGTAACGAACTTACAGATCAATCCTGTCACAGAAAAATCCCCCTAGCACTCGAACTCGGCCAGAATCAGCACTCATTAGTACGTATAACTCGTTATCGCACTAATTATTAGGGTAAATGCCTCGTATTAAGTCTTACATAAAAAAAAAAATGCTAGCTATAAATAAATAGCATGTATATATATTAACCGCTTCGTCATGCGTCCGTTCATGTAAAAATTATCTTTCTAGTCGAACTAATGACTCGATCTTACTTTTCAACGCAATATAAACAAGTTTTCGGTAAAAGTACACGTGCAACCTACGGGGTAAGAAGCTTAGTTAAGTTATGCAGAACCGAGCTCGGAGCTAGCAAATAAGCTTCGGTCGATCGGGTTGATCAGACTCACCGGCTGTAATATTCGTCTCTGTTGTGGAGGAGGAGGAGGGGATAGAGCGGGTGAGACCGCCACAAGAAGACGGCAATGCACATTGCGATGGCGTTGCCGGTCGTCCTCTGCTTTTTCTTCTTCTCCGCAGGGTGTGGAGGACTCAAGCGCCGCCGTCGTTCAACCTTATCCTGCAGTTTTTATGCTTCACAAGCCAGTCAGAGACCGCCACTTGGGTGAGATTCTCTGCAAGTGGTCTGCCCTCTGTCTCTCTGTCGGCTTGGGCTTTTGCATGCAACGACTTAGAAAAGGGAAATCATACTTCACGACTAACTAATAATTTCTAGCAATTCTCTTGTCGGAGCGTCGAATTTGGTGGTGCTGAAACTAAAGATGGGTGACTACGTCAGCTGGGGTATTCGATAAATTTTTACTAATGAGCGGGATGAGTCCGCCCTGATAACTATAGGGTATCCGATAAATTTTTATTTTGTTATAAAGATATTATTTTTGAATGCGTAAATTCATCCGAAAATATGAAACAACTGATGTCGATCGGGAAATAGAATAAAACTACTGGCCGGGTGAGTTAGGGGGCGAGACCAAATGCCTAATGGCCCAGAAAGCCTAAGACATGGGGACAAAGTCCATGGATAATTTGTACAAATAGGTATATCCGTGAAGAGGAAGGACCAACTTCTACATTCCCATTTTAGAAATCCATCTCTATCTCCTTTCCCTCTCTTTAGCCAACCGAAGCTCTGCCGTTACTCCACCACGCCGCTACACATCTCCATCGTACATGGGCGTCAAACATGAGATCTTTTTTAAGAAAAAAGATGTCGAATCAACTCGATCAATTTATGTTGGTCGTTCCTCATTTATTTTTATTTAATGCGTCATAGAACAGTTCCAAATCTCTCCCTAATAAGAAAGTTAAGGTATCGTACCTATGTCCCGTGCAAGGACACACCTCTCCCCGCGATAGCTTTTGTCTTAAATTTTTAGCCAAGCCTAGACCACAAACACGCTGAAGAGGAAAGACGTTCTCAGAGAAAACGCCTTCAACGTTGGTAAACTTATATTCGACTATGAATCTCTTATGTAGTTTGGCATGTGCATTGCATGCGTGCTTCGACCTTACTTCATGCTTGTTTAGTTCAACCATATATATAATTGTTGATGGAAAAGTGTTGAAATAAAGGGCTAATAAAAAAAAAAGACAAATTATTTTTAGTTCACAATCTTCCAGCTCTATTTTTTATTTTTATCCTAAACCTTTATTTATTTTTATCCTTAACGTAAGCAGTCTTTTTTCCTTTAGTTCTTCTATTAAATCTTCCAAAAAGAAAAAGTTTTACGTCCAAAAATATTTTAAAATGATCAATTTTAGTAAAAATAATTTTAAAAATATAAAAACAGATAAAAAATAATTTTTTAAAAAAGACGGAAGGATCTTAGGAAGGGGAGAGAGCTACCAGAGAATCGTTGACGGCCACCCCCCTCCTTCAAGGTAGTCGGTACCCCCAAAGGTCGTCGACAACCTTAAAGGGGGAGGGAGGCCTCGTCGCTGCTACACCTCCTCCTCTAAGGAGGTCGCTGGGAATGTCAAAGGGAGAGGTGTGCGTTGGCGAGGCTCTAACAATCCCCTCTCCCTCTCCCGATCCTTATGTCCGTATATTTTTAAATTTAATACGTTAAATATTTATTAATTTTTAAAGATACTTTTTTGGATGAAAAGCCGATTTTCTAACAAAAAAGAATTGTACCTTAGGAAGGAAGAAAAAAAGGGGAAAATTTAAAAATGAGATTGAACGGAAAAAAAAAGGATTAAGATAAAAATGAAAAAATAATCTAAAATTGAAGGCTAAAAATAGTTTTTTTCCAAAAAAAATTACTACCAATTATTTTCTTGGGGGGCAAAAATGGGGAAAGGGAAACATACCCAATCCAGCTCCCTTTACGCAACAAACAAACGCAGCCCCCACTAGGCCACAAGTCAAAAAGACGTTGAGGACTCTCCAACTCCCCCTCGTCCTGCCACGTGTCCCCATCCCCTCAGGCAAAGACAAATCTCACCCGGCCCACTTCATACCCGCTTCATCCGACCCGACCGCAGCCCGGCATGTCCGGCCACGTGTCACATCTCTCACGCAGTTCTTGCCCCGTCACGTGCCCTGCATGCCCTAACCTCGAAGTTATGCGTTCGAAAGGGTTCTGTCAATATCAATTTGCCCCCTCAAAGTTTACCCCGTCTCACTTTCTCCCTCTTGGGTTTCAACTGTAAAAATTTGTCCCCGGCTCTAATTGCATAAAAAAGGAAATCCCTTTAATCCATTTCAAATATATTATTATAATACTTCAATTATTACCAAAAAGAGAATTACTATTTTTAAGCCAACAAAAGGATTACTATTTTGATTTTTATAATATGGGGACATTATTAATTTTGGTTCGGTTTACCATTTCTATTGGCCATTACAGTAATCCGAAACTATATTAATTTAAAGAGAATATGAAAATTATTAATAATTTTTCAAATAGGATAAAATAATTCACTACCAAATCTGATAAAATAAATACGTGGGATAGTTAATCACTGACTATTCAAACTATGATAAGACCGTTAGAGGCCAGACTGCAATGAGTGTGACCATATTTATTGTCTGATCCTAAGAATATTCAACTGTGTGTATTGTGAGCATTCAAAAATCCAAGTTTAGAATATGGGATTTAGTAAAAGCATGTAACAGTGTCGCTAGAGGCTTCAGACCTCAGTGATGGTATCAATAACAGGTTGGCTATTTAACAGTGCGTGTGAGTATTGTGGCCACTTAAAAGAGCGAAATTTAAGGAAAATGTTTCGTAACAGTTAGATATTTACAAAAACTAGAAACGATAAATCTTTTTTACAATAATACAAACGTTGGATTAGATTTGAAAATGACAGAAAATATAAGAATTTCTTACAAAATTTATAATATTAAGTGACAATAGGACGTTCCGTGGATTCCCATCGTGAGACATCAGGGGCACATTCCGGAAATTACAAAAGTTTAGGGGTCATAGTGAAATTACCTACACCGACGGGTGCGAAACAGAAATTACGAACAAAAATGGGTAAAGAAATTCGAAAGGGCAATTCTAAGTAATGGGGAAGAAATAATCCCCTGTTTGTCTCTCTACAGAAGAGAGAGAGAGAGACAGAGAGAGAGACAGAGAGGAGAGAGAATGGGTAAGGTAGTGGAGGGGAAGAAGAAGAAGGGGAGGCCATCCCTATTGGATCTCCAGAAGCGGAGCCTGAAGGAGCAGGGCCAGGACCAGGGGCGGCCCAATTCCGCCCCCAAGCCGCCGCAGAATTACAGGGTTGCCACCCCCGCGCAGCTCCGCCGATCCACCCGCCGGAACCCCGCCCCCGACGGAGCCTCCTCCCCTGACGAGCGCGACGGGGAGGACTCGTCGCCCGGGGGACGGCGCCGCGAGAAGAAGCTCAAGCTCGTCCTCAAGCTGCCGAATTCGGGCTCCGGGGCCGGGGGCGGGCCGGATTCCGGGGCCGAGGAGGATGGCGACGAGGCGCAGAACCAGAGGAAGCGCAAGATCGCGGCTATTGGCGACGGATCTGGAGCTGGCGTCAGCAGCGAGAAGGTAAAGGTTCGATCTTTTTGGGCATCCTGTAAGAAAAACAGAGGCTTTTTAAAATTGGGGGGATTTTGGGAGGGGCCTGTGGCTTGGCTGTGCCTCTGATAGAAATGCGGATTTGTCGTTTCCTGGTACTTTTGGGGGAATATAGGTTGACCCGATTTTTCCAAAAAAAAAAAGTCCTTGAAAATCGGGCCTTTTATTGAACTGTGGCCTCTGCTAATAATTGGGGGTTTTTAAGACAATTTCTACTGGTAAAGGGGTTGACTTGCAACCTCTAATTCCTCAGTATCTTCTATTCTGAGATTTTTGCGATTTAATTCTTCATCTCTCTCCTGCAACATTTTGGGGTTCTTGCTGCTGCTGCTGCTGATAACCCCTTCTTGTGTCTGCGCAGTCTAATGATGATTAGGCTGTCTGTCAGCGTTCCTTGGTAGCAGCAAAAGTTTAAATGTCTTTTCTTTAATTATTATGCACAGCTCTCTGCTGTTCTTTACCTTTTTCTTTTCCTATAATGGAAACTAAACTGCAGTGGCTTTGTCTGCATTAATAGTAACTGTTGTTTAATGGAAATCTACAGGGGGAGAAGCTTACAAAATCTGGAAATGGCCATCAAGGTTTGCCATATAAGTGTCTGCCCTTTTTTCTGACCATCGTGAAAGACATGAATTTGCGCTTGTGTTGTTGAATTGTGTCGGGTTTTGGGTGTTGCAGCGGCTCAGCAGCTGGATTCTGGCGTATCAACTCCTTTGCCTGACAAAAAGTTGTTGCTTTTTATCCTTGACAGGCTCCAAAAGTGCGTTCTTGTCCTGTTTCTGCTGTCAATTTTTGAGTACTTTTATGTGGGTTGGACTTGTTTTGCTCTTAGAGTTTGCTGAGTTGGTGTTGGCTTAATTTCAGGAAGGACACGTATGGGGTGTTCTCTGAACCAGTGGACCCCGAAGAAGTAAGTTCTGAAAGTGATCGTGCATCAACTACCTAAGACCAGTATTCATGAGCATAGTTTCCTTCTAATTTTTTGTGGCACTTATATAATGTAAATTCTTTCTTTATATTCTGTATAATACTCCTCAGCTACCAGACTACCATGACATCATAGAGCACCCAATGGATTTTGGCACTGTGAGGAAGAAACTTGCTAGTGGAGATTATGCGAAGTTGGAGCAATTTGAGGTTGGTTTATGCTTCATTCTGATTATATGTCTACTATAACTTTGTCTTCTCTCTAGTTCTTATTACCTATCGTTCTTCACTTGTTATGCACCAACTGAGATGCATGATACAGGAGGTTCCTTTGTTGTGTTGCCCTTCCCTTTCCACTGATTTATTGCATCTCTATATATAGCTTGGGCAAAAATTGCTCCTAGTCTCTCAGTTTCTTTGTTCTAGATAGTTCAGTTTAGCTACATGCAGTGGATATACTGGCATGAAGCATCTTTCCTTCGGTGAATGATATCTTGTGTGAGTCAAAATCTTTCCTTAGTTGTTTGTGATTAGCATGTAGGATGTCTTTCCGTCCATTGTCTACTGTTTGCAATTATTTCCATCAGCTTATTGGTGGGCTGAGACCTGCTTAGTACTTTGTCAGAATGATCGGTACGCTATTAAAGTAAGTCATTAAGTAGTTATTCACTCAATAATTGAGAGTGCTGTTGGGGATTGGAGGTTATAATGTTCTTCTGCTCATGACCTTTCGGCACAATTTACTAATTTAGTGTTTCATATGTGTACCGAATAAATCCTGAAAGCGAAATTCTACTAATGCCCAGTTTTTGTGGCTTGTTTCTAGCAGAGGAAATTAAAAAAAAATGTAGGTGTAATGAATCAATTAGATTATAAATGATTATGATTTCACTTTGGCAGCAGTATTTGGTTTGTGCAAATACTTACCCTGTCTGTTACTAGATTTACTTAACCTATCCATTATTAGATCTCCAATGTCATCAAATTTTGGCCGTGTAAGTGCTATTGATGAAAATGGAGAAGACCTCTTTCCAAATTACCCATGTCTAGGAAATAAAACCATCTTTGCATCTCCTATAGGTAGACTTCATCTTTGCATCCTCGGTGGATTTTCAAATTAATTGTTGAACATATTGCAGGTTTTTTAGTCATTCATGTATAATCAATGGTAGATTCCTTGTTTTTTAGTAAATTTGGCCGTTCCTTCAACTGTTGCAGTTATAATGTGAATGCACAAAATCATGTTTTACATGACAGTCAATCTGTTCTCGGATGACTCTGTCCCTTAGGGTGTGCAGTTTCTATAGTTCACACATTATTCTGAAATTGTTTAAATTGGGGTTTCCAAACATGTGAGTGGAGAGAGAATTTATTATCCACCAGCCAAAACAAAATATATAAAGGGCGGCACTGCTCATAACCTATTTGCTATCATGCTTAGATGGTTGAGAACTTGACGATATTCTTCTAACTCTTTATAGTGCAGAAAATGCGCTGCATTGACAAATCTAAATAGACTGTATCCCCTAATCGACGACGGTTTACCTCCATGTTTAACTCGCTATGTTGTCGTTCTGTGTTTTGTAAACCACTGAACTGTCCATAGAAAGGAATTTTTCCACCTGTAGTTAATTATTCTGTTTTCGCTGAAAGTCGTAATGATTGAGATCTTTTATGTTATCTGCAGAGTGATGTTTTCTTAATCTGCTCAAATGCAATGCAGTACAATGCTCCGGACACAGTATATTTCCGACAGGTATAACAGTTATATTTCCAACCTGTAGCTTTCAGTATATTAGCAAGTTTCCATTTTTATCTAACCTTTCTATTTCTAGGCACGTTCCATTCAAGAACTGGCGAGAAAGAACTTCGACAACTTAAGGCAGGACAGCGACGTAAATGAACCGGAACCAAAAGTAGTCAGAAGAGGCAGACCACCGACAAAGCATTTGAAGAGACCACCAGGAAGGCCACCTTTAGACCGTGCTGGTTCTTCAGATGCCACCCTTGCTACTGGGGGAGAGAATGCTGCATCCACAAACTTTGATCTGAGGAAAGGATCTTTCTCTGCAGACAAATCAGGTCTGATGAATTCATCAGGACGGCTTCGAAATAACGATGTTTACGCAAGCTGGTTATTGGAGAACAGATTTGAGAGAAATGATGAATATGCAGGTCCCTGCTAAAGCATTTTTCCTAGTGTTTAGCCTCAGGACGTGTATCATGAGTTTATTTACTATTGCTTTAATCATCTTCTTCCACAGGCGCCTCATCAAAGGGCAGTCTGATGAAGCTCGGGAAAAAACAAACTGTACCAGATGAGAATCGGCGTAACACATATAAACAGTACCATCCTTCCACTTCGGGACGCGAGCCTACTGTTTTGGCCACCTTCAACCGGGAGAGGAAGCAGTTGATGCCGGTATATAAACCAATCATTTTATTGCTCACTTTTTCCTTAGCAAGAGGGACTTACTATACTCTGAGAGATTCAGGATCTCATCTATAGATTTTGTAAAGGGAAATGATAGGAAGTACAGGGAGAAATCATTAAAATTCCGCACAGCCAACGGAAGTTCATCTATTAATCAAAGAGTTCCTGCTAAAGTTGATCAATTGATCCAAAATGCAAATCCCCTCGCTGTGTTTTCTCTGTTCAGTCCTCAGTAATAGTAGCTTATTGGTTTTCTTATCTTCTTCCGCCAATTTTTGCAATGATCAGGTTGGCTTACAAGCAGACCATGGTTACGCAAGAAGCCTAGCTCGGTTTGCTGCAAATCTGGGACCCGTAGCTTGGAAGGTTGCTTCGAGAATGATCGAAAGGTCTCTGCCTGCTGGCGTAAAATTTGGTCCCGGGTGGGTTGGAGATGATGATTACTTACCCCCAAGACAGTTCCAACTTGCTTCGCCCGGCTTATCATCCTTCTGGCCCTTCTCTATTTCTGGAAGTTCAGGTTCTAAGGATACAGATCATGCTACCCCCTGCCAACAAGATAATTCAGCAGATAAGCCAGAGGGAGAACATTCCAATTCACCGGAGAAGCATCCACCTTCAGTTCCCTCGAGCGAGCCTCTCCCTCCTCCCTCAAAGAACCGTCCTTGGCCTGTCTCTGGGGATGAAGGATCAAAGTCAATAAGGCCTCCATTTCAGAATTATACTAATGGGTTCACGGGTCCTTTTGGGTACAATAGTAAAATCGCTGCAGCTCACATGGGAAAGATGATTGGAGCTAGACCTTCTTCTGGGTTTCATTTCCATCCCCCGAGTTCAGTCGACGCAGAACCCAGTACAGATACAAGTTCTCATCATCGAGGACCCACCGATAGCATAGATCGGGAAGACCCCAATACTTTGCACAATAACTCAGGCCCTACAAGATCATTGCCACAGCAAAAACCAGAGCTGGTGGTGTCACATCAGCAGAAGCATGAATCAGTGCCACCCGACCTTAATATCAGGTTCCATTCTCCGGGGTCCCCTAATTCTACTCGGGTGGATCCGGCTCAGCCCGATTTAGCATTGCAACTATGAGAATAATAATGATAGCAATGATTATACATATTCTTTATCTCTCTCTCTCTCTCTCTCTATCTATGTTAGGTAAGTCTAGTCAGTAGGAATGGTCGCAGCTCCATTGGGATTGACGGAAGATTTTTTTTTTTTTTTTTTACTTTGGAGCTGGCCAGAACCAACAGTTAACAATGCAGGCACGAGTAGGGTTTCCAGTGTACAGAATTGTGCCCTAATTCTTAGGTGAAGAAAAGGGGGAAGAGAGGTTTCTTTCATTTGTAACATTTGGGGAGGCCATAGTTTTTAGAAGCAGCGACATCTGATTATTACGCTTTCATGTATTGCGAGATTCCATCTCCCTCCCATTTGTAACAATTCTTAGCTATGATGACGAAGAGTAGAAGATCTGATTGAGTTCAATCGCTTCTCCTATCCATATGTGATCTTACGGTTTGAGAATTACTTCAGGTTGCTTTGATATTACGAACTGTATGATGAGTCAGAATACTGTTCTGGGCTTGGTCGACTTTGGCAGGATCCAAAACTGTGAGTTGTGCAGAAGGAATGGTTAAGCAGGCAGTGGCCTTGAGACTTACATTTTGGAAGGTCAAAGGTTGGCATTAAAAGAGTGGAATTTTCTTATGGCCATGTCTTTTTCTGGTCAAATCTCTTTGCCATATCCAATGGTAGAAACTCCCAAGTCAATCTTGTATGTTGTGATCCCACTGAGAAAAAGTCATTCTTTCTTTTCGATTATAATAGGAGGCTCATGATCTAATATAAGAAAATTGAAATGAAATCTAAATAAAATGGCATGGATAGTCTCACTAATGAGAATCGAACTTGGAATCTCTAGATTACCAGGCGAGAGTGTTAGCCGCTATACTACACTCCATTTTTAAGAAAAAGCCATTCTAACGATTGAAATATGTCAGCAGTTTCTCATAGGGACTTTCACCAATAGACTATCTCGACAGTGGATGAGAGATTTGAGATTTTGTCGTGCTCATGTCAAAAGATGGGAAATTGACTCCCAATTTTATGAGCACTTTCCTGATTGTTAGGGACATGACTTCTGAAGAAAGTTCGTTTTCAGTTCATTAACTATCTGAGAATCGATTTCACCTTTTCCCTTGTTCCAAGAAAGGCCACATTCAAACTTTTCATCCTCATAATGTACTGCTGAAAAGTGTTATCTACGTTGCAATGAGTTTTGTGAACAAGCTACAGTGCAGGGACAGAGTCAGGATTTTCATCCAGGCAAAAATATTACTTGATATAAATGGTATATAAATATTTTTTTAGGGGAGACAAAATATTAATTTTACATAGAAAAACTCATAAATAAACATACTTTTGGGGTAAAATTTTAAAAAGTTAAAAGTTCAGGGGAGGGCAATTGTCCCCCATGCCAATACATTGGCTCCGCCCCTGCTACAGTGTATTCTGAGGTAACCGAAGTCGGGTCGCTGGACGGACGTTGTAATTGCCAGGGAATCAGGAACCGAGTGAAACCATCTCGACCCTGCAAAAGCCCCGTAACTGAACTTCAAAGGTGGTCACCCAGCCAGACATCAATTTGCCTGCTGTCCTTACTTCTCAAGAAAGTGCTAAAATGGAAAGTGTTTCCCAGTTTTCTTTTTCTTCACTTTCTTCCAAAATCACATGGACAAAGACTGTTTGTTATTGCTGAAAGTGTTTTTCTTCTGTGGATCCCACAATGGAAACATCATAAACAAGTTGAAGGGACAACAATTGACTTGACCAGTACCTATGACACGGCAGTTGACTTGCTATGCATTGCATTGCAATGCATCCCTTGTGTGTGTGTCTGTCTGCCTGACCTCTGCAAATTCCCATTTTCAGACCTTCCCACTACCTCTTCCTTCCCTATTTAATACCTCGGACGGCTTCCAAGAAACAGGGCGGAGGCTCAGAACTCAAGAGACCCATAAGAAGAAAGAAAGAAAGAGGGAGACATACGGAGTCAGGTAACTGGAAAACGTTTTCGTGTTTGCTGCTGTTCGTGCCCGGAAGCGTGCTCGGTTTGGAAAACCAATTCTCTGTTACCATTGAGGAAATGGGTCTTTTGAATCGCAAATCAGGATTGATTTTGATCTATTGGTTTGCTTTTTTTTCCTATATTTTCAGTGAGGAAAAGGAGGAGTTTTAGCAGCAGAAGGGGAAGAAGGATTTTTTATGGGGAACTGTTGGGGCTGGGTAGCCCCAAAACCAGACACTACCACCAGTGCCAGTGATCTCAGCAAAGGTACCATCGCATAACCATTCGAGCTATTGCATCATAATTGTAATGTAAGCCGGGTTGGTGCAATTTATCTCGACTCTTCGGTGTGTGCATCGCAGTATTAGTAAGTTATGGAAGGAAGAAATTAATGATTGTCTCGAGAATGTATAGCATGTTAGAAGTTGCCGGATTCAGGTGTTTTGCATTTGGCATATGTTGCGCGTGGTTGTTGCTTTCCCATGGCAATTCGAATATGGTCCTGCTGAAAATTTTGGTTTTCTCGTAGCAGTACCGAAATCTGGAAATTCCCTAGCTTTCTTATACAGTATGATAGATCCGAACAAACCTCTTGGTGTATGCCTAGAGATAATTGTTAAATTTGCTGCTCATGTTGTTTATATCTGATGCTAGTTCCTGCATACGCCATGTCTACTGCTCAAAAGTATTTCTTTGCTTTAACCTCATTTCATCTACTTTCTGCGTGTATGACTATACAGTTGGTACCTCCCAAGCAACAATCACCGCAACGACATCATCCTCAGGCTCCAGCGGCGTATCCCGATTCAGCCAGTTCACGGCCTCAAGCGGGGGTGACCCTGAGAATGCCAATACCGGCCACATCCTACCACTTCCGAACCTGCGGCAGTTTACACTTGCTGAACTGAGGGCTGCAACTAAGAACTTCCGATCAGACTCGTTGCTTGGCGAGGGTGGGTTCGGGAAAGTCTTCAAGGGCTGGATCGATGACAAGCCTTCGTCAAAGAACGGGAATAATAGTGGAACGCCGGTCGCGGTCAAGAAACTGAACTCTGATAGCGTGCAAGGGATTCAAGAGTGGCGGGTGAGAGATAATAACGAGGAGCTTTTTTGCAGTTGTGTTTTAGAGAGTTTGATTTACTGAAAACATAACTGAAAAATTTCGTGGAATGCAATTTTAAGGAAATTGTGCTCGATCATAACAGCATATTGAATGACCTTTCTCGGTCGGTTTTCCTATGGCAGGCAGAAGTAGATTTCCTTGGAAGGCTCTCTCATCCGAACCTTGTCAAGCTTTTGGGTTATTCCATTGAGGACCAAGAGCTGCTTCTAGTCTACGAGTATGTGCAGAAAGGCAGCTTAGAGAACCATCTTTTTGGAAGTAAGCTTTCGGATTCTCATAAAAAATACAAGTTGCTCCCATCTAATTATTAGCTGAAGAATGCAGACATGTTTTCGCTTATGAAAGTAGAAAACCGAAGTTGTTTTCTTGCATGTTCGAGCAAATTTCTTTTCCGAGTTCTAACCTTTGTCTATGAAGGGGGCGCGATGGTGCAAGCACTTCCATGGGACATAAGGCTTAAGATTGCAATAGGAGCTGCTCGAGGGCTTGCATTCTTGCATACGTCAGAAAAGCAAGTAATATATAGAGACTTCAAGGCCTCAAATATATTGCTCGATGGGGTAAGTTTTATCCGATCACATTGTATATCTCATCCATAAATCCTCAGAAGAAGCAGCAGTTGGCCACACAGTGGCCAGCATGTATTGCAAAACCGAAACTCAAGGGCCCGTGTTCTAACTCATGTCGAGGAGATTCGGAGCCTCTGAGGAGAAATAGTAGCTTTCTATATGCCACGTTATGGAATTCTGGTGTACAAGGAGTTAGCAAATTGAAATTAACGGCGAGTTGTTTTTGAATTGATTCGATGGTGTTGCCCTGTTCATCAGTTTTACAATGCCAAGATCTCAGACTTCGGCTTGGCAAAGACTGGCCCTTCAGAAAGCAAGTCTCATGTCACGACGAGAGTAATGGGCACTTACGGCTATGCAGCTCCTGAATACGTCTCGACTGGTAATCTCTTTTTCATGCCAGACGTTCGAAGCAGAGTTAGCTTAACACGGTATCTAAATTAGCTGGTTTTCTTGTATAGGGCATCTGTATGTTAAGAGCGATGTGTTTGGGTTCGGTGTTGTGCTGGTTGAGATGCTGACTGGTCTCCGAACACTCGACCCTCGCCGGCCCAAGGGTCAGGAGAATCTGGTCGATTGGGTGAAGCCACTGCTGTCCAACAAGCGGAAGCTGAAGAACCTCATGGATGCCAAGCTTGAGGGGAAGTATCCTTCTGCGGCTGCATACCAGATAGCCCAGCTTGCCTTGAAATGCCTCGCTCTCGATCCCAAGTCTCGTCCTTCCATGGAAGAGGTGGTGGTAACTCTGGAGAAGCTCGAATCCTCCCGTCCCGAGAGAGCACCGGAGCCCAAGGTCCGTCCAGCACGTCTGGGTCCTCAGAAGTCCGGTCTGCAAAATCTCCACAATCGATCTCCTCTCCACCAGAGGCAGAACGGGAGCATGGCCATACCACATCAAGGTTCACCCAGAATGCGATAACTTGTACAATAAGAAACCTGGAGCAGGTAACTTGACAGGAAAGTAATGTAGTGATTTCGGACTAATTGCTATCTCGAAGCATCTAGAACTGCAAAGCATACTATGATCATATGGCTTTCAGATCTATCAGAGATCCAAATTCTTTATTGCGTGATTTGTCGAAACCAGGAAAGATTTTCTAGTTGTGGTGAGGAGGAACAGATTCCTCAGTGTAAAGAAATTTCAATCTGTTTTGCATTTGCAGCATATCATCGTGCCGACATGTTTATACACTTCTTTTGTTCTCTCTCGTACTTGTTTCGTATTCGCCACCAGTGTTCTTTAGTCAATGCATGATCTTTCCGTTTCTTCATCATGAAGAAACAATGGTTTGCTAAAAGAGTTGGGTGTGGTTTTGGTCCCTCAAAATATTTTGCCATTGTTTTCGTCCCTCAATATCCATTCCGTCTGATGTTTTAGCCTTGCCGTCATCTTGCGCGTGTCAACCATGACCGAAATCTCACGTGGCGGATGAGCTGGACGTAACGCCGTTAACCAACTCCCAAAATTGCCAAAAACGCAGTTCCTCGATCGAAGCCTGCCCTAAACAATGAAAAGAAGTGATCACGAGGGAATCGGAGCCGACCTAGGACAAACAGGCCCTGCTCGACTTCCTCAACCAGATCCCTCACTCCCCCGCCTCAACTGGACCGTCTCCTCCTCCACCTAGGAATGGGTCGACATTGGCTGTGACTCCAACCGGTCCTCCGTCCTCGCCCTCCGCTTCCCCGGAGCCAACCTCGTGGGCCCCATCCCTCAACCAGATCCCTCTCTCCCCCCGCCTCAACTGGACTGTCTCCTCCTCCACCTGCGAATGGGTCGGCGTCGACTGCAACTCCAACCGGTCCTCTGTCCTCACCCTCTGCCTCCACGGAGCTGACCTCGTAGGCCCCACCCCCCAACACCATCGGCCGGCTCGAGTCTCTTGCATCTCTTTCTATGTTGGAGACGACAATGTCGTTGCCAGCTCCAACGGACATCCTCGGGTCTACTGCTCTCGTCTTGTCTATGACTGTGATTCTATTGAGTTGTTGGCCGGTGGAATCGGAGCCAACCCAAGACAAACAGGCCCCCCTCAACTTCCTCAACTAGATCCCTCACTCCCCCCGCCTTAACTGGACCGTCTCCTCCTCCACCTGCGAATGGATCGGCGTCGGCTGCGACTCCAACCGGTCCTCCGTCCTTTGCCTCCGCCTCCCCGGAGCCAACATCGTGGGCCCCATCCCCCCCAACACTATCGGCTAGCTCACCCAGCTCCGGGTCCTCAGTCTCTGCTCCAACCGCCTATCCGGTCAAGTCCCTGACGACTTCTCCAACCTCACCTTGCTCTACAATTAGGGCTTCGAATTTGGGGGTGCAAAATCACAATTAGGGATTGTAATTGGCAAATTGGGGATTCCAGATAACATGCTTTCAGGGGGCATTCAACGCACCATTTCTATTGTTGAGTAAGAGGGGCTAACGATGCCGTTTTTGGTAATTTTGGGGTAGTTAACGGCGTTACATCCAGCTCATCCGCCACGTGAGATTTCCGTCATGGTTGGCACGCGCAAGATGACGGCAGGACTAAAACATCAGACGGAATGGATATTGAGGGATGAAAACAATGGCAAAATATTTTGAGGGACCAAACCCAAGGTTTTGGAATCTTTCAGGGACCAAAACCACACTCAACTCTCGCTAAAATACAGTGTTACTATCCACTGTAAAGTCTACAGGCATGAGACCTATTTGTGTCTTTCGATGAGACCATAAGGTGTCTTCACCTTGAAATTGATTTTTACACGAGCTTCATAACTCTGGTTACAAGATACTTTCAGTGAGTTTCGAATCTTGCACCGTGACGTATTTGTATGTACATGTATGTCTTACATTCTTTTTGTATAAATACATACTTTAATTTAACGAAACAGAAAAAGCCCATGGGCCCGGTCGTTCCGGTACGGGGCTGGCATATCGGGCCCTACATCCGGCCCACGTTTATTGAGAGATTATAAAGTTCACGCGCTTCCGATGCGCGTGTATTTGACGCGCCTAGTTACAGTCTCCTATGGTGCTCTCGCTCTCCTTCGTCTTCGCCAGTTGCACGTTGAATGCAAAGCCGGTGAAGAAAGAGAGAAGAAGTCCGCTCTGCCCGGATACGAGGTCGTTTGCCACCGACTTCTCGATCTCCGTCGCCGCCGCCGGTCTTGCTGACAGCCGAGACTGAAGCTGAACGGAAGTTGCCGCCATTCTTATCCCACCGGAATTAGACGACCGATCGGAACGCCCTCTTCGGCAGCGGCACACATGAATGTTCGCTATGGGAGCTTCCTCGAGAGTCCTCTCGATTCCGAGATCTCCGTTGGTCGCATGTTCGTTGCTGGTGAGCCTTTCATCCTGCAATCTCACAGTTGCAATCTGGCCGTCCAATCTTCAGCTGACTTTCGCTAATTGCGCTTCTCGGATTGCCGGCGGGCCGGCAGTGGTCATTTAGATCTTTTACCTCACAGTTCGATCGCATTTTATCTGATTAATATTAGTTTCTAATTTAGATCTGCGACCGCATGTGAAGTGCTGATCTTTCCGAACATTCGATACTTTCTTGACCGCAAATTATGCCATCAATGCCTTATTTTCTGGTGCATGTTGTACAGGTCGTGATGCATGTCCTCTGTGTAGGAGCAGACATGACAGACAAGAGGAAGATGTATGAATAACACTTCATACAATTTTAGTGCTGTTTTTTTACTCGGGAAGTTTTGCATGTTTCTGATGTTTCTAAATCAGCCCTGACAAGCTGTGCTGCTTATGCTCTTACAGTTTCAGTCAAGGAGGTGCAGAGTCTTGGGTCTTCTATGACTGCGACCGATGCAATGGCAGAAAGGTTAACTCTGATTGTCATGCCTTCTTTTTCCTGTCAGTGTTTTCTTGCACGCTGAAATACCACGGACATTGCCTGAGGCCTCTTTTCTACAGCCCATCACTTTTTCATGAATTGGTGCAAGTTCTTTAACGCTGATACCCTTTTGCATAAAAAGTTGTCATTGCATTTCTAATGCAGTAAAGTATGAAATTTAAGTCATATGAAGATGAACAATAAATTTATCAGTACATAGTGATGCAAATCGCATCTGTTCCTAACATCCATATCATGGCTGGACAGGAAATACACACAGCTTATGCAGAAGCAGGCAATTTCCCAGATGATGAGGTGTGTATTATAAGCTGTGGTTTGTGTAGAAAGACCTTTCTGGTGCTTATCGTCATGTATTTCATACAGGATATTGATATTGTTGCTACATACAGCGACACTACTGGATCTATTAGGCTTGGTAGGGTGAAAATGAAAGACCTTTCTCCTTCCTGGGTGTGGGATAATCCAATCAATGGAAAGCATGGTCGTCAGATAAACTTTCAGGTATTGTAATTTTACAATCTTCTTGTGAAAGAAGTGATTAGCCTTCTTATGGCATGTTTTGCAATATGTAGCTCGGCCTATTTATGGAATGAAACACTTTGTTCTTCAATGTTAATGCTGTAACGTTTATCCATCCCTTTACTTTTCCCCCTTTATGTTTATCAAGCAAGCTACTGACAGCATTTTGATTCCTAGGTAGAAACAGCTAGTAGCAATCAATCTAGAATGATATTAGAAGGCAGAAATCATCATCAGCAAATGCAAACCTCACCTGTGAACCCTGTGAAGCTCAAGCGCTGGGTATAAGGCCTCGCATTCATTGAAGATCTTTGTGCTGGTTGCATGAAAGATTGGATTTTACAACTCCCTTTTCTGTTCTTTCAGATGATGCGGCAGGAAAGGCGGGAACGAAGAACTGCTGAACTAATTCGACTAGATAAAGAAAGAGACAGTCAGATGGTTGATGCTGCAATTGAACGGTCTAAAAACCTTGATACTACTATCCAGGGAAAATACAGCATATGGAGGAGAGATTATGAAAATCCAAATTCTGATTCAACTGTGAGACTTATGCGAGACCAGATCATAATGGCAAAAGCATATGCTACAATCGCCAGATCTAAGAATGATACTGTTTTGTACAATTCTCTCATGAAACACTCTAGAGAGAATCAGCAAATTATCAGAGAAGCAAGTTCCGATGCTGACCTTGACCCTAGGTACTGCTATATCTTCCTGCTGTTATTCTTTTTTGTTAAGTTAAAACTGATGTTCAGGGTCGGATTTCACAAATGGCTTTCTCCTTTTTCCTTATTCAGTGCTCTTCATCAAGCGAAAGCCATGGGTCACATGCTCTCTCTAGCAAAAGATCAACTATACGATTGCCTTGTAATTGCGAGGAAATTAAGGGCAATGCTACAATCAGCTGAAGAAAATGTGAATTCTGCAAAGAAAAAGAGTGCCTTCTTAATTCAGCTAGCCGCAAAAACAGTTCCTAGACCATTGCATTGCCTTCCTCTGCAGCTAGCAGCAGACTATTATTTTCTGGGTCATAAAAGTGGAAAAGATCTGGGCAAGGAGAAGATTGAAGATCCTTCTCTCTACCATTATGCCATCTTTTCTGATAACGTACTGGCAACATCTGTGGTGGTCAACTCTACAGTGCAGCATGCAAAGGAGCCAGAGAAACATGTTTTCCACATAGTCACAGATAAACTAAATTTCCCGGCAATGAAGATGTGGTTTATTGCCAACCCCCCTGCAAAAGCAACAGTTCACGTGGAGAATATTGATGATTTTAAGTGGCTTAATTCTTCGTACTGTTCTGTGCTGCGTCAACTAGAATCTGCCAGGATAAAAGAATACTACTTCAAAGCAAATCAAGCTTCCTCCCTGACTGCAGGGGCTGACAATCTCAAGTACAGAAACCCAAAATACTTGTCGATGCTGAACCACCTCCGTTTCTATCTCCCTGAGGTCTATCCAAAATTGGAGAAGATTCTCTTTTTGGATGATGATATTGTAGTCCAGAAGGACCTGACGCCTCTTTGGTCTGTTGATTTGCGTGGGATGGTAAATGGCGCAGTGGAGACCTGTAAAGAGAGTTTTCATAGGTTTGATAAGTATCTCAACTTTTCTAATCCTAAGATCTCTGATAACTTTGATCCCAGCGCTTGCGGCTGGGCCTTTGGTATGAACATTTTCGACCTCAAGGAGTGGAGGAAGCGAAACATCACTGGGATCTATCACCGTTGGCAAGACATGGTAAAAACCCCTCTTTCCTCTACCGTTTCGTCTTCTTTGGGATTCCACATCTATGGATTCTTGTGGACTTATGCTTGCCCAAAATTCTTTACACTCTGGATGTTAAAACGACAAATGCCCAAAACCCTAAAATCGATTTTAGACCAAATGTTCAGAAGTTTTAGCTTTCAATTTCACCAGATGCCCGATAGACCCATTTTGGTATCATTTTCTTCCCTTCATGAAAGAATGTCTTTTCTGCTTTGTTAGTTTCCTAGCTGCAGGCTCTATATCGGGGTAAATCTAGTCTGGTTCCTATCCTTTAGACTGGGTCAGCTGCATCATTTAGTTGTCACAGGTCCTACAGTAATCGTCATGTCAGGATGGAAAATGAATTTGTCTGATTGACCCAATACAATGAAATATCTTTTGAACTTCATTGAGTGATTTGTGCTAGAATGCCCCGTCTTTTGGTTGATAAATGCGCATAATCTTCCACATTCTGTTCTTCCTGATTGTAGACGCCCAAATACGAGATTGTTCAGAAATTAATATGCTTGCTTGTGGAGTGCCTCGTTCAACTGCCTAAACATAGTTTACTGACATAATTCTTTAGTGATTTTTGTTCTGCTTTCTTCTCTTCATCATCCGAACTAATAATCAACCTGTCAATGCAGAATGAAGACCGAACTCTCTGGAAACTTGGAACACTCCCTCCAGGGTTGATTACATTCTACAACTTGACCTACCCACTAGATAGGAGGTGGCACGTGCTGGGGCTGGGCTATGATCCCGCCCTCAACCAGACGGAAATAGAAAATGCAGGCGTTATCCATTACAACGGGAACTACAAGCCATGGCTGGATTTGGCCTTTTCCAAGTACAAGACATATTGGTCTAAATACGTCCAGTACGATAATCCGTATCTCCAGCTCTGCAACATCAGCGTATGAGTCCCATCTCTTCGGCGCTCACACACACAGAAACACGCTCTTGCTCTCTGCTGTATCCAGACGGAAAGAGCAAAAAATTGGAAAGAACAAAGAATTGTTTTCCTTTCTTCAACAGAATCCATTATTCCATCCATAGGGCTGAAAATTTTTTCTTCCTTGTAGATGCTTCAAATTTTGACATTTCCCAATTACATCAAAGAAGAAAATGTGTAATTTTACATCAAGTTGCGAGCAATAACTTTACAATGTTCTTGTTGTATTTACGATGGACCACTTGATTCGATCTTCATGCGGGTCATGTGGGTCCGCCCTTAAGCTTGGAAGGGAAGCTCAATCGCTCATAAGTAGCGGTGTTTGCAATTTGGGTTCTCAGTTGCTTGACTCAGCTCAATGGTGGCAAACATACCGAACCGGATCTCGTGGATTAAAGAGCTCTCCTCGGGCGGGAAATGGTTCGAAGTATTCTCCCACTACAATGAACTGAGGAGGGCGGGCCTCCAAGTCACGGACCCATCAGCGTTCTCCTCCATTATTAAAGCATGCTCGAAGCTCTCATCGTCCCATGGAGAATCTGTCCAGGCTTGCGTGATCAAGCTCGGACTAGCTTCAGTCTCCTCGGTTGCCAATTCGGGTCTAGACTTTTATGTGAAGTGCAGGGACTACAGATCCGCGATGACTGTCTTCCGGTCAATGGAAAATCGAGATTCGATATCCTGGAACATTCTGGTACACGGGTTCCTCGACATGGGTGACTGGGGAGAAGGGTTGCGGTGGTTTAGGAATGCTCGGGCTGCAAATTTTGAGCCAAATATATCCACCTTGGTGCTCTTGATTCAAGCGTGCAGGAGGGCTCGGTTCGAGCATGAAGCATTAGGAGTTCATGGCTACATCATGAAGAGCGGGTTTCAATATGTTCCGTCTGTTCAGAATTCCTTGCTGGGTATGTATGCAGGGATTGACATGGAGGGTGCTAAGAAATTGTTCGATGAAATGCCTGAGAGAGATGCTATATCATGGAGTGTGATCATTGGAGGATATGTGAACAGCAAGGAAGCGGAGATCGCGCTAAGAATTTTCCAGGAGATGGTGTCTGAGGCAAATGTTCGTCCGGATGAAGTGACGATTGCGAGTGTTGTTAAAGCTTGTGCCAACTTCGGGATTTTGATGTTGGGAAGGGCGGTGCATGGGTTCGTGACCTGCAATGGCCTGGATGCCGATATTTTTGTGGAAAACTCTCTGATTGATATGTATTCTAAGTGTAAGGATGTCGACTCTGCTGTTCAGGTTTTCTGGGAATTATCTCAGAAGGACCTCGTTTCCTGGAATGCTATGTTGTCTGGCCTCGTTCTTAATGAGAAGTATCAGGAAGCTCTGTTGATGTTCAGCTCGATGGCCAAAGGAGGAGTTGAGTTCGATGAGGTGACTCTTGTAAATATTCTTCAGATATGCAAGTCTTATGCACATCGTTCTTGGTGCAAGTCGATTCATGGCGTAGTTATTAGGGGGGGATATGAAATGAATGAGCTTTTGCTCAATTGTTTGATCGATGCATATGGAAAGTGTGGCCATGTCAATATAGCTCAGAAGCTATTCAGTGGGTTGAAGAGGAGGGACGTAGTCTCATGGAGTGCTTTGATAGCGGGGTTTGCTCATAGTGGGAAGCCTGATGAAGCCATCCGCGTGTTTGACGAGATGATCTGGGCCGCGGAGAAACCAAATGGAGTCACAATGGTGAACTTGCTTGAGGCCTGTGCTCTTTCCGGTGAACTCAACCGGTCGAAG
This sequence comes from Punica granatum, assembly GCF_007655135.1. Lineage (NCBI taxonomy): Eukaryota > Viridiplantae > Streptophyta > Magnoliopsida > Myrtales > Lythraceae > Punica > Punica granatum. Next base: position 3,702,184 of record NC_045128.1, read on the forward strand.
TCGGCCCACGGGATTGCAGTTCGGAGAGGCCTTGCAGATGAAGTCGCAGTCGGCTCTGCAATCCTTGACATGTACTCAAAGAGTGGTGCCATTGAGTGCTCGAGAAGGGTCTTCGACCAGATGCCTCACAAAAACATTGTCACATGGAGTGCCATGATTGCAGGGTACGGCATGAACGGCCTCGCACGGGAAGCCCTGGCCCTGCTGGCCCAGTTAAGGGAGCAGGGAATGAAGCCGAACGCGGTGACTGCCCTCTCCGTTCTCTCTGCGTGCAGTCACGGAGGCCTGGTGGAGGAGGGGATTTCCCTCTTCGAGTGGATGGTCCAGGAGGATGGTCTCATCCGGAGCCCAGAACACTACGCTTGTATTGCTGACATGCTGAGCCGGGCTGGGAGCCCAGGTAGAGCGATCGACCTGATTGAGAGCATGCCTCCAGGGATAAAACCCACGGCGAGTGCCTGGGCCGCGATCATGAGCGCCTGCAAGAGCTCCGGGAATGCCGAGATTGGTGAGAGAGCTGTCCCCCGGGTTCTGGAGCTGGAACCGCTCTGCTCCACAAACTACATGCTGGCGTCGGGGATGTTTGCAGCCGGTGGGAAGCGGAGCGAGGCGGCCTGGGTGAGAAGGCTGGTGAAGGAGAGAGGGGTGAAGGTGATTGCAGGTTACAGTCTGGTCTATGTGGAGAATAGGGCCTGTAGGTTTGTTGCCTGGGATAAGACTCATCCATTTGCTGGTGAGATTAGTAGAGTGGTGGAACAGCTGCATCTGTCCATGAGGTTCGAAAGCAGAAGCGGCAAGTCCGTGGGCATCGACTCTTATGGGCAACCGTGGGACGAACTCTCGTGTTGACAACTCGGAAAAAGTTACCGGATTTTGAGGTTTCCTTGGTCGGAAGCGAATGAAAGGTCCGAATTGACAGAATTTCAAGTTTATGAAGATGAACATATCCATATATATGTTGTCTTGTCCACGGCCCAAATAAGGAAATATGGGTTGGTGGAACTTCTAACGTTCTTGCACGAATTATGCGACCCTGATGTCTATAGGATCAACTTAGAGCTCATTATTTGATCCGACCTTGATTAAGGTCTCATAAACGTTAGATTTCCCAATGGATTGGACCACTAATTCTTTTGCTGGAGAACATGTGTCCCTTGTCAAAGAGGGTGTCACGTAGTGAGTTTAGTGACTAATGCCTTCGCCTAGTAATCAAAGAGTTCTAGTTTCGATACTCGTTGTGACGCTGCTCGCGTCTATTATAGCTATTATAATTAGGGTAAATTACCAAAAAAAATACAAACTTTGCACTTTCTATCAATTTTAGCACAAACTATTTTTTTTATCACAGAAATTCACGAACTTTTAATTTCCTATCACGTTTAGCACAAAGCGGCAAGACCTGTCAATTTAAACAGAATTGTCCGATGTGGCACTTTAACGGTCGTGATGTGGCTAACGTCGGCTGACGTGGATTCCCGCCATTACCCTATTGATGAAATTACGTGTTGCCCCTCATCCTCTTCTTCTATTTGTCTAATGGGGTTTGGCAAAAAGGAGATTTCACCTCCTCTCCATTTAGGGTTGAAAATCGCAGGTAAAAGGAAACAGGGGAGAAAACAAGGTAAAAGCTTTTTGGAGCTTAAAGCTAACCGTGCAGAGTTGTACGAGGAGAAGCACACGCGTGGAATGTTTGTTCAGCTGTGGTCTGGATTTGTGGTCCCATTATCCAAGTGATTGGTTGTTGAGCTCTTGCTTTGTCGGGTAGAAGACCTGTTGGTGTCCTTTTGTTTACAGGTGATCCCTTGCTTCGATGAAGTTGATTTTTTTTTTGGTTTTGTTTGAGTTTGTTGAGGCCAACAGAGTCACTGTGTTACTTTTTGGTTGATTACTTTAATAAAAAGTATCTTTTTATTTTTCATTTTTAATGGTGTTTTTGCATGTTGCCTTTATTCATACATAGGATGGATTCAACTTTTGTGCTCCTATTACATCATGGTGGGAAAATGGTTTTGCTACCTGAGATCCATTATGTGGGTGGTGAACTCATCTCATCAGAAGAGGATTACGATCGAATGTCGCGAGTTGAGCTCAAAAACACACTAGAGTCCTTAAATTACAGGGAACCCATTAAAATGTGGTACCATGTGCCAAAGCAATGTATGTCTTATGGATTGGTTGAGATAAAGTCTGATCGTGAAGTTATGAAGATGGCTGAATTAGGGGTACAACATGGGTGTGTTCATGTATATGTAGAAGCAGATAAGAAAAGTGACAATTTGCATCTTCATGTTCAGGGTCTTCATGAAGGGTCTGATCAAGGTGGTGAGAAAGGGAACGAGGTTAGGGATACTGATTTTGAAGCTAATGATTATGATGAATCTGTAGGTAATGAATTTGAATATGATGAGTTGTCAAATGATGGGGATGATGAATATATTGCAGCCTTAGCAAACTTGAGGAATTATAGGTTGAGAAAGAGTAAAGGTGAAAGTTCTAGTGGAGGTTTTGAGCAGGTTGAGAGGGAAGGATTACATGATGTGCAGTTTGAAGGGGAAGGATTACATGATGTGCAGGTTATGGAGGCAACTGAAGAAGAACCACCAGTAGAAGCTCATAGTGATTATGCTTTGTCCAATGATGAAGTGATGACACCCGAGAATAGTGAAGACGAAGGTAAGAAAACGAAGAGAACAAATAAGGGAAAGCCTTACACGGGCAAAGGAGATGATGAATTTTGCCTTAAGATGAGGTTTGAATCGTCACAGCAATTCAGGCAAGCTGTGCAAGATTATGCAGTTAAGAATGGGAAGTCTATTCGATGGGTCAGGTCTGGTGTGAAGAAGGCAGAGGCTAGGTGTGCAAAGAACTGTCCATGGAAAATATATGGTAGACAGACTCAGAGGAAAGATGCATTTGTGGTGACGATTTATGATCCAGAGCATAGGTGCTATAGATCTGCAAAGAATAGGCAAGCTTCATCGGAATGGCTTGCAAATCATTACTTGGAGAGGTTTAAGCAAAACCCAGATTGGAGTATTACAGAAATGATGAATAACCTTGATGTGAAATTTGCTTTAAAAGTCACAAAAATTGTCTGTTATAGAGCTAGGGCAAAGGCTTTTACCATCATCAGAGGGTCATTGGGTGAGCATTACAATTTACTGCCATCTTATATTGCAGAACTGAAGAGGGTAAATAGAGACAGTTTGTTTGATATGATGGTTGAGAGGAATGTTCCTGAATCAGCTGCTATATTCAAGAGGTTCTATGTGGGCTTTGAAGGGCTGAAACAAGGATTTCTGAATGGTTGCAGGCCTGTGATTAGCCTAGACGGATGCTTCCTTAAGACACATCTTGGTGGACAATTGCTTAGTGCAGTTGGTAGGGATGGGAATAATCAGATGTTCCCAATAGCTTGGGCTGTGGTTGAAGGGGAAAATGAAGACTCATGGAGGTGGTTTCTCCATAGGCTTACTTATGATTTGGGCATTTCAGATGGATTTGGTTGGACAATGTTGAGTGATCAACAGAAGGTAATAATTGCATATTTATTTTCAATTATCTCTATCAGCATATATGGAATATTAATCTGATATGTTTTTTCTTCTCTCTTGTAGGGACTTCAAAATGCAGTGAGAGCATATATGCCTAATGTCGAGCACAGGTTTTGTGCAAGGCACCTCTATGCAAATTGGAAGAAGAATAATAAGATTACATATGCATTGACGAACCTCTTTTGGAAGGCTGTCAAGTGCCCAACAGCAGCTGAATTTAATGAAGTCATGAATCAAATGAAGGTACATTCCCAAAAAGCTCATGATAACTTTAAGGCAGTTGGACTAGAGAAGTTCTGCATGCATAAAATCAGCATTTGGCCCAAGTGTGAGGTAGTTGACAATAACATGTCTGAATGCTTTAATGCATATATACTGAATGCAAGGACAAAACCAATAATAGACATGTTAGAGGATATAAGGAGGGTCGTGATGAAAAGACTGGCGGATAAGAGGGAGATGATATTGAAATGCAATGACACCATATGTCCTAGGGTGAGGAAGAAGCTCGAAGAGAATAAGCTCATTAGTGCGTTATGCACACCCACACATGCTGGACGTGAGGTATTTGAGGTGGTATATAGAGATGACACTTATGGTGTGGAGCTCAAAAATAGGACTTGCGGGTGTAGAATGTGGGATCTTACAGGAATACCTTGTCCTCATGCCATTGCAGGCATTCATTGGTTGGGAAAGGATGCAGAGGATTTTGTTGATGATTGTTACACCAAGAACACCTATCTAAAGGCATATGATCAGCTTCTACAGCCATTAAATGGGAAAAAAATGTGGGAAAAGGTCGAGAGTGAACCTATATTACCTCCAATAGTTAGAAGGCAAATAAGGAGACCAAAAAAGGCCAGAAAAAAGGATAAAAGTGAGAAGGACAACGGGAAAGGTAATCCCAACAAATTGTCCAAGAAAGGAGTTGAGATGAAGTGTAGTTTGTGCCATGAATATGGACACAACAAAAAGACATGCAAAGACAAGGGAAGAGTACAAGAACCAGCAGTACCAGCTCAGGTAATATGCTTTTCTCTCATAACTTTAACATAGCTACCATAAATAATATGCTTACCTCTCTTAACCAACATCCCCAGCTCATGTAATATGCTATCCCTCTTAATCAGATCAAGAAGAGGGGAAGGCCACACAAGAATTCTTCAAGTCAGATGGCTTCAGGTCAGGTGCAATCAAATCAAGTGGTTCCAGGACAGATGGCCCAAGGACCATCAAAGCTACCTGTAAGTATTATTTTAGTAAGTTTTATTTCAATGGTACTGTTATTGTTTAACTAACATTGAACCATGTCAATTATAGGTTAGAAGAAAGCAACAAAGATCATCTTATGAGGCTTTAGTTCACAAGGAGAAAGCACAAGCAGCAAAGGGATATGGAGTTACAATTGGGACAGAAACAGGAATTACATTTGTTCATGTAAGGTCATATGAGTTCTATCACTTTAAATGGTGCTTATGGAATAAAAGAAACACATTTCACATTTTTCGTGTAGATGCCTGGTGAACAAGTAAGAATTTGCCATCAAGGGAGATTGGGAGGACAGTTTTCCCATAAGTAAAAGCAGCAGAATATGATCCAGCAGCAGTAGCAGTAATTCTAGCACCAGCAGAAACAGTAAAATCTGTGGCAACAGCAATAGCATGTTTCGCAGCAACAACATGTCCCGCAATAGCAACAACAGCATGTCTCGCTTTTGAATGTTCCTTTTTTGTGGATATGTTCCTTTTTTGTGGGTTATTCTAAGTAGAATGGATAGGATAGTGCATGAATGATGATGGATGTTAACCTCCATTTCACCAGCCTAATTGAGAGTGTAATGGACATCCATTATATTTGCCACATATTACATGAATATTGCAAGTTCTTCTTTAGATAACTGTGTGAAACTCAAACGTATGAGAATATAGGTATCTTACTGTTATCTTGTTATTCATTTCAACAGCAACTTATGCTTTAGATGTGTATTTTTGTGTTTTTGAATGATCATTGCTAGATGGGAATGGACAAAAGAAGAAGAGAACAATTTGACTACATATAGGACATTGTCATTGAACAATCAAGGGGTTACACCAAATTCGAATCCGAAACAGACAACTAACAAACCAACTGGTCTAGTTTTTCCTCCACCAAATAACAAACCATAGAATGAAATACATAGAAAGCATAACACCATGCAGACACTGCACTTCATCTTATCAGGTAGCCCCAAGTCCTGCAAAATCCCCTAATTCAGGTAGCTCAAACTTCAGTTTGCAAAGTCCCCCAATTCAGATAGCCCCAAGTCCTGCAAAATCCCCCAATTCAGGTAGCCCAAACTTCAGTTTGCAAAGTCCCCTAATTCAGGTAGCCCCAAGTCCTGCAAAATCCCCAATTCAGGTAACCCAAACTTCAGTTTGCAAAGTCCCCCAATTCAGGTAGAGCTGTCTCAGTAGCTCCCACAATTTTCCTGTCAACTTGCCATCTTGACCGCAAAAGAGCTGTTTCGTTGCAGAAGAAAAAAGAGCAAACAGGAAAAACCAGCTCACCTCAAGTGTTTTACCATCAGGGGCAATGTCCCTGTCGTGGAAACACCACCAATCTACGCCGAGTTTGTTAATGAACTCAAAGTTCACCCTCACTGGCATTAACCACAAGAATTATGATTAGAAACTACTACTACAAATCATCTTTTAATAATTAGCACAATGTCATGGATCATCACGCTGTGAGACAAATCTCTCTCATCTTGCATCAACGTGATTGATAATATCCCAGAAGTTTTGACCAATGTCTAGAACAATTTAACACAACATAAAAAATAGCATCCTTACTTATCCTTACCTCTTTGCTATGTGCAGCAAATCACTTCTCCGCCCAGCGATTTCTTGCAAAATCGACACATGCCATCAACTCGCATCTCTGATATCTACCGTGGACCTCAAATTCGTGTGTTTTGTGCCCTAATTCCATCAAAATATCACATGCCCAACCTGAATTTCCTTTCTTCGTAATGATCTTCGAAGACAATTTGTTTTCTCCCCTATTTCCTTTTACCTGCGATTTTAAACCCTAAATGGAGAGGAGGTGAAATCTCCATTTTGCCAAACCCCATCAGACAAATAGAAGAAGAGGGTGAGGGGCAACACGTAATTTCATCAATAGGGTAATGGAGGGAATCCACGTCAGCCGACGTTAGCCACATCACGACCGTTAAACTGCCACATCGGACAATTCTGTTTAAATTGATAGGTCTGGCCGCTTTGTGCTAAACGTGATAGGAAATTAAAAGTTCGTGAATTTCTGTGATAAAAAAAATAGTTTGTGCTAAAATTGATAGAAAGTGCAAAGTTTGTATTTTTTTTGGTAATTTACCCTTATAATTATTTATTATAGCTTCTTTCCTTTTTTAGCCCATTTGTAATGTCTCTGATTGGTCCTTGTAAACGGACAAGGAATTGGGCCGAAGAAAGGGAACGACACTCGACAGGACAAAGATTTGGGCCTAAAGTGAAAGAAGAAGGAAGTTGGGTGGTGGGGACAATGAAAGGTGGGCCCAAAAGTCAAAAAGGGAGGGGGAGAAAAATATCCTTCTATCAAGGATTAATTCCAGAAAGCGCCTTCAATGATATCAAATTTTCATATTCTCCCTCAAACTATCTTAAATGTTCATTCTTCACCTTATTGTATGGTGCTCGCATGTTATGATCACTTGCCAAGGTGCTGATATATGATCTCGTAGTAACTGTTACGGGAATTAGAATTTGCGTATTAATGAAAATCTCTACATCTAGGTACATCGAGACGAGAAAGGGGTATAGTAAGTGATGAAATGCTCTTGAGAGTTGCAAATAAACATTGATCCATAAATTTTCAAAAAGGCTAGTGATTTAAAAAAAAAAAAAATTTGTATTGATAGGCATGAAGAGTTGTGTTGACAAATGGAAGCATCTTAGCAGCAAAAGAAAAAAAAAAGGTGATTACTCGTAATAGTTAACGAGCGAAATGAGAACAACTTAAATTGTGATAATAATGTTGTGACTTGTGAGGGAAAAAATACATGTTGTGACTTGTGAGAAAAAATACAATTCAATAGTCGAAAACATCATTGGCTTTTACTCTAATCTAAGTAGCATGGGACACGTAGAATTCCATATAATTGTGACTGTGACATTCTGTTTATCTCATTCTCGGTAAGATGGTGTGCCACGGCGAAACGTTCTTAGTTTATTGGCTAAGGTTAACTAGTCGAACCATAGGTCTCTGTTGACGACCCGCAACTCCGAACACAAAAGTGGTCTAAATGTAAAATACGCATAGTTCAAGCATTCATATCGGGGAATTTCGTAAAGAATCAATAGTTGAGGGGCCACTTAAGAATTTCCAACTCGCATGGCCATTAATGCTTCGTGTCGTTTGCTCATTAATCGTTGGATCATTGCGGACTGCCGCAGATAACGTAGGACTTCAGGTAAACTGACATTTCGTCTCTGTCACTCCCACCTCTCCATTTTCCTGCTCTTCCCCTCCCGACCCTGCACTCCGTTTATCTTCTTCTCTGCCTCGTACAGCTCCTCGGACAACATAGGACACCAATCCTATGACTTCCCGCAGGGAGAAGATGGACTCCTCTTTGGCTTTCTGGGCTGCAGTTTTCCTCATACAGGCAAGAAACGCGACTTCGTGTCTCTGAGCTTCATCTCACTTTCCTATGCTTTGTTGGCTCTTCGTGGATGTTAACGTTGTTTGTGTACTTTGGTTACTGGTGAGCTTTGTGCTGCTTAGATCACCTTCTCATGCTTGCTGCTTGGGTTAGATTGATTTTCCTCTGTCAAGAATTGGTTTTGGTGAAGGGTGTTGTTTGGCGTTGTTTTCATGGTTTACGTGTTCATTTGAATTATGGGTTGTCAGTGATTTCGATGCCTCTGGTTACCCTTTTGCTATCTGGAAATCTCGGGTGCGTTCCAATGTGATGATCAATTGTTTTCTCCGTCGGATATGGATTCAATCATGTTAGATAGATTGAAAAGAAATCCGCTTCATGCTGGGAAATATGTGCTTGTGCGTTTTGACCATCTCCTGCTTGCAGTTGAGAGTTAACACTTGTATGGCTGGTATCATTTTGGCGATGTAATAAGCTTTTTAATTTATTAATTCTTTTTTGAATATCTTTCAGCTCATTTGTTTCGTGTCCCTGGTGAGTTGTCAGAAGGCTGAACCAGATATTCTTGTGGACTCTGGGGCCACGTCTCTGTAAGAACTGTTCACTGGCTAGCCTTTTCAGTTCAGTAGTCTCGATGATGGTTGTTCCAGTTACTTTTGATCCAATACTATCCCGTCTTTTGATTGATAGAAGAGCTTACTTTGACTCCAATTTTGGCATTTGATCTCATGGCCTTTCTGTAGAATACTTCCATTGAAGTGCTTTTGGGATATTTTCTCATAATGCACATTGATGAATTTGCTTAACTATCTGAAGTCTGATCCCTCTTCATTTCGTTGATGTTCCACAAAGCTCTCATGAGAGGATTGGCGACAGGCATTCTAGAGATTATTGTGCGATGTATGACATATGTGGAGAACGCAGCGATGGGAAAGTTTTAAATTGCCCGTACAGTTTCCCAGCAGTAGAGGTTTGTGGCAAATGTGATGAACATTATATTAAGTTCTAGTTTAGCGGAATATTCTATGTGCAATAACTTTTATTATGCCTTTTTTTTTTGTCCTTCTTTTGCAGCCTGATGAGCTGTTATCTGCAAAAATCCAAAGCCTTTGTCCCACTATAACTGGAAATGTTTGCTGTACAGAAGCCCAGTTTGATACACTACGTGCACAAGTTCAACAAGTAAGCTTCCTGATCAAATTTAACTTAAACTAGAATTTATACACATTGCCCTGCTATCTTCAATTTACTCGTAGGCATGGGTTCACGCCACTTGCTTTCTGTTATGTAACAAGGTTGCTTCTATTTGATGTACCAAATGAAGTTTGATAATTATCATCCTCGTTTAGATTTGCACTTTTGCAAATATAGCTGCAGGCCTGGAGTTCTTTTTTATTCAGTTGAGAATTCCTCGTTTTCCCTTGTTTTGTGTTTCTTATTTATCCAACATTCTGCCATGTGCTTTACTTTTCCAGGCAATACCATTTCTTGTGGGCTGTCCTGCATGCTTAAGGAACTTCCTGAACCTCTTCTGTGAGCTTTCTTGCTCCCCTAATCAAAGTCTTTTCATCAATGTAACAGCTGTGGCAGAGGTACGCTGTTTAAATTATGCTAAACTGTTTCGTAAGTTTTATCCAATTGAGAGACTGTTCCAAGAGCCTATTAGTTCGTTGTTTAGATTGCTACAGAGTCTCTTATTCTAGCTGCTTTATTTTTTAGAAAGTGATTTGCTTGGACTGAAAATAAATGAAGGGATCCTGGTTTTTTCGTAGTTTTTGGCTCTTATCATATGTAGCTCTGTTGTCAAATTGGAGATGGAGTGGAAGAATCTCAGTTTTTCTTTTCCCAGGTTAAGAGCAATGTTACAGTCGATGCCATTGACTTTTTTGTTACCGAAGAATTTGGAGAAGGGTTATATAACTCTTGCAAGGATGTAAAGTTTGGGACAATGAACACACGTGCACTAGAATTTATTGGTGCGGGGGCAAGAAACTACAGAGGTAATGTATTATGCTGACATTGATGTCCCAGCAATTTTCATATATGATTCTGTTGTCATCGTTTATCTACCTTTGAATTTGATTATTTTCATCTACATGCTCGTAGCAACTCCAATTCTTAATCTGCAGACTTCCTAAGATTTACCTATTTTCAAATGCTGAAATTGAAAATAAGTTCTTGAATGGTCCTGTTGATCACTAGATGTTTCATCAATTTCCAAAGCTTGAAGAAGGAAGTGTTTACTCTTTCCATTGTTGATGATCAGCTTCAGATTACTTGTTCTTTGAAATCATTTGTCGATTCTTTTTAAAACATTTTACAATTTTTGCAGAGTGGTTTGCGTTTATTGGCCAGAAAGCAGAGCTCTATTTCCCTGGGTCACCTTATGCAATCAAATTTAAGACAAGGGTTGCCGAGTCATCTCCTATGAAGCTCATGAATGTCTCTGTTTATTCCTGTGGCGACACTTCATTGGGGTGCTCTTGTGGGGACTGCCCAGCTTCTCCGGCGTGCTCTGGTGTAGGACCTCCTCCTTCGCATAAAAGTGATTCCTGTTCCATCAAAATTGGATCTCTTCAGGTCGAACTGGTGCAATGATGATTTATTTCTTTGGTTTGTTTAATCGTTAGATATGGACTTGAGCTTCGTGCATTATCTTCTTAATGAAAACCATTTGGTTGTTTTATATGTCTGGTAATTGCAGGTCAAATGCATTGAGTTTTCGATGGCTATATTGTACGTTGTTTTAGTTGCTGCATTTTTTGGATGGACTTTCCGTGGAAAAAGTGAAAGGAGGAGATCTGCATCTATGAAGCAGCCGTTACTGGATTCTATGGGGGAAGGTGGAAGTAGTGAGAACGATGAGAAGCTGCCAATGAAGGTTGGCCTGATTTTAGAATTTTTTACATTTATATTTTTGTTGTTTCTAGCAATAATATATTATGCACATTTTGGAGTTTGCAGCATTTACTGTCTCATCTACAGGTCTCTTGCCAGTTCTAGCTTTTTGCCAATAAAACTTTGAAACTTTTGACACCACTATATGCAATTCAAGTTCGATTCTCAGTGCTGATGATGTTTTGTGAAATCAATAGATATATTATGTGAAGTTTCAGCTTCTTCAGTTTTCCCATAAATTTGCTTTAATTGAGCTCTAGTTGTGCTTCACCTGTTAACTTATTTAAGTACCCTCATACAATCATCTTTTCTTAAGATTCTTGATTTAAAAAAAAAAATGCAGATCAATCCATGTATTATAAGTTGGGTTTCTGCGCATACGAGTGCTAGTAGTTCGATATTCTCTTTGATTATTCTGGGAGGGGTAATTTTTCAGAAAAATGTGGACTTAGAAATAACCTGCCGATCTGTATCGAGCATTCTCCAAGAAAACGCAATCAAATCCTAATTAGATATTGGGGCTCCATGCAGAAAATGCAAGTCAGCTAAATTTCGTTCTCATTGTTCAGGGAGGGTAATCTTCTAGTTGGAAAATGAACAGAAAAAAAGAAAAAAACTTATCAGCAGGATTCTACCCTTATGTCCACTTAACTCTATAGATGAATTTCTTGATTTGTGGCTCTTTGATAATATGAGAAATGGTGCAGAGCTGCCCATATCATGTTAATTTCGATAATGGGCAGTCAAGTTTGGCAGTTTTGCCTCTTAATTCTGTTCAGGTTTTAACTGTTTCTCTTAGCACAATGATTGTCCCACACCTTCTGTCTACTTCATTCAGGTGCCTGAATATAGCAGAAGAGACAACGTTCACTTTTCCTCTGTCCATGGATATGTCACAAGTTTTTACCGGTAACTAGCAGATATCTATTTTTGTGTTTATGATACCCTTCTCAGCCTTTAGGTTCAGATTTAATGTGATATGTGCTTTATCATAGTTCAATAATTGCTAATTCGTTTCTCTTTCTAGGAGTTGGGGTATATACGTGGCGAGAAATCCAGCTCGCGTGCTGTGCTTGTCATTGGCTGTTGTCCTCTTACTTTGTGTAGGTCTCGTTCGTTTCGAGGTGGAAACCCGGCCAGAGAAGGTATTTTTCGCCATCTCTTTTATGTCTGTTGTGGGTTCAGTTTCCAATAGTTGCCTATCAACTTTGGATTGAAATTGGTCCTACAGGGAGGTTGCTTGTGATATAACTGTTGGAGCCTTCAGGCGTCAGAGTAAAAGCATCATCTGTTTTTGCATTACTAATTCTTGGTTGTTAAAATAATGATAGATAAAACATTATCGCGCTTCCAGCTTTATTGGATTGTATATCTACCCATACTTGGCAAGGATAATATTACAATTGAAGAGTACTGTTCTGATATTTAACTCTTGTATAGAGTTCATTAACATCTGAGTGCAAGCTCTGCTTGATGGAGTGTTTAAGGTGTCCTATATTATCTACACACAATTTGTCAATGATGCATAAAAGAATATTACATAGAAAGGGCATATACAAGTTCTAAATTTGGTGAGTTGCAACACACAAAAGGTGAGCTTTACAAATGCATCTGATTCTTGTTTTCCCTTTGTGACATAAACAACGCTGATAAATCTTATATCTTCTTTTCATACTGTTAACTAGTTTGTAAGTGTTATTCATGATCATATCAGTCCATGCATTCATGCCAACAGATGTTCCATTACTTTTACCCGTATTATATTAAACAGTGCAAAGTGTAAAAACTGCAGCTGTGGGTTGGCCCTGGGAGTAAAGCAGCGGAAGAGAAACAGTTTTTTGACAGTCATCTTGCTCCCTTCTATAGGATCGAGCAGGTGCAATTTTTTCCTCACACCCCCCCCCCCCCCCCCCCCCCCCCCAAAATTCATGTTCAACAGTCCTTGACAATTTTTTCTATTCAGCATTTCGTGGCAACGACATATCATGCAGCAGTCATTGTTTCTTTGCTCAAGATTTATCCTTGATCCACGGATTAGTAAATACTCTGTTATGATATGCTTGTTCAGCTCATCTTAGCAACTCTTCCTGATGCCAATAGTGGTGCGAGACCAAGCATTGTCACAGACAGTAACATCCAGCTGCTTTTTGAGATACAGAAAAAGGTATTGTCTTAATATCTTCTTCTTTGAGTGCTGAGGATTATAAGTAAAGACTGAATCTGAAATATGGAATGATAGATGCATTGAAATAATCCTTCTTAGCCTGTTGTGCAATTTTTTCTGTCTTGTGGATTTATATTGTGTAATATCTGTTCATTATGGTACTTGAAATCTTTCATTTGGTCGGACAGATTGATGGAATCAGTGCTAACTATTCTGGATCAGTGGTGTCCCTAACCGACATTTGTTTGAAGCCACTTGGGGAAGATTGTGCAACTCAAAGTATACTGCAGGTTTTGTTCTGTAGATTTATATTATTAAGAAGTCTGAGAATGATATTGGGATGTGAACTAGCAGTGTGGTTGATTACCTGAGAGCATTCATGAAATTAGCCCCTATCTGGATTCTTCAGTATCTGAAATCGTTGATTAACTAAGGATTATTTAGACGAGTTCAGTCTATCCAAGTCTGCAAATTGCAACCTTTTGTTGCTAATTTTAGGATATATGTTGCTATATTCTGGCAGTATTTTAAGATGGATCCTGAAAATTTCGAGACATACGGAGGAGTGACCCATGCTGAATATTGCTTTCAGGTGAGGTTTCATATCCACTTGTTCTATTGTCATTGTAAATACTAATTTATTGTCTGTTTGTGGATCTGAGACGAGCTATTCATCGTTGGGCAAGAAGTCCCATCTGTAGATTTGAACTCGTCTTAGAGCTTGCCTCCAAGTCAAGAAGATATGAATTCATGTTTAGCATGAAGTTGATATAAGCGCCAAAATCGCAAATGCATAATAGTCTTCAGTTTAAAACCGGGCTAATATGGTCTTTTTCATCTTTGCAATCATCTTCACTGCTGTTTTGCTGGTGAATGATGGAATTGTGTTTTCACTTGTCAAGTAATTGGGGAATTACTTACATCTCAATGTGAGTGGGAATATACAATGTTTTGACTTGGCATCTTCCTATATTCAGCATTATACATCAGCAGAGACATGTCTGAGCGCATTTAAAGCTCCACTAGATCCAAGCACTGCACTGGGGGGATTTTCTGGAACTAATTATTCTGAGGTGAGACTTGATGGAGGAAAAAATCAATTTTCATCAATTGCTTACAAGTTCAGCTTTCATTCGGATCATGCTCAAATGCCAGGCATCCGCATTCGTCGTCACCTACCCAGTTAATAATGCTGTAGAAGATGCCAATGATGCGAATGGTAGGGCCGTGGCATGGGAGAAGGTTTTCGTTCAATTAGCGAAGGTTTGAGCAGAGAACCAATTATATTATGTATTCTTTTTAGATAATCTGCTTGAATTTATTTAGATATATCACAATGTTTATGTAGACGATCTACATATACTAAGGCGGAGATGACTAAGGCTTGAGAAGTATTGGTGAAACATTTTACACTGTTGAGTAAGGCTTAAGAAATTTTGCATGGACAAAATTCAACCATTGGTTTTCTTTTGCAGCCAGTTCGACCATGCTGATTGTTTAGCAATTTTATCTCTTTTACTTCCAATCTTGTTAAATGATGGAGCAATTACATTGACAGGAGGAGCTGCTGCCACTTGTGCAGTCCAACAATCTCACCCTTTCATTTTCTTCTGAAAGCTCAATTGAGGAAGAACTGAAAAGAGAAAGCACTGCAGATGTTGTGACAATAGTGGTAAGTTATCAGTGACTTTGTTTATTCATATCCTGAAAATGCATGTCTTCTGACGGTCTTTGCTGATGTTTTTAATTGTGCGTCAGGTGAGCTACCTTGTTATGTTTGCTTACATATCGGTGACATTGGGAGATACACCTCGCTTATCCACATTTTATATCTCCTCGAAGGTACTGTAAGCTTTGCTTTTAGTTATCCTCAAGTTTCTTCCCACATATAGGCGCTAGTATGAGCAGTAAGATGCAGTATTTAATTTTTATGTCTGACTTTCTTTGTTCGATTGAATGTGATTCTCGCTTTTTGGGCAATCAAGTGAAGATAGCCTGGTTTTGATAATCTTATATTTCACAAGCACGACTTTTCAGCTTGTTGAAAATTGTGAGGTGCCTTGGACCCTTCCAGGCACTTTTGTTCACTGCATGTTTTTAAACTGCGGTTTTATTTTTCTTGAATAAAGTCAGCAGCATTTACTGGAGACATACGATTCTGGATGACAGGTGTTACTTGGTCTTTCGGGAGTTATCATTGTGTTGCTCTCTGTTCTTGGGTCAGTTGGATTTTTCAGTGCTTTGGGAGTCAAATCTACTTTAATCATAATGGAAGTCATTCCTTTCCTAGTCTTAGCGGTAAGCTTTCTTTTTAATTCTTATTATTATTAAGCATTCCTTTGTTTTTGAAGCTTAATGTGAGTCCATCCTCTTCAATTTAACTATCTTTATTATATTTGTTTCCTCTCATGTGGCTCTTCAACTTGCAAGGTTGGAGTGGATAACATGTGTATATTGGTTCATGCTGTGAAAAGGCAACCTTCAGATTTGCCTTTAGAGAATCGAATAAGTAACGCGCTTGTTGAAGTCGGACCATCAATAACATTAGCTAGCTTGTCTGAGGTCCTTGCATTTGCAGTTGGTGCTTTTATTTCTATGCCAGCCTGCCGTGTCTTCTCGATGTTTGCTGGTAAAATGTGCCATTGTGTTCCTTCAACTTTACTTCGGTTATAGTTCCGCATGCAGTGCACTCTCTGATACCATCTCTTCTTTCTATAGCTTTGGCTGTTCTATTGGACTTCCTTCTTCAAGTCACTGCATTTGTTGCATTAATAACATACGACTTCAGAAGAGCCCAGGATAACAGGATTGATTGTTTCCCATGCATAAAACTCAATTATTCTGAGGCATACGATGAAGGTACTATCCTTAGCTTCTTTTCTTCCATATGTTAGTCTTTTCATAATCTTAGACTGGTGGTGGAGTCATTTTCAATGAGAAGTGTTTGTATTGCTTCAACAAACCTCCCAAAATTACTGACAGAGGCATGTATACTACAGGATCTGATCAGAGAAGACCAGGACTGCTAGTCCGATATATGAAGGTGATGATCTTGAGGAATCGACTGTTAAAATGCCTTCAGGAAATTCATTTGCTTGTTCAGAAGATTCATGTCATTTTGCAGGAAATTCATGCTCGTATACTTGGAATCTGGGGGGTTAAAGTGTTCGTCGTTGCTGTCTTTGTTGCATTTACCCTAGCAAGCATAGTAAGTGGTTCAACATGATGTGCGTATACGTAATATGATTTTATCCCTTATTTTCAGTTTCTGACGGATATCCATCTGTTCTACTTCATACAGGCATTAACTACTAGGATTGAAGCTGGATTGGAGCAACAAATTGTTCTTCCTCGGGACTCCTACCTTCAGGTTCAGTTTGTCTGATGCATTGTCACATTTTTACCTGCTTTTCCTTCCATGTCATGTCCAATCTATATCGTCTCACCATTAATAACACATTTATATCAGGGGTATTTCACCAATGTCTCCGAGTATCTCAGAATTGGACCACCATTATATTTTGTTGTTAAGGGGTACAACTATAGGTACTCAGCTTCTTCTTGGTCCCATCTCGACTTGCTAGCTCTCTATGATTTTGTGCCCATGTTTTTTATTTATTCAAAGCCTAACTTTGATCTGATTGTTTTGATGATTGACTTCTTTCTTCCCTGCTTACAGCACTGAATCAAGTCACACCAACAAGTTATGCTCTATCAGCAATTGTGACTCAAACTCTCTTCTCAATGAGGTGAATCCCTCTTTTATACTGGAATTCTCGTAGTAGCTTTACGATGGCTCCCCTTTTAAGGTTTAAAAGCACCAGCAGTCGGTATGAACAGCACAAATAAAAAGGAATTGCTGCTGCTATTGTAGATACTGCTGTATGGCCGTTTGATTGTATATTTAGTACGAGAAAGGTTTGGTACTTGGAGTAGTTCCTTCTACACTGAATCTCCTTTACCAATTGAAAGTGCCTGTGGATTATCCTATTCTATTGTTCATATATAACAAAATGTATTGGCGCTTAGCTGCTTTTATTTGGTCTCTGGTGCAGATATCAAGAGCCTCTTCAACCCCAGAATCAAGTTATATAGCTAAGCCAGCAGCATCCTGGTTGGACGATTTTCTCGTGTGGTTATCTCCCGAGGCTTTTGGTTGCTGTAGGAAATTCATAAATGGTACTTATTGCCCTCCCGATGATCAGGTAGATGCATCTCTCTGTTCTCTCATCTTTTCTTTTAGATAGTCATTATTTTGACATAATTTATACGTGGTATGTGTAATCATCTTTCATTTTATTTGCTGATTATTGGGACAAATTAAAATTTGACATCCATGTATTGCAATCTTTTCCCCTTCTTCTCTTTCAGCCTCCGTGTTGTTCACCAGATGAAGGCTTATGTGGGTTTGGTGGTGTATGCAAAGACTGCACGACGGTAATGTCTCATATCTCCCTGTGAGATGGAAAAATATGGCCATTCCCTGACTGGTTCTGATCAATATATTTGGATGGAAGTATATTCGATAATTTGTCTGCTGTGAATCAAGGAAATCTTTTATTTTATCCAATGTGCTTTAAATTAAAAGTTAAAACATTTCATGATCTTACCAGTGCTTTCGCCGATCTGATCTGTTAAATGGCCGGCCTTCTACGACACAATTTAAGGAGAAGCTTCCTTGGTTCCTTGATGCACTGCCATCAGCTGACTGCGCAAAGGGTGGGCATGGGGCTTACACGAGTAGTGTTGATCTAAATGGTTTGTATCTCTCATACTTTTACATAATTTATAATATAATCAAAGCACTCCTGCTTCTTCATTTGTTGAAAAGCTATGACCACAAAAGTTGTTTTTCTATCGCAGCACAAGGTGTATCTACACTACACACATACCTGTAAATATAGTACCAATATCCATGAAATGAATTTATCATTAGCTAGTGATCTATTGACAGGTTATGAGAGTGGTGTCATTAGAGCATCAGAATTTCGGACATATCACACGCCTCTCAATAATCAAGTAAGGCTGTAAAAAATTTAATATTTCATCATACCTCTTCATTTTGGTGACATTGATTTTGATTTGTCGTTGGCTGTGTCTATTTTGGCAGGGCAATTATGTTGACTCTCTGCGTGCTGCCAGAGAGTTCAGCTCCAGAGTTTCTGATTCTTTGCAGGTTGAATGATTTGCTCCCCCCATTTTGCCTTTATCAAAGTAAATATTACGATACTGATGCTTGGAGAGTAGCTGATTAGTCCATTTTCTTCTGGCGCAGATGGACATATTCCCATATTCAGTCTTCTATATCTTCTTCGAGCAATACCTCAACATATGGAGGGTAGCTTTGATCAACATCTCTATTGCACTTGGTATTCCACTGACGGAGTTCTGTTAAATACTCGTTATCACTTGATTACTTGTATGCTTAATTCGTGGAATTCAATCCGTTTGCTTAACAGGTGCTATATTTGTTGTTTGTTTGGTGTTCACATCGAGGTATAAATCATTCTTCTTGGTGTTATTTATCAATTCTATTTTTTTATTTGATAATTTTTTTAATCAATTCTTTCTACAAGAAAAATGACATTATTGCTTGCATTCAGTTTATGGAGTTCGGCGATCGTATTGATTGTTTTGGCAATGATGGTCGTAGATCTGATGGTATAACTCTGATCTCAGAAAGAATACATAATATACTTTAGCTCTTGAAGTTTTGTTTTCAGAATCTTATCGATCTTAATCGTATCTATGCCTGCAGGGCGTCGTGGCAATTCTGAATATCCAGTTGAATGCCGTCTCCGTCGTAAACCTCATCATGTCAATTGGGATCGCTGTTGAATTTTGCTTGCATATATTACAGGCGTTCCTGGTTAGTACTACCACCTCCCCTTGGTCTTAATTTCTCAACAAGCGAAACTTGCCTTCTCCTTCGGGTTTTTGCTGGGGTTATGAGAGCTGTTGGATGCAGAATTTCTTGATTTTCTTCTTGCATTAGTTTCTAAGATACTAAAAATCTTTCTTTCTGGCATAGGTGTACTATGCAGTACTTACCATTTTCAATAGCTCTTTCGAGCTGAAGTAAAGTCTGCTTAAGTTGTCTGTGTTTGTGGTGCTATTATACAGGTATCACGAGGTGATCGAGACCAACGAATGAGAGGGGCTCTCAGTACCATGGGGGCTTCTGTCTTCAGGTAGATGACTTCTCTCTCACCCATTAATAGATATACTGATAGTGTAAGCGATGTTTATTCTAACTATAGACATCGGAACGTGCATCCAATTGATGACTTTACTCCCCTTTCAGAGTTGTTTCTGATGCTTATATTACCTCACATTATGCAGTGGCATTACACTGACGAAACTGTGTGGAGTAATCGTCCTTTGCTTCTCTAGATCAGAAATCTTTGTGGTCTCTCTTTCATTCTCTGCCTCTCTCTTGCTCTTCTCATAATTTCATCGACACGGGATGTTGAATCTTTGTGACCATGATCTGCAGGTTTACTACTTCCAAATGTACCTTGCACTGGTTCTCATAGGTTTCTTGCATGGCCTCGTGTTTCTACCAGTAAGTCGACAAATTATCCCTTCACCTCTTGCCGTTACCTCTCCATTGCATCTCCTAAGCCCTTTATATCAGGATGGGATGATCCCCGAGGACATCTTGTGGGTCGCATTTCTTATTCTGAGCGACTATAACCGCTATACGCCCTTCTTGCATTTACTTATATCCACGGATTATTTGATTTACTGTTCTCCTTTTCATTGGAGTTGTCTGGGTGTACTTGACATAGCATTTCCATGACACAACCAGCAGAATCTTGTTCTCGCTGTTCTTGCATTTCTGGAGAAACCTGAAAAAAAAATGGGATCATCGGACCTGTCCTCGACACGGGACTGAAACCATTTGAATGTGAATACGATGATTTATCTTTGACGTTTCCAGGTGGTGCTTAGTCTGTTCGGCCCCCCGTCTATATCTACTCCTCCTGCTCCTCCAGAACTTAGTTGATGCCGAGAAGAAGCGTGGAAGAAGCGAAACTTGGCGTTACATTACGAGTTTTCCTGTTTCTTACAGCAATTGATACATGTACAGAGGAGAATTCTGAATGCTCTGTAACAGATTTTTACGTTATTCTCATAGAAGATACTAGAGTTCAATCCCGTGCACAGCTTGTGTTCGATATTATATCCCGCATGGTACAATGATCTTTTCTATATATTTCCGGTAGTAATTGTATGTACCATTGCGTCTGACGTTAGGCTTAGCGATTGTAGAACCATCCATGATTTGGTGAACCTGAGTTGATTATAATGAACTTTTGTAAGCTTATTACTTGGTATTGAGCATTTTACCCAAAAAAAAGAAAACAAAATCCTTTGTAATGGATACCGGATCATATTGTCTCAATTATGTTCCAATCTATATCTATACTAGTCATATTATCCGAGCGTTGTGCAAGCATTTATTGATATTATAATTCTATAATACATTAGAAATATATAAAAGATATTGGGAATAGTTACATTAATTAATATCTCTAAAAAATTGTATGAGTTTTTAGTAAACATATAATAAAATTGTAAATATATTATGGAAATCTAGAAAAAATTTAAAAGTTTATATTAATGGGGGGCCTCAAAGAGACAGCTAATCACGGGCTGAAGGGCACGAGTGAAAGAAATTTGTGAGTCTAATATGCTTATGTGGAAGAATCTTATTGCACGAACGAAAGAATTTCCTGGAAGTATGCTAAATTAATATATATATATATATATATATATAAAGTAATTCAAACTGCTCTCATGAGAGTATTCCGTTCGTACAAGGAGGATTCACCGCGTCAGCATTTTCGTGCGATGAAGAGCTACCACGTAAGTATTGACTCTCTCCCGTTGAATGTATTATTGCTCCCACTAAATCATCTTTGACTCTTTTCTTCAACGAACTCCTCTCTCATTAATTCATTTCAATTCGCGGAAATTCACATTCCTCTCCCATTTCTTTCTCCAGCCATAATTTTATGTGATCCTTTTTTACTTTTGTGTTCTTTATTACCAGAATAATTATTTTGAGAAATATATATATATATATATATGATTTATTATGTACGAAATGTGAATTTCATCAATAAATTCTCACAAAAATTATATAAAAAGCATTGATAATAATTCAATAAAATTGATGCCAGCGCAATGCGCGGGCTATACATCTAGTTTTAAATATTTAGACGATCATATTAAGATTGCATTTTCCGTCATTTTATGACAGATTTGTAATCACCTTAATGTGGAATGCGATATGTTCTTGTTCTTCTGATTTAGAAACTTTATATTTTACCCCCTGAAAAACCCTCGTCTAAACCATTTTGCACCGTAACCCAATAGTTTCGATTTTGTATCATTTCACTTTTTGAATATTGATATCATCACATGCACTAACTCTCTAGCTTGAACTGTGAAGTCGTAACTTCAATCTTTAATTTGCCTAGAGAAGATTTCTTGTTCTTTTCACAGAATGCCGTAAATAAACGGCCATGGTATTGCATTGTTATTGTTAATTCTAGTTAATCACACCTTCTCGAAAAAAAAATTGTTCATTCCGTGATAAGATATAATCATAGAATTCGCGTAAAAACCAAAAAAGTGTAAAATCATTGGGAATCATAACAAGGCTAACCATGTTACATGTAACCATTTGTGTTACAAGTCTGGCT
This sequence comes from Punica granatum, assembly GCF_007655135.1. NCBI lineage: Eukaryota > Viridiplantae > Streptophyta > Magnoliopsida > Myrtales > Lythraceae > Punica > Punica granatum. The sequence continues at coordinate 3,724,174 of NC_045128.1, forward strand.
ATAGTCTTCACCATGACGACAAATCTTCGACAAATCCTTATCAACGTGGCACTAATAACCACAAAAACCATGATCCTGATTGTTTGTGTCTCTAAGTTTGGCTCTGTTTTTGTTACGCATCTGATTTCCGACCCTGTTTTTGTTACTCATAGTGTAAGTCCTTGTTGACATCAATTTTCACTCTGATATTTAACCGGTAGTGACTTTGCTATCAGCTCAACATTTGCTTTAAATTTTGGAAGATGCCAGACAAACTTTGCTATCAGCTCGACATTTGCTTCATATGGGTGTTCTTTGCGAATCCCGATGCTCGTACCTCATAACGTAATCGGCTTTAGTTCAAATCAACCTAATTGATTAAAGTTTTGTTGATTTTGCAGGAACCATATACAAGACAACCATAAATCTCAGCAGGGCATTCTGTGTTGGGTGTCATTAAATCCGAGCAGGGCATTCTGTTTTGTGTATCATTTACTTTTTGTTGATTTTGCAGGAACCATATACAAGACAACCATAAATCCCAGCAGGGCATTCTGTGTTGGGTGTCATTAAATCCGAGCAGGGCATTCTGTTTTGTGTGTCATTTACTGTGGATGTGTCGAACGATCTCCTTTGTATAGTTTGTGTTCCTTTTCCCTTGGGTTTCCGTTGTCATGGATTCCTACATGTAATGTTCGTATACTTTGATTCTGTCAAAATTCTACGAAAAGCATGTGTTATAAATTTTTTAAGATAGTAATTTACAATCAATAACAGTGTACTATTAGATATTAAAAGTATTGGTAATTCAATTTCACAAATAAGATAAGAAAAACTACATAAAAGAAGATAAATCAATATATATTTTTAAAAATTCAACATTGTCAAGATTATGTATAAAAAATAAATAAATAAACATATTAGAAAAACAAATAAACAAAAATTGAAGAAAAGAACATATTCGTTTTCTTCAATCCACCATCGAGAGAATAAAAATCAATATCCAAAGTTACTTTATATTTCGTCTCCGATAAACGGGAAAATCATCTTCGTCAATTGTTGTTAAAAGGAAACGACAAATTAGTACACAAAATAAACATAAAAATAAATAAATAAATAAATAAATAAATAATACATAAATAAAAATAACTTTTAAGAAAGCAAAAAATATATTGAGAAGTCAAAGATCCAAATTGGAACATGCAAACACACAATTAAGAATTATAATTAAGAATTAAATAAAAAAGGTATGAAATAAAAAAAATGTTTGAACTCACACCACTAATCTCATTAAATCTAGCAACAACAAAAAAAGATAAAAAGATAAAAAATGAAACTCGGCAAGAAACTTTTTCAGAGCTAAATTAGATAATACATTAGTCCTAGTCAAGAAACTCGGTAAGCTAAAGCGCTTAAGTCAGTTGAACGTTTTTTGCTCTGCATTTGGCTGAACGTCTTAGACTGTGCTAAAATTCCACTTATTTTGCTCCCTCTCCCGTCCATTTAAATCAATTTCTAATGGCGAATCCCATTCAAAGAGATAAATAATAGTTTGATATTTATATTTTTCCAGTGATTCCAAATACAATTATTGCATTGCCTTCGACAAGAGATTACCGTAATATCTATTTTAAAAACTAAAAAAATCGAGAAAATTCGATTAGCAGAAGAACCTTTACTTAACTTGATATTCTGGAAGTAAAAATTGTTGCATTCATTAAAGCGTCCACAAGTTACTATTCGGGGATTATAAAGGAGTCATTCCAAAACCAAGCGTTTTGAGGCCATTTGCAAGGCTCACTTCGTCTTTATATGCATATATAGATTAGTTGTAAGTCCGTGCATTACACAGAATATAACATAAATTTTTAATTTTTTTTATAATTTTATTACATGAAATATTGTTATAAATTGGTGAAAATAGTAATTTAAAATCATTAACATTTTATTATTACATATATAAGGTTAATGACAATTTAATTTCACAGATATAAGATAAGTAAAAAATTAGTTCATAAGTTATAAAAGAGACAAAAAAAATTCAAAACTCATGTCCATTGATTTGGAAAGGTATTCTACATAAAGAAAAAAAATCCAACCACGTTATATCGGGTCGTACGTTAACAACATACAAAAATTAGAGAACTAAAAAATTCTACCGAATTTTCTTTTTTGGTAATTAAAATTCTATGAAAGCTAATGTGTGAGAAAAGTAAAAAAGTTTTCAAATCCAGATCAGTAACATCTTATGTGTGATATGTCCATTATTTATATATAAATAACATATCATATCTATATCTATATCTATAAAAAAACCTGTAATATGATTTGCTTAATATATAACATATCATATCTATGAAAAATGTAATCTAATTTTTTTAAAGAAAGTAAGATCTTATATGATTTGTTTTGTGGGGATTTTCTTTAATTTAAAATTTAAAAAATTTAAAATTGAGAAAATAATGACTGCTCCAATAAAGGTATATTTATATCTATATGTTTTAATAAACTTAGAAATTGATCTTCTAAAACAAGCTCAAAACATTAAGAAAATAAAGATAGTTGCACAAATCTATATTTATATGTTTTGAAATTTAAAAAAGATAAAAAATCGTTTTCTGAAAAGGCAAAAAAAAATCAAGGAAATAACGATTGCTTCCCCAAATCTACATTCATGCGTTTTAAAATTTTAAAAATTAAATATTAATAGAATCTTCATTAAAGAAATCTCAAAAAATAAGACAACAATGACAAGTTCCACAGATCTATATCTATATGCTTTTAAAATTTTAAATACTTATTTTTTAAAAAGAAAATTGAGAAAATTATATTTAGAAACTGAACATTCAAAGGCTACATAGCTAGACCCACCACTGCTCCCCTTTATATTATATCAGTAAGAGGCGGAGCTAGGATTTTCTTCCAGTGAAGGCAAAGTAATGATTTGATATATATAATACATTACATCAGGGGCAAATAATAATTTAACATACATATTATAGGACAAAATTTTGAAAATTTATAATTTTTGGAGACAAATCTTAAAGAATTTGAAAGTCCAAGGAGGCAATTACCCCCTAGCACTAATGTGGCTATACCCCTGATATTAGTCATGAAATCCGTGTATTGCACAGGATTGAACACAATCCCTTTTTCTTTTCTTTTTTAAATTTTAATATATATTATACGCGCCTTTAAATTGTTATGAATTATTACAATAAATAAAAATATGTTGTATCAGATGTATATCACTGATATTGAACTAGAAGATATTATATTTTATTCGGATCTTATCATAAAACATCTTTTAAAAACTAAGAAGAATAGTTTCTATTAAAAATTATTATAAAAGTAGAAAAATCCAAAAAAATTGAAAAATTTTCATTTAGTGATCAATATTTGAAAAATTCATAAAATCACAATATGTTAATTTTTAATCTTCAATATTAAAATTCAAAAAATCCAAAATCGTTTCTAAATTTTAAAAATTCAAAAGGTGTGATTTATTAAATATTATGCAACTAACATGATCCGATAAAAAAAATAAGAAAAATACCCCGTCATATCTCATAACACATCTTTTAAGAGTAAACAAAAAATCTATTTTATTAAAAGAATCTTTTTAAAATCTTTTAAAAAAATCTAAAATAGATTGTTTTTATTAAAAATTCTTATAAAAATTTTAAAAGCTAAAAAAATAAAAATTCCATTCATTGATCAATATTATGAAAATTCATAAAATTCTAGTATTTAAATTTCAAATATTATTGAACTTTAAAAATTCAAAATTTTGTGATTTATTAAATATTTTATAATTAATAGTATCTCATGAAAAATAGAAAAAAATATTATGCTTTATTCGAATTTTATCATATCTTTTCAAAATTTAAAGGAACCTTTTTATTAAAAATTATTATAAACTTTTTTAAAAAAGAGAAAATTTCATTTAACAATTAAGCATTTTGATGCCATATTGTCAGGTCCACTATGTTCATGCTTTCATATAGATATAGATACAGGTATATGTTGAGAGTTAGACTATAAGAGATCAACCACTATGCAATTGAGGCATCATTGTACTCTTCTCAACTCTTTCTGGTCAGATTCGGGTCCGAGTCCATTTGTTTCAAGTAAATGATCTTCTGGTATATATCTTTTTTGGTATTCTCAATATCCGTTTCATAAAAAACCTTCACATTAACAAGTCAATTGCAACAGTTAAATGCTGTGAAGAAGTCCACATCTGACGTGAATTAGCAATAGGAAAGCACGATGAGTGTCACCTGTTGGGCCCGATCGGTACATTATCGAACCTCGATAAGTCACCGGTGACATCTTGGTCGGGTCCTACATTTCACATTTGTGATCGTTGGATTTTATTCAGATTAAATCTCGACCGTTCAGATCCTTATAATATCCTGTCGTTTCTCCGGCCAAAGCCCTTTGCCCGTTCTTCCCGCCATTTCCAGCAGAGAGACTTGACCGTTGTATGGACCAGACGGCGAAGCTCGCCGCTGCACTGTTCAAGAACACCAACAACCCAGCCCTCGCATGGCAGCTCTTCAAGCGCATCCTCTCGTCTCCCATCTCTCCTTCTTCCCCTTCCCATCACCGCTCCATCCTCCGATCAGTGCCCATCATCTCCCAAATCCTAATCGATGCGAAGATGTTCCCCGAACTCGACTCCCTCCATCAACTTCTTCTTTTACAGCCACTCAAAGGCCCCAATTCCCCGATTGTTTCCCTCGTCACGCTTCTGGCCCGATCAGGTCTTATACACCAGGCCGTCTCACAATTCAAGTCTTTCCGGGCTCAGTTTCCTGATGACCCGCCACGAGTTCATACATACAACGTGCTCGTCGAAATGTGTCTCAGGAAGAACCGTGTGGACTGTGTCATGTGGCTGTATAAAGATATGATTTTTGGCGGTGTAGACCCGGAGACTTACACTTTTAATCTGTTGATCAGTGCGCTCTGTGATGTAGGTCGTGTAGATGATGCACAGGAACTGTTCGATAAAATGCCCGAGAAGAGTTGCGAACCAAATGAGTATACTTTCGCAGTTCTGGTTCGTGGATATTGTCGAGCTGGGTTAGCAGGGAAGGCTTTGATATACTTGGATGAGATTAAGAGTCGGGGTTTCGTGCCGAATAGGGTTGTTTATAATACTTTGGTTGCTAGTTTTTGTAAGTACGGTCACACAGATGAAGCTGAGAAATTGGTTGAGAGAATGAGAGATGATGGTTTGTCCCCAGATATCGTTACTTTCAACTCCAGGATATCAGCTCTTTGTAGGGCAGGCAAAGTTCTTGAAGCTTCCAGGATTTTCAGGGACATGCAGATAGATGTACACTTGGGGCTGCCTCGGCCTAATATTGTAACTTATAATTTGATGCTTGAGGGATTCTGCAAGGAAGGGATGTGGGACGAAGTGACAACCCTCGTCCATGCGATGAAGAAGAAAGGTGATTTTATGAACTTGGAGAGTTATAACATATGGTTACTGGGATTAATTAGAAAAGGGAAGTTGTTGGAGGCTCGGTTAGTGCTTGAGGAGATGAAGAAAAATAGCATGGAGCCAAGTATTTATACGTATAACATTGTGATTGATGGTCTCTGTAAGAACGGTATGCTGTTTGATGCCAAAAGGGTGATGGATACAATGAGAAACAATGGTGTCTCTCCTGATACAATAACTTATACCACTTTAGTCCAAGGATATTCCAGTAAAGGGAAGGCACTGCAAGCCTCAACAGTGCTCAACGACATGACGAGGAATGGTTGTCTACCAAATATCCATACTTGCAACATCTTGCTGCACAGCCTCATGAAAGAGGGTAAGACATCCGAAGCTGAAAAGTTGCTCGGGAAAATGAATGAGAAAGGCTACGGTTTAGATACTGTGACCTGCAATATTGTGATTGATGATTTGTGTTTCAGAGGGGAACTGGACAAGGCAATTGAGATTCTGAATGGGATGTGGAGTCATGGAAGTGCTGCTCTTGGTAACTTGGGGAATTCATATATTGCCTTGGTTGATGACACTAACAACGGAAAGAAATGCATGCCCAATTTGATCACTTATTCCACTGTGATCAGTGCATTATGCAAGGCTGATCGGCTGGAAGAAGCTAAGAAGAAGTTTGCTGAGATGATGAATAGAGACTTGCTACCTGATATCGCTATATACAATACGTTTATAGATAGTTTCTGTAAGAAGGGAAAGATATCGTCTGCTTTTCGCGTACTTAAAGATATGGAGAAGAGGGGTTGCAACAAGAGCCTGCAAACTTACAATTCATTAATCCTGGGTCTGGGAAAAAAGAATCAAATATTTGAAATATACGGACTGATGGATGAAATGAAGGAAAGAGGGATACGTCCTAATGTCTGCACTTACAATAATTTTATCAGTTGCTTATGTAAAGTGGGGAGAATCGAGGATGCAAGTGCTCTTTTAGACGAAATGCTCCAGAAGGGGGTCTCACCTAATATTGCCACCTTCGAAATACTGATCAAGGCTGTGTGCGAGGCTGGAGATTTAGTAGTGGCCCAAGAGTTGTTTGATATAGCTCACACTACATGTGGACACAAGGAACCTCTCTATAGCTTAACGTTCGATGAGTTACTTGCTGGAGAGGAAATCAAAGAAGCTGAACAGCTGTTCAAAGCTGCACTGGCAAGAAACTTTGATGTGGAAAAGTTCCGATACAATGAACTAATTGAAAAGCTATCTAAAAATGAGAAGTTAGAGAATGCTAGTGGCATTCTTCATATGATGATTGGTAAAGGATATCGATTTGATCCTGCAGCATTCATGCCAGTGATTGATGGATTGAATCGTGAGGGAAACAAGCATGATGCTGATGAACTTGCAGAAATGATGATGGAGATGGCATCTGATGAGAAGGTTGCTAATAAGAGTGATATGAACAAGGATAAATTATCTCGAGGAAGACGAGATGACTCTGGTAAAGGCAGCTGGCGGACCCTAGTCCACAGGTATTGCCGTGGGATATTTGTGCTTTCATTTCATTCTAAATTGTGCCGATGTTGCTTTCAGTTTGTCGTCTACTTAAAAATTAGTGTGATCCACTTTAAAGGTAGGAAATGAATTTCTACTAGGAGACATGAAAAGAAAGAATTGATTGCATACTAGGATTATATCAGGAGGAAGTGACTTGGAGTTTGCTCCAGTGCATATCATGAATTTAATGCTGAGCTGGAAAACTCATTTTCCCGTGAAATGTTGTGCCCATTCCCTAGTATAGTAAAACCGAGTAATAATGATGTCAGTTGAGGTATTGATGCATGAGAGAATATAGTTTCAGAATCAAATGCTGCTTGTGTTTCCATTAGTTTTTTCCGGTATTCGGATATGCTGCTGATGTCATTTCCAGTCTGACCTGTTGTGACTGAACATGTGGATGTCCAAAGGACATTGAGATATATTTTGTCTGATGATATGGTGATAAGGCTTTCAGTAAGTATCTAGGATCAGGAAATACTGCTGGGTTAACAAATAAGCATTGCTTCTTCATTAAAGCATGGTCCTCAACAAAGTATGATAATAATTGCACATGACATCTTGTTAGCCAAGTTGAATGTTTTTAAATTTGCCGAAGAGTAATGGTTATATCATTCACTTGTCCTCATGCAGAGATGATGGAAGTGGGATAGCAGCAAGAACCCTCAAACGTGTAGAAAAAGGCTGGGGTCAAGGGACTATATCAGGCATGCAGCAAAAGACAAAAGAATCCGTCGACTATTGGGATGGCTACGGTTAATTAGTTTTATGTCTCTACAAGTACTCGGAATCTTCTGTACCTTGGGGGAATTGCTGTGCGCAGACAAGAAGAGCGAAGAAGGGTTAAAGTTTTTTTCAAATGCTTGAAGGTACATATACATCTGCCTCTGCCGTGCTCCTTCTATACACCTATTTACTAAATTATGAGGAGGAATAACACCACCACAGACAACTTTGTTGGATTCAATTGCAGGCTTCAGCTGTCTGCTCAGCAGGCTTCCTTCTTCAATCTTTGGTCACAAGATCTTCTGATCAATTGCCCTAGCCTTAACATGATGATGGATATTCCGACTCTGGATGCAACTTAGTTGATATCTCTTTCCAATGATGGTCTCCTTTGTACATGAACAAACCATAGCGGGGCTTGGTCAGGTATCGGCATTCAATATGGAACACTCGTGTTATTCTACTCGCGTCGAATATCCATCTGGATGCTATTGCTCGATCAACTTAGTGGTTCCTGTCTCCCACAGGATAAGGATTTCAGAGCTCAGTGGTAAGTTGGGATATGCTTGGACTGCCAGTGTAGTTGATGCTCATCATTGCGGTACTTCCCAGTGCGTCTACCAAACAACCAGGCAAGTAATAATGAGTTCTAAATATACTGAGAGATTATACGGGAAATCTTTCATTTCCAAGGAGTTGAACGCAATCTTGTTTTAGAGCTTTCATTGATGGATCTTCTCTGTATGAGCTAACCAATAAGCACCATTCTCTCTGTTGTTAGGGTGTACTCTGAGGTGTGAAGTGGGAAGAAGGGACTTCATAATCGGGATGATCAGAAATCTAGACAGCTAAGTATTAGTCTACCAGCATCTGCTTTTTGGTTTGGCACTGTCATTCACAAGTATCTGCACTTCAGGAAGTATTGTATGAACTTTGAAGACCGAGTTACTTCATTTCGCCCTGCCTAATGATCTCCAGCGTATTGTCTTAGCCTCCTGGAATCTTCCTCACCAGTGTTCTAGAGTTTGAAGTGATAAATTTACAGGGTCAGAAGTTGGTCCTCGTGTAATCTTTCTGTTCGACGTTAATTTTATCTTCAAATTTCGCGTACCAATCTTTTGCAAAAGCTTCTGAGAACGGCCCCAATTTTATTGTTTCACGAGATTCAACATTCGGGAACAGCAATTTACACTAACGTTCTCAGCTTTCTACAGCAAAACAGATAATTTGAAAAACATTACCTGAAACTGATTTTGACCTATCTACTGATTTCACATATAACTTTCTCCCTAACAAACACGGATACTCTGTAGCATCCCTACATGTACAATCTGGCCACGAACCCGAACACCATGTTTCCTCGCATAAGACGGTCGTGGTTTTGACAAAGCTAGATGCTACCGAAAGAATATCTGATGTTTGATTGGTCTACACGGTGGAGAGCTATCCGAATTGTCCGAACCTGAGACATTTTGTACACGTCCACGCACTCCTCGAGGTCTGCATCGCATGTCAGTAGCACCCACTCGTGATCATCATCCAAGTATTTGAGATCGATCCCACTAACATCATCTATCCCAAATCTCTTTGCTACCTCGAGCTGCAAATCTCGAAATCCCCACTTGGGCTGCAAGCTGAAACGGATTTTTTCGTCTCCGAACATGGCTTTTACTCTATATATGCTCCCACCTCGAGAATTTGGGCCATTGGAATTCAGTAGAGGAGGTAGCCTCTTGAGACTCAGATTCTCGTCCAGTGTCTTCTGGCTCTGCGACCTTTTAAGGAGCTTCGGTTCCTCTTGAGTGGAAACATGTAGCTCTGCGTCGCTCCGAACTCTCTTCAGGATCCCAGTCGGGTCTTCCAACATAACAGAATCTCCACAACTTCGGGTATTCGTGCCAGTTAACTCCTGCTTTGTTCCACTCGAGCAAGAAGTAGTTGAGCTGGAGCTCTGACTGCATGAAGAGGATGGAGATGATTTCAACCCAGTAGACTCACATAGATTCTCGGGCTGGTTTGATTGCTTCAAGCCTTCATTTGTAGAACATTTGAGTTCTGGGAAGCTTTTATAGAACGAACCGATCGGAATAGTACCCTCAGCTCCTTGAACCGAGTCCATCACAAGTTGGAGTTTCCTCAAGGAGTGCCCCACTTTCTTGATCTTCCGGGAAGGCCACCGGGTGATCCCGTGTTGTCTGCAGATCCGTTTCAGAGTTGTAGGGCACACTGCGACGAAAATTGAAGATGAGCATTAATCACAAACGGGACTGAGAAGTAGAGAGATTGGAGAAACTGAACTATCAAGAAGATGACATAAAACTTGCAGATGGAATGTTCCGTAAGTGCAACGTTACTAATACTGATCGGGAAGGACAGATGCCGATTTTATGTCATGCTAGCACAAATACTCTAATGAGAGGAGAAGATCCAAGCATGGTATATGCAAAGGTGTCACAAACGCTCTCAAGTTGTCCTGACTTCCATAAAACTTTCTAGTTTCTGAGATTAGTTAAAGATATTCTGTACCTCCAAGGCTTTTTGCTGCATCCTTAAGGCTCCCAGCAAAGTACTGGCGAAGAAGCTGTAAGCTGATCGTCTTCTCAGTCCTCGCACGTCTCGTTTGGACCAGCTTTCTTCCACCCACCAGGTCACTCACACCAATGGAATTATCGTCACCAGCTTCACTACCAGGCTTAGACTCAAAGTTATGGTGAACTTCTACCTGAGTTTCTTCCCATTCATTCGTCACCTTAAACTCTTCTTTGGGCTTCTTATGATAGTCCAATGAGACGCCGACTCCTTTACCCTTCTGTTGGGCATCCATCATATTTGAGATCCACAACCCCTTCTCCTCAGACCCTTCTCTTGACACAAAGGATGGGACTTTCTTCGTCTCTTCTTTCTTACAATTCTCATCTCTTGCTGAGGACACAATCTGTGAGTTCTCAAATGCCCTCAGCACAAAACTTGACAGCGAAGTCGACACCCGATTCTGTTCGTCTTCATCTTTACAATCTTTCGGCAAGAAGAACTCCAACACAAAGTCCGGCGAGTCCCTAGAAGTAATCATTAGAGGAGTTGCAACAGCACATTGCAACTCAAACATTCTCGCATGGTGAGAGAGAGGGTACTCTTTCCTGCTAAAGGCAGTTACGTCCGCAGCGAAGCATGACCTGTTGGTCATGAAGGCTCTCCCAACAATCCCTTGGCCTCTCAACAAGTGATGCTCAGAACAAGCCTTGTGGAAGCCTGAGTACCTTTCATCGGCCACGAAGCAAGCGAAATCAACGGTGGAGACACATAGATTGTAGTTCTCGCTCGAGTGTCGGCGCCCTTCTTTACCTTGCTGGATGCAAGATGCCCACGTCAGAGCAAGAGGCAATCTGTAAGCTTTGCAAATGGAGGTCAAATGCTCCCGTATTTGCGGCAAGGCAGCTTGATAAAACTGATTGCAGGCCTATAAGAAGTTTAACCATTATTCAGAAATCCCTCATCCAACAGTTTAGTTTGAGATGGGAAATAAGCATGAGTTTCCGGAAACTCAGATACTCAAAATCACAGGAAAGCAGAGATCACGATTTGGCGTCATCTGTTGCAGATGCACATCCTATAAGCATAAGCTTTTCACAAATTGGCAGCTCAACGGAGATTGTTTCCGAGAAAGAACTGATAAGAAAAGTAAGTTGGTATACCTTCACACTGGGTGAGCTGAAGCTTGGAGAACTTCTGAGATCAACAGCCTGCAATTAATTACATGCTCCATTAAACATAAGTAAGCGGGCTCAAGTTGTACCAGTGATATGCAGCAAGGTAGGAAGAGTTGTATGTGAGAGATAATGACCTCAAGAGCTCTGCAGACGTTCTCAAGTTCGGGTTCGTAATTGATCTTCTGAGAGGTTGACACAATCTCCACCACACCCAGGCAGGTTCCGCTGCCCCGTTCGAAGACTGGCAGCGCAAGGGACCCGCGAACATCGCATTGCAGGGCATAGCTGACACGGGGGTACTCCTCGGTCCTGAAGAACCGTACATCAGGAGTCCATTCAGGCAACTTGCCTAGGAAAACACGGCCGGGCATCCCAATATATTCCTTTGCATCCTCGTCGGCCGGGAACTGATAGGCTTCAGACACGCTCCGGTAGTTCTGAAGGCTTTCGCTGTTCGAATCGAGCGTGTAGGGTTGGTCAGTAGTTGTCAGGACATTCCTATCCCCGCTCTTCACAGGCACCCAGAGTTGAATCAGAACATCTTTATCTTTCGTGCACTCATTCAAGTACCGAATTGCCTGCATCAATCTCTGTTTGACTGAGTAAGGACCAGAGCTCACGCTCGGAGCAATCCACCATCTCCGGCCCACTTCGCTTCCCTCACCTTCAGCTTGCGTTTCATCAACTCCTCCGATGTTCAGGTTCTCCGAGAGGTCTCTCTTAGATTCGTCCTCTTGGATGGTCTGCTGGAATGAGCTGCTGTAACTTACCAAACGTTCGTTAATCTCCTGAGATGGTAGATTATCCAAAGAGTAATTTAGAGTATCAGGAGCCGGAGAACCCCACTTTAGAAGGTCAAAAGCATCAGTTGTTTCCAGCCAACACCCTTCCAACAACAGCTCATCCATCAAATCCAAATCCATGGTCAAGTCTGAGAGCCCCGAAACGTTAGTATTGAATGGACCATCTTCCATCTATGTGCAATCAACTCTGGCTCAAATCACCGACTTTCCTTCTACAAACAATTGATACTAAACGGCCACAAAAAACACGTATCTGTCAGGACCCAAAACAAGGAAGCCCGGTGAAGATGAAGAACAAGTAGAGGAACTTCCTGGGAGGATTACTGAAGCCCTCGTCCGAGGTCCCGATCTGTCTGGGCCGGAGAAACATCATCGTCAATAAAATTGTTTAGCAACTGCAATAAAAATTTACATCTCAGAGGAAAGGAAAACACCCATTTTATCTCATGGACCTTATCCAGAAATAACAACAGCTTGCAATGTATGAAATCGGCCGGTGTGCAAAAAAACAAAGGCTCCAATCTGTGACATAGGCATACATATATATAATAGTGAATAACAAACATATGATGATGATTGAATAATGAAGAAGTACAAGTTTTCTCAAAGAGAAACTAGAGGCAACAATGATGTCACTGTGGATAAGTTCAACCAGAATGAGAGTCTGAGCTCAGCAACTACTTTTGCTGTCTAAATTTAGAAACCCGTAGATTACTGACAGCTGAAACGGTCAGTGAAACCAGTTTTTGGAATTGCACAAAGTCGGGATTTTTTCACAAGAACCAATCAGGAGAAACCTTAACATGGAGGGAAAACAGAAGGTAACAGGAAGAGAGGAGACCCAGATGGGAAAGAGAAAGAAAGGAGCTCACTTTCTGCTGTAAGAGTAATGGGATCTCTCTCTCTCTCTCTCTCTCTCTGAGCTGGAGGAATTTGTCTCAGAACAAGAAATCTGACAAACCTCACACATCACCACCAAGTAAAGATTTTTGACAGAGGAGCAGTGTCTGCGTCTGTGTCTGTGTGTGTGTCTGTGTGTGTGTGCGCGCGCGCCTTAATCCCTCCTATAAGAACCCCATCCACATGAAAAGGAGGAGTATGGTTTTATCACCATCACCATCATCATCAGCAGGAGTTATTCCTCCTCTTTGAGAAGAATCTCCTCCTAGCCACACACACAGAGAGAGTATGGGCCCACTACCTGTCCACTTGATTCTTGAGATTTTTGTCTGTCAGCTCCTCTTCCCCCAAACAACAACACCCATCATCATTCCCTTCATCACACACAGGCAATATATCCTTGTACTGCACTAGAAGTTAGAGAAGCTGTGCTGAAACCTCAAAGCTAGGGAGATGAAACAGAGGAGGAGGAGGAGGAGGAGGAGGGGAGAGGGCGGGTGTTTGAGAAGTCTGGGAATCTCTGATGTCTGTCTGCTTTGCTTAATTTTTATATATATATCTATATATATATTCCTACTGTGATGCAATTTTTGTTAATAAAATCTCCTTTTTTTCTATTTATTATTACAAGTATGAGAAATCTTGTGGTCCCGTATGCAGAACCGTCAGGCACAACGGACAACCGTCGGATTGGGCCGACGTCGGCCCTTGCTATAACCGGAGTTGCATCCGACGGTTGTTGATGGGGACTCCACGCTTCCGTCACGAAAGCAATATAAAAATTAATTGTTTTCAATAAATTTATGGGAATTGGCAAGATTCTTTTAATTACCGTTCCATTTGTTTATGTTTCTTTTTTTTTTTGTGCAAATTACAAAAAAAAATCTAAATTTTGTAAAATGTCTCAGTTTTGTCCTAAATTTTATTTTGTAATAAAAAAAATTATAAGTTTTCTAAAATGTCTCAAAAATTACCTCCGTTATAACTTCCGTCAATTTTTGCCTACATGTGACCTACGTGGACTGTTAACGAGACCCACTAGCCTACGTGTGACCTACGTGGACTGTTAAAGGGACCCACTATCAGCAGCAAAAATTGACGGAAGTTATAACGGAGGTCATTTTTGAGACATTTTAGAAAACTTATGATTTTTTTGTTACAAAACAAAATTTAGGACAAAATTGAGACATTTTACAAAATTTGGGTTTTTTTTTAATTTACCCTTTTTTTTCTTTTTTGGGAAATTGGCAATACTTCTTGCCAATACATTAGTGGGAACTGGTTCAAAGATTCCCAGCTAATAAAAAATGCCCTCAGATAATTTTATTACTTAGAAGGAAATTTCAGATTTTCCTTTTGGTTGTTAAGAAGGCCTAACATTAAGGAAGGAAAATGTGAATATGGGTTGATTAAGGTGATCATGATGGATACTTATTCTCTCTAAATAATGTTTTAAGTTCAAGTCCTTTGTCAATGGAGGAAATTCACGATTTAGAGAGTTTTACTCATTAGTGGACCGACAGGGTTTGATCTTAGATAAGGCAGGGTTCATTTAATTTCTGTATATTAGGTAATACACTCCAACAAATTAAAGAAAAATAAAGTATGCAAGATATTAAACTAGGGAAAATTAAATTCGAAATCTCATCAAAACTGAAATAGACAGGTGCACCAAATTACTGCAAATTTTTTTAATAATTATTATTTATTGTTTTTTCCTAATGAGGAAAATCACTGTTTTATAAAAGGAAAAAAGAAAATACTTTGCTCTTAATAGACAATCATAGCAAGAGCAAGATCCCAATAAAATAGAGAAAATTTCATGGCAATAAGTACATGGTGGATGAGATGATGGGAAGAGACCTAATCAATCAACATATATATATATAAACTTCACAACAAGACAATAAATATGGTTAAAGATAAATGTCTAAATAATGCAAGATTAAAAAGGGGAATGTCTAATTAATATTTAAGATTATATATATGCGACACTCATTTGCAAACACATTATAGAAATGGTATCCACATATATATAAATATAGAAACTTGACAAGACAATAATTTGGTGGTAGAAAAGTATGTTTAAATAATGCAAGGTTAAAAATGCAAATGTTTAATTAATATATAACATTATCTATATGTGACATACAATTACAAACACGTTATTAAAATGTTATCCACATAGATATAAACTTGACAACAAGATAATAAAAAGGGTAGAAAAGTAAATGTCTAATTGATATTTTTAATTGCGTAATATATGATTTTGTGTGTAATTACGTAAATAGTTTTATAGGTTCATTAAAACTGAAAATTAATCACTAGATTATTCCAGTTTCTTAATTTCTAAGTTTTTTTGTTTTATGTAATTTTGGTATTTTGATCATTTTTTATGATTTGTTAACCTCTAATTTGACAGTTTGCTTGAGGTATTCAATATATAGCTCGCTTGCGAAAGACTGAAAGTTTCAAGAACCATTTCAATTATAGAAGATATATATCAACTTAATGAACATCTAAATTATGATATTAAACTTTTAAAATTGTCTCAATAAATAAAACACTCTCGCCGAAAGGCCGTGCATTACACGGGCAAAAAACTAATTATATATACCATGTTACATGGGTAATCCGTATTACTAGTCCTTTCACTTACCATGTATTATTATTATTTATGATTGTGAGTCCCACTTCATTTACTAACCTAGTGCTGACATTTCAATCTAAACATTTCAGCCTTACCGTTCTAATTTTAGAAATAAACTTGTTTTGTACCAGTAAAAATATAATATATGAAATTATACATTAATCGATTTATTTTTCCAGTACGATTTTTCTAAATTGAACTAACATCAATACCTAAATATGGATAATATTTTAATTAGCACAATGCTACTCTCCGTGTATCATCATCCTCTTCATTGCCAGGATTTTCAAAACTGTCTGCTTACAAAATATCCGTATTCTAGTCTAAAAAAAAAAACCCCATTAATTGGGACACGGTGAAAAAATCGGTTGTTTTCTGATGCGGCGTTTATTTTTGACGGAGCAATTAGCCCTTGAAACGTATGCACAAACTCAACTCGCGCGGAACTAATCTATAATCCATCTCGAAACTTCAATTGAAAAATCTTCATTTTTTAAATAAAAAAAGGATTCGTAAGTTCTTTATTTTATTTTCTACTAAAGGGTCACTTTGAGGAATGAATATTGGCCACATTACAGTAATGCCCCCACATGCTACCATGTGCCTCTGGCTCTAAAAAATTTTTGGGGTCATTTCCCTTCTTCTTCTCGATTTCCCGCATCTCAGAAATTACAATATTTACAAATTCATACATATAATATAGTAGAAAACATTTATTTATATACTGGAGTTTTGCTTTAATTCATATTATTATCGTTATTAAAATGACTCATTTCCATTAAATTTTTATTATCAAATCAAGGTGGAATCCTTGTGAGTCTCATGACATCGGGCAGATACAGAGAGAGAGAGAGAGATTGAAACATTCAATTGCTTGAACAAACCCAGCATGACCTATCACTGTTGCTTTCTAGGAAACACCAAATAATGAAAACTTGGGTTTAAATCCTGACATCCCAAAAATAGTTATAGGGTTTTGAGTTATTAACTCCCTTAATTATAAGCTCAACCATCAATTAGTCGATCAGTCGTCGCCAATATACTATGGCAACGTGCACACACAATTGGAGCTGAGTCAATCACCGTCGAGATCTTTCTATGTATGCAATTCATCCGGATGTAAATTTGTTATGCATATACGCGAAGATGTAAAAAAAGATTTACTTCTGAAAGGTGGAGCGTCTCGAGGTGCTTATTTACTTACATAACTAGGGACTCGATAGTCGATAGCTCAAATGAGAAAAGCCACCCTTTAGCCACATCAAGGTCTTCCCTCGACAATTTTCAGGTGTCGATATGGATCGGGGGATCACATAAGAGCTTAAGATTATCCGAAGTTAAGTTTCCAAAATATCCAAATAGTTTATATCGAGGCTTGCAGCCGCCATAGGATATGATCTAAACGAGCATTATTGACACAGCACGCGACTCTACGTAGGCTGAAGAAAAATCAAGGATTACGCCATTTCTTATGAATACAAAGCGGTAGTTGAATATTCTGATGAATCTGGCTATAATTATAATTGATTCGGTCGACATGCATGCTTACGAGATAACGACGGTTTCTTGCCTGCTTCACCCAAATGAACGATGGTTGTAAGGTAGGAGTTCCCATCGATCGTATATACTCACCAACAAGGTAGGTTTACACGACTTGAAGAACATTTGCAACCTTTTTTTAATCACTATGATGAATCACTCGAAAGCGAAATGTCATGCAACATTGAGAAGTTATAATTTATTATGGGAAGTTGCCGGCATACCTTAAACAAATACCGCTTTTATTTACTTTTTCTCGTGACGTAAGTCAGCCATGCATATTGTAAAGAGTGAAGTGCACTATAAAATTAACTTAATGGGCACACAGATGGAGTATGAACATTAGACGGTATTAATTTAAGTATGAATTTTCTGCAGTAAGGAATTAATGTAATTTAATTAATCAATTAATTAAGTGGATAAATTATATTTTGAGGCAGACCCACCCACTTGGTTCCTTCCACACAGTATATAAAGAAATTCTAATGAGCCAATGGGAGAGAGGAGTGGATTCTTCGCCATGACGTCGTCGTTTTATCTGACAAATGAAAGCTCTTCTCAACTTGGTGCGAGTTGGAAACTTGTGGTGGTGGGTCTCAACTTGATGATTCCTCAAAAGAATTGATAAAATAAAACAACAAAAGTCTAAAAGAAGATCCACAAAAATCAAAGGATTCATTTGGTTATGTTGTCATAATTGAAAGATTCCAAAACACAACCCAGCCATTAAAACAAAGACCGGCATGCGTTGCTCAAAACGTTGTCTATTACTATATATATGTTGTCTCTATGAAATGAAAATTTTCTATAAATGATAAGTCGAAGCAAATTTTCTTTAACAAGACCGCCTAAAGAGATCTTGAAGCTCGGGGTTCAGCCTCATGGGATAGAATTAGCTCCGGTCGAGGAAGTAGGCCTCAACCTTAGGGTATACGGTAAAGACTTGGTTCGGATGGGATCGAAAGAAGGATGTCCTTGATTAGGTAGAACTTATGACTTGGAGTGGCTCATTGATGAAGTATATGTCGTGGAAAAATTATAGAAGCAGCATACTATAGTGGAAACAAATAACCTTGTACTTAAAACTGCAAAGTGTCTCAATTTGTGTTTATCAAAAATGAAATGTTTTAAGTAGAACCGATGAAAGTGATGCATGAGGTGATACTGTAAAATTCGTAAATCCATATTAATTGACCTTTCAATTCTGATTTGCTAAAAGCCGATGAAGTTCACAATATGCTATTCAGTGTTACATATGATTTTGTATCATTAGTGTTGCATCGAGAGGTTTTCTAGGAATAAGAAATTTTCTCGACAACTTGGTAATTAAAAAAAAAAAAGGCCCTATTACTTGAAAGTTAATGTATTGAAAATCTTATGAATGAAAAGACGCTCTTTCAAAGCACCATTTCTATGCTCTTCTCCATTATTCCGACCCCTGGAATGAAAATTTGTATCTAATTATGTACGATACTTGTGTGGCGATAATGAAAATTGTATTTGCTGTTTCAAATATTTCTACTTAAAAGTCTTTTTAAAAAAAAAAAAATTCCTTTCATATACGATTCCTAGCAATAGCCTTACAGTGCGCATATATGGCTAGTCATAATTCATATAGATACCAGAAAATCACACCAAGAAATTAAATCAAAATTCTATATATTAAATTGTGGAATTGAATTTGTTCAAAGCACGCTTTTCGAGATTGCATCAGCCATCGATAATGTCAAACCTCTTAATTGTTTATTGATGAATTATTTTGGTCTTTCATAATGACAGTATGTACGGACGTGGAGTGCACGAGCCTATGTAATCATCGATCTCTAGATTCAACTTGGGTTTCATTATCATTGCTTCCAAGCATTTTCTTATGTCTCTCTCTTTCTTGGTTTTCTTTTTTATTTCCTGTTGTTTGCTGGAAAGAAATTTAAAAAAAAAATTGTGATGAGGAGAAACCTTCGAATTAGATTATGCAATTACGGAAAATACAATATCAATTTATATGAAACTCGTAAAAAAAAAATGAGGACATTAATGCATCTCATTTTAACTACAAGTGATTTGATAAGGGAAATATTATTTAAAGTTAGTTAATTTTAATAAAAAGATCAGCGTGAACTGAAGTTTATTTTTTGATTATTATGTGCATGTAGTATTTCTTACTGAAAATTTTATTTTATATTTTAATCTAATTATCGAGTTTAAGCTAGTAATATCCACCCAATTTAATATTCATTTCTCTTGCAGAAACAGTAAAAAATACACTATTGAGAGCAATATTGTAAAAGATCATTACTCTTTTTTACCAAAAAAAAAAAAGGAGTAAAAGAAACCTTTAAGTGGGTTCGTCAACTTGGAAAAAATGATTATAATTACGAAGTCACAAAAGGCAACTTCAAAGCAATGATTTTTATATATTAATTTGACATAAATAATTTTATATGTAAAAAGAAAGAAATTACTCTTACTGGAAGAAAAGAATCTCGGAAGGAGTTGGAAAGCATAATCATGGTTTTACAAACTTATTATCGGCTATACAGTCTTCTTCCTTTTCTCTTTTTCTTTTTTTTTTCCCCTGCAACTTTTAACACGACAACGACGACGACGACGCAAGATTTAACATGAAAGGACGAGCATGGGCATATTAAGGTTATAAATCCGTGATGAATTTGATAAGTTAGTTGGAAAATTCCAATTATTGTTAGGTTAGAGTGTATATTATTAATGGGAAAATTCTTCTCTTCCGAAACTTTTTGCAGGATATTTCCCCGATACACTGTGTTTATAAAAGCCACCTATTCTTCACGTATTTACAAAACTGCCACTCGTGAGATAGATAATCGGCATTGCCGATTCGGAGGATGCAACAGCTCTCATTATTAATTTGTTCAGATTCCACTGAGAAAAAAAAAAAATAAGTTAGGGGATATTCATCAGATCTTCCATTTCAACACATGGGATATGCATAGGAGATTGAATCAAAGGCAAGATGTGTTGGAGATCCAACAATTGCACATTTCATTGGAGAAACCCAAAGATCCATCGGATCACAAGATCCTCTGACTTCCTTACATTAGAAGTGCTTTCCAAACCAAAGACCATTAAATTATATTAACTTTGCGATAGAAACAGACCCGAGATTCTAAATGTTTTCAGTCTATTAGTTGAAATTAATCTTTATTTGGACGTCAGTTTTGATCTTGTTCCTGGGCCACAGAATGCTTCCAATATATTTTGAACTCCCTATATTGCAGGTAGAGTGCGCACACTGGTGATGCGGTTTACCGAACTGCACGACTCCCTGTAGTCATAATTTTGATATCTTTCGACAACAATAATTGCATCATAACCATTAATTAATTGGTTACATCGGCGAGTGAAGATTCCGATTTTATAATTACAATGTTCTGAAGGAGAATCTCTGATTATGATGAGATATGAAGAATCTCCCGTGATACATATGATCGGTGGAGAATCTCCCCCTGCATGATCGATTTATTTGTAGTATCTAACAGCTCATTAACTTCTGTCATCTCTCTGATTATGTGCTGAGTAATAAGGTTCGAAAAGGATCTGCCATCGTCATCATCGTCATCTTTTTTTTTTCCTTTTTTTTTTTTGGGGTGGTGGGAGGGATCGAATCGGATTACTATAGAATGATTATATGTTTCATTACTAATGAATGAATGAATAAAGAAGGTGGCAGCGAGCAATAAGTTTGCCACGATCACGTTGTCTAAAAATGACTGGATGATCCACCTAATGCCGTGCTTGTTCATTATCGACATCGTTGTATACGATGCGTATATGTATTCGAGTAGTCTGACTAGTTAACGTATCTCGTCCGTTGCCAAACATGAGAGAATATAAATAAGGAAATCATGTATATATAGTGAAGACTGACGCAGCATGATAGGTTGTGTGGATGCTTAAACGACAACTGTTAGGAATAGTAGATTGGATCGAGTATATCCATCGCTAGGACAAACATCAGTGGATCATGCTTAACCAGATAGTCTGCTCCACGAGATTTCCGAGAATCTGGATCAGTACTCGACTCGCGTGATATGTAACAAACAAAGTCGCCTCGACTTACAGTTTCGGACCATGCCTGCTATGCCTTGTAAATGTTGAGTGGATCTTACAAGAACAATAACATAAGACAACAGAATGAAAGGGACAATGAAATAACGAAAGAACCAAAGAAGTTGAAGAGGACATTCTTTTTTTTTTTTGGATGACGACATTGACAACTTCCTTGTGTAACTGTTTTATTACAAATGCAGTAAGTAATAGCAAATGATTGATACAGTACAGATATATACGTAGACATATACATACACTATTTATATATGTATATATATTATCTATATAATATAGCCATGGATATATGCACATTTTTGCCACAAAATATATATGAGTAAATCCAGCAAAACTGGTGAATGGTACCCTTTAGAGGCCCAACTTCAAGTCCAAAGTGAGTCGAGGTTCAACTTCAAGCCCTGGTGGACCCTTGGCCTCGAAGTGGCTCCTCATGTGCCCTCCTAAGGCTTGCCCACTTGAAAAGGTCCTCAGGCAGATGCCGCACCGGTAGTGGTGTCGGTGGTTCTCCGGCAAGAAGACCCTCTTGCCTTCAATGCAGTCGGCGGATATCTTGCTGCCATCTGCTGCAGTGGCGCCACTTCTTGAAAGTGCCGAGCAACCCTTCACGTTCTTGTGGGTCGCTCTGTGGCCTCCCAGCGCCTGCCGGGTTCTGAACACCTTCTTGCAGCTCTCACACTCATACTGGAAACTCGATCCCGATGGATAAGTACTGTCATTTTCTGCCACTACAGCCAGAGCGCTGCCGGAAGTGCTGATCCGTTGATTATTTGCAGTGAAAGTAAAGCTACTTCCACTGGCACTGGGGCTAGCACAATCATCACCAGCCAGCATTCGGAGGGACTCTGCCACTTCCCGCTCCTCTGCAGTTGTAGCTTCTCCTGCTAGCATGGTCGCTGGCCTCGAGTGCAATGGAGAACCAGGCTGTTTGAGAGATGATGAGGGTGGGTTTATGCCACGCCACTGGCGCTCAGGGTGGCACCGCATGTGCCCAAAAAGGGCTTTCCACGACCAGAACTTCTTTCCACACTCAGGGCATTCCCGAGCGACCTTAGGCTCTCCAGGTTCGGGGTCATGCAGCCTCTTCCTTCTGGCGACATTACATGGTGGCCTCAAAGTCAGGTCAGTCCTTAGCGGCCCAGAGCGCCTTCCACGGGTATTCTGGGTCTGGTTTTTGGGAGTCAGAAAACTGCAGGGACCAAGAAGTAAGGAGGAGGCAAAGAAGGAACCAGGGATTTGTTGAGACGGAGACGGGGAGAGACCGAATTGCGAACCATTGTAATTCATTGTTATAGAGACACGGGCTCTTAGGAACTGAAAAGAAATGGGAAAGAGTGCAACTGATTGTGCTGTGGGGCTTATGTACTGTAGCCAACCGACACTGAGCGGTTACTTCAGCCGCGGACAGAAAATGGGGTGGGAACAGGCGGCAGTTATTTTCGGTTTATACGGACGGTTACCCATGTTGGCGTCTGTTCCCTTTGTGCCCCTACACTGTCTGTGATTACGTGGAGCCGGTGAAGGGCAGAACAGTCATCGCAGACACATCCACCACTACATGATGAGCCTTTTCAGGAGTCGGGTCTTTGCCAGCCGAGATTTCTTCTGAAAACACAGGACGATTGCATCGTCCGCACAATCCCGTCAAACCTCTGTAGTAAAACACATTTAGTAGATATGGCCACATGGGTAAAAAAACGAGAGAAGACTGGAGGGTTTCTGCTCGTAAAAATGTAGCTTCTGGAAAGTGGAAACCTGAGCTTAGAAGCAGCATATGAGATTTATATGTACAGAGAAAGGACGGGATGACCTAGCGGCTCTAACAGCCTAAGAAGTATCTCGGACAGCACTCGAGAGTTGATTTTCTGGTCTACATCTTCATATTACAGTGGTATTTTGGTTCAAAATCTTCTCCATGAACCATGCGCTTTAGACCCGAGGAAGTGAACTCTTGGTTCAACACTAGTTGCAGTCTGCAGCAGGATGCCTTCAATTCTTCACGGATTTTCCCAGCACATTCAGGAGTGCGACTCTCTGCATCTCTTTTGCTGCAATGTGTAAGCAAGAAATGTTACGATCCAAAAAGGAAAGAGGGGGCAGTTAGAGTTGAGATTAAGCATTTACTCCCCCCCTGTGCATCGTAGGAGCAAGTAGGATTTCTCGCAACATAGAAGAATATCGGTGCTCAGGAAACCAATTATTGAATCTCCAAGAACGATATGTTCAGCTTATAGTTCTATTTGGATGGCTAATCCTTCGAGATCTCACAACCATTTTGCATTTCTGATGATCTTGTGAGGCACAATAAACATCTCTCTGAAAATTTGATAAGCCTAATGGTGGGCACTGCTTCACATGATTAAAGAACAAATAGAACGAACCACGAAATCATTATCCCACACTAGTTAAAGTTGCAGCTTGCACACTGATAAGATATCTATCAGGCAATCATCAATCTCCTAATCTCTTGAATCCCATCAAAGAAGATGAGACCACAAAAGGAAAGTGTTAACTGACCTTCTTCCAGGGATAACTGGATTGATCTCTTTTCCAACTCAACAGCGTGCCAGCTAAGATCCACCGAAGAGAGTGAACGAAGCACTGAAAGAAGCAAATGAGACAAGTAAATGAGTACACCATGAAATTCCAATAGAGGCAAGATTTAACTATCTCATAATGGTTTCTTTAAACACATTGCATACTCTGGAGATAATCTTTATGATCTGCTTGTTCCAAGTCACTTAATAACTTCTGCAACTGTTTATACCGCTCTTCCCAATCCCAATTCTTCACCATCTTTGAATTTTCTGTCGGTGAACTTGCAGGAGCAGTTGAACCATACTTGGGCTCTACTGATGATCCCATCTTCATGCCGGCCATTCCAAGAGGCAAAGGAACCGAAGCTTTTGCAGATGAGCCGGTCGGAGAAGTAAAGGGAATAGAAGCAAATGCAGGATATGAGACTATTTTTGGCTCCTTTATCTGGGATTGCTGTTTCAATGATTCCTCTTGAGTACTCAGAGGGCCAGGCTGAAGATTATTGGGAGTGGTATTGGTCCGGTCACCTATTCCGCTCTTAGCTGTTTCTGCTTCAGACTTTCTACGGACATACACAAGACCATTAGCAGCATTACCACCGGGGGAGACGCTTCGGGGCGGACTGACTGAAAATTCTGAGCAGGTTTGGGGAGGGGGTCTTTTTGTTCCAGCAACCTTATTGGGATCACCGGTCGGATCCTTGTCTTTAAAAGAAGATAGACTTTTGGTCGTGCTTGGAACTATGATTCTATTCTCATTCCGCAACTCTCTCAATGCCGTCTTCTTTGCAGCAATTGGCAGCTGCTTATCACCAGAAGCCAAGTCAGATTCCATATTTCCATGCCCACGCTCGGTGGATTTAGAGTCCATTGTTTGCTGGACCATCTGAAGTATTAGATTTACAAAACATAAATCTCTAACACAAACTCATAAAAGCCATGGCCAAAACAAGGAAGCAAATTATAAATTTGAGACCACTGTTTCAGCATGTAAAGGAGGCCAAAGAGCTTAAGCATGTCAGATTGATTTAGAGAAACTGATGTTTCTCAATGTCAAATCACGTCAATAAAGCTGACCATTAGAAGCCATTTCAATAACTCATGTCAGTACACAAATCATAACCATCTTAACGGAGAATAGACTCTGAATAGTGAGTATTCATGTGGTTACAACCGCGAATAATAGAATCCAACAGGAATTGTGAACAGTCTTGCAATACAGCTTCAGAGCTAACACTACTCCATAAAACACTGAACACAACAACATCGAGAGTACTCCACTAAGTACCGGTATGCCAAATCACGAAAGAAGTAACATAATAGCAGAATTACCGCAACTGCCAGGGAACACGTACTTTCCTACTAAGGAGCTGGAGTTGTATTCACGAATCACATTCCTCTCAAGAGCAGTTCCATGATTATAAGGAAACAGAAGACACCGGAAAGCTCTTCTATCCAATTCAAAAGCCGAAATAAGCGCCGGAAGTCTCTCGCTTTCCTACTCGGACAAGATAAATATGGTACGCCCGTAGCTATTGAAACACTTGCTGAAAGAAGAATTGTTGAACTAAACACGGCTTTCGAGTGAAAAAAAACTCACGCTCACGCACACAATCTTGTCGAAAGAAGGCAAGTTAAACATCAGCTCCACCAGCTAAAGCGCACATTGCTATAATAAGGCCAGTAAACAAGAACCCCACAAGGAGCTTAAAGAAAAAAAAAAGATCCCTTCCATCTCCGAGAAGGAATCTGCCATTTGAACGGGCTGCCGCTGCAGACCCAGTTCAGAAATCAGAGCAGCCAACACGGAATTGAACTGAATCTGAAACGGCAATCAAGAATGGCTCATATTCCACCCAAAACTACACGAAGAAGGGGCTCCGAGGAACAAAATTGGACGTTGTGCAGATCGAAAAGGCATCATAGTTACCTGAAGCTCGTTGAAATTCGCTCCCAGGGAGAGTGACAGAGAGGGGCCAGGAACTCGGCAGGGATGGAGGGAGAGATAAAGCAGGAAGGTTCTCCGACCGCCCGGCGGGTCGTAGCTTTGTGTTTTTGGTCCTCTTTTTTTTTTTTTTTTTGCCCTTCTCTCTCCCTCTCTCTCTCTCTCTCTCTCTTTAGTTTCACTTTATTTATTTATTTTTAAGAAAATATTATTTTTTGTTTTCCTGGGAGGATGTGTGACCGGACTTACCATTAAGTCGCTGATACTAATTCTCACTCGGACATCAATTTGAACTTCAGATGCTTATATAAAACACGACATCAAACTGCACTCATTCCGGTAATTAAAAATAAGATTTTTAGGTCTATGGTTTCTGTTGCAATTAATATACAGTTTTAGTTCGAATGGACATGTCCGTCGCCACCAGAGTCAATGAATCGCGGTCTCGAATCGTTAACCGATATCTTCATTTTACAGAATTGGAGAACCACGAATCACACACAAACTTCGTCCCATGCCAAAAATATCGAATCGTAACAAAGTAATTATATAATTAGCCTTTCATCTCTGCTCTGTAGCATGTAAAAATGAATTAGCAGAGAAATTCCATTTAGGAACGATCACGGTGTATTACCAGAAAAAGTGTTTCGGAACCTAACTGCTGGCACAAAGCGGAAAGTGTATATCGTATTCACTCGAAAAGAAATCATCGTTTAGAAATGACAAATTCTTGATAATAAACATGTATGTACAAAAATATCGGAGGGGAAGGAGGAAGAGGAGAGTTGGCTATCAATAATAGTCCAGTATAAAAGGATGCCTATGCCCACAAGTGTCACAAATCTCGATCACGGGGGGGATATCTATACTCGGTTTTCATTCGCATGTCGGTAACAGGATGCCGAGGGACTCCATGGAGTTCTTCCAACAGACTGGAAATCGATCAATCTTACAGAACCATGAAAAATTTCCTCATTATATGAAGTGGAAATAGAAACAACATAGGAACCTCTTTGCTCACTGCCCGGGATTCCCCAAGAGCCGTTCCACTGCGGCGTGAACATTCCCGGAAGTGGCCCGGAGTGCCCTGATGTTCTCTGCTGTGTCAAAGAAGCCCATCTCTTGAAGCTGCGCAAGCTGGGTCGCATAGAGTTCTTCCGGTGGTACTGAGCAAAAGCAAAATAACAACTTCATAAGGTCATCGACACAAGAGAAACAACTAAGCAATTTGACCAAAAGAATATATAGTGTGGTTCACGAGAAGGGGATAGGATCCTAACCATTAGGATCTTCGGGAGCACCGAAGCCACCAGCTCCGAGGCCACCAAACATATTCATCAACAATTCCAGGTCAGAATTATTCAGTGCTCCTGCTACATGCAAGAGCATTTTCACAAAGTCAAGAAACCAAAGATCAAAAATCAGGAAAGCTTCATTCAATTGATTAGAGGCAGTTGATGACAACACAGTTGCATGTTTAACAAACCATCAACAATCAAATTATCCAAGTATCAAATGAAATAGTATTTGGGATTTTATGAATCTACCTGCAGCTCCACCAGTCTGACCTGCCTCCCTGCAAGAGGACAATTTATATAAGTACATTTAATGAAACATGCGGAACGTCCAATTAAAATTAATCAGCTCCTCCAGAAAAAGGCAATATGTCATCTATGATCCACTAAAGTGCTCCGATATGGCATCTTCGAAGCCACTCACCTGTTTGTCTGTGGGCGGTTGAGTTGGGATAGTAGTGACTGCTGCATAGCTAGCATTTGCTGCACGGAAAATGAAACATTCAGAAATTAAATGTAAGGATTGGAGAAATCACGATGTTGCATTACCTTATGATTTTCTAGCCTATAACATTACAGGATTCACACCATCCATGTATTGAGATTAAGACACGATCTCATTTTCCTACTATTTTAAAAGTTAAATTATTCCTTCAATCCTCTAAAATAACAATCAGTGATCATCATTAGTAACTAGATTAGATCTATGTAATAGAAAACCATCTCTTATTAATGTTCTCTCTAAAGAGAGGGAAGAACACAATTAAGACTCTTCAAACTGCTGCAAGTGCCCTGAATGCTACAAGGGCTGAAGTTCAAAAGGGAGATCCCGTGGACATAAAACCATTTACCTGCATTGTCTCAGGTGATGTCAGTTGTCGAAGAAGTTCTGGGTTCTGCATCATTTCTCTCAATTG
This sequence comes from Punica granatum, assembly GCF_007655135.1. Taxonomy (NCBI): domain Eukaryota; kingdom Viridiplantae; phylum Streptophyta; class Magnoliopsida; order Myrtales; family Lythraceae; genus Punica; species Punica granatum. The sequence continues at coordinate 3,752,300 of NC_045128.1, forward strand.
AGGGTTCATATCAGCCATGCCCCGAAGCTGAGAGTTGAGATTGAGTATCTAAAGTCCAGAAACGATCGAAAATATCACAAGTCAAGCACATCAATCTGAAGAGAATCTCTAACTTTTTTGATTGTCAAAAATTATTATTACCTGATTCAGATACTGGGGGTTCGAGAGCATGCTCTGCATCATCTGTGATATAGCCGGGTTCTGCATTAATTGATTCAGCATATTTGCATCTGTATTACCACCAAACATCTGATCCAGCCCTGGGAGACCAAGCCCTCCTAAGCCAGCAGCAGGAGGTGCTCTTGCATCCCCAGTAGCAGTTGACCTTGTCGTCGTGTTTGTCTGTGAACCCCCTGGAGAGCAAATAATTCACACTACATTTAGTATGATACCCACATAGATCAATATAGCATTTTACAAGAACAAAAAATAAGTCAATGAGATTATATTCTGCCAATCATATGTCATGAGATTGTATTCTGCCAATCATATGTCATGTGCACCAGCATCATAAGGACTAATGAAGACAGTCAAAGGATATAATTGTACAATCATTCAATGAAGGATCCTCAAGACCATCAAATAACATGCTTTCTTTGAATTAGCAGGATTTTATTGATGAACATCAACAAGTATTCTAGTCCTCCTTGAAGTAAATGATGCCGGAGATGGATGCAATGACAGAAACAGAGACGGTGTAAACCCAAAACATTATGCCAAATATGATTCATCATACACGCTGGTACAGTACGTCAATAATATGCTTGCAAAACATATTTCCTTTTTCCAAATGTTCCCGATACTTCAAATCTCATTCTGACAGCTTTTTATTTCTAAGGAGAAAAAGTAGAGCAGAAAAACCAAGAAGCAAAAGAAATTTCAGCAGTAAATATGAATTCAGGGGGCCAGAAAAGGAAGGACAAGAATTGCCACCCGTGCTACTACTCCAGGGGTTGGGTAAAGGGTTTGTATTTGGAGCAGTGGGCCCTGAACCTGCTTCAGAGCCAGTGCTTGAAGAATTGTCACTATTAGAATTATTCCCATCCCTAGCTTGTGCATTGCCTTGGTTTCCTAAAAGAGCAGCAAATGGGTTTGAAGCAGTATCATTTCCAGCATTCGTGCCCATCGTTGTAGCGTTCAGGAAAGGTTCCTGAACATTCTCATACATTCGCCTCAGCATGTTGAATCCCTCCGGAGTAGCTTCAATGTTACTCATGGCCCTGTCAGTATTCCGCATCATCTCACGCATGAGCTCGGGGTTCCTAGCAGCCTCAAGAGTCTGCCGAATAACGGCAGGATCATTAAGTACATGAGCAAGCTCAGGATTCCGATCGATGAGCTCACGCATCTGAGGATTGCTCATAATCAAGCTTCGGAGCAGCTCAGGATTGTTCATGAGGCTCTGCATAGCAGGCATGTTCATTATATCCCTCATGATGTTGGGGTTCTGGTTTAACTGTTGCTGCATCTGTTCAAATTCAGGAAGTCCAGCTCCAAACAAGCCAGAGCCTCCTCCAGCTCCTCCAAGTGGATTTAGGCCTAGCCCGGGGAAGAGAGAGGCCCCGAGACCAGCACCACCACTGTCATTTGAACCAACTCCCCGAGTGACACCTGGGGCACTATTGGTCGTTCCTGCACTGGGAGCTGCAGGAGGAGGTGCTGCTGATCCCGTGGGTAAACCTTTCACCATGTGCACAGTGTGCTCGGCCTGCAAACCTTCAGAAGGCAAAACAGAGGGAAAAAAATGAATCAGAACAGTAACAACAAATTTAAAAACAGTAACGATCAAGGCAATACACAAATCCAACATCAGGCATTTAAGCAAACCTCGTAAAACAGAAAAAAAAGACATTCACAATAAAACCCAAAAGGAAGCATGTTGCCACAAACAACTGACAATATAGCATGTAACTCCGGCTGTCATCATTTCATTACTTGTTACTTGCTACTATTGCTGCAGCTACTTAGGCACGAATAACATTTGCCGGAATAGCAGTTTCAAGTCTGTCCAGCTCTGAATAAAATGGTCTAGCAGTCTAAAGACTATCCAGCTCCGAATGAATGGTCACAGAATCCGACAAGTCATTGTTTGTGACGCAAAAAATTGTGCTACTACACCATCTAACAACTTATGCTTGAATCCATTTTCAATACAGCATCTAATGTCTTCGAACCCCGGGGAAACAGACGCTGAGCTTCCATGAAAAAGGGGCACCTTAGGACAGAACCACCTGATCTGTAGAAAGGCACTGGACAATTTCCTGCCAAAATGCTGGGAGAAATCAAGCAAGAACAAAGGGATCATACCATAGCTTTCTAGGGTTTGGTCGTCCTTCAAAATGCGGCCTTTGTAGATCAGGCGCTGCTGATCGGCCGGCACCTCGCAGTTCTGAGCCAGGAGCTGCTTGAAAGACCCGACAGTCGAGTCCAAGGTCGTCTTAACCGTGAACTTCGACCCGTTGGAAAACCGGATGTGGACGTTCACTCCCTCCTCGACCCTCCCGTCGCTCGAATCCCCCTCCGAACCCATGCTTGCAGCTCACCTGATCGACGGAAGCCCTAACCCTAGAATCCCAATCGACCCCGCAATCAATTCCGGCGAGGATCAAGTGCTCGTCCAATCGGGTCAGTGCAAACAAGAATCAGCAGTAATCGGAAGAATCTGGGTACCGTCGGGACGAGGTTTCAGATCAAATGGGAACTTTCCGACAGGAAAACGGAGGAGAAAGGGGCTGCTCCGGCAGAGAAAGAGGATTCTCTACTGCATCCGCATATACCGACCAATTCTTCTATGGGGGGTTTGGTTTTACGTAAGCCTCGGTTGGATAACCAATTTTCGTTGGACAAACCAATGGCCAATTTCCCCTTTTTATATTTTTTCTGTAAAAACATATATTACTAAATAAATAAAATAAGTAAACAATAATTAAATAAATAAAAATGATCGAATCTCGGTTTATTAGATGAGTAATGAGGTGCTTCACAGAAAGGAAAAGGAAAAAGGAAATCTAAAAAATCTTTAAGAATATTTCGATTTGCGAGGTTGATTGGTTCGATAACGATATGTATCAATCCAATTTATGGTGCTGCAATGACCATATTAATTAGGTAGCCCGTATAATTTTCGGTGTATACTTTGCTATGCAAGAGCCCCATGAATTCCAATTAATCCAGATCGAGTTAGATTGGCCCACTACGAGGATAAATTCTCCTATTATAAATTTTCACCATTCATTAAACTCGTACTTAAATTTTACTTAAATGAAGCAAGTTTCGAATGGCTTGAACTCGAATACTCGGCATACTCGAAGAAGGACTTTCCACTTTCTGATATGCATACTAAATGAAATCTGAAATGCACGATTTCCTTGCCATTTTGCCTTGAAATGTAAGTCATTCTTACACCCTATGCAGTTCCCTATAGATACAATGAGGACAACCAAACGAAGCTTCCCTCTCGAACGCATGTTCTCACCCATATTTCAACTGACCCGATATCTTTGACTCCTAGAGCACCCGAGTGAATCGGATGAACAAAAGTACGTACTACCTATGTAAACTTTCAGGGGATGTGCTCACACTTGCTCATGTGCTGCAAAAGTGCATTGGCCTTCCTCTGGGCTCTGCTAGTCCCGCACCTCGTGAGCTCTACCAAATGCTCGTACACCCCGAACTGAAGAGCCGCCAGTAGGAACGAAGAGTTGTTCATCCCGAGCTCAAGAAGCACCGAGGCTGCACACTCCTTGTTCTTCGGTGTCCCATTCCTCACGATGCCCACGAGTGTCTCGATCACCGAGAGCCGCCCGATTTGCTTCCGGCCCTCGGGGTGGGAAGCGAGCAGACGTAAGATGGAGAGGGCCTCGTCGACCATCCCCAAGTTCCTGTCATCGAGGAGCTGAATTAGAGGCTTCATGACTCCCGCATTGATCGCCCTCGACTTGTTCATGTGGTGCAGGGAGAGGTTGAAAATCGCCGTGGCGGCATCTTTCTTGCCCCGAACTGATCCATCCTTTAGGAGATCTACCAATGGAGGTATCCCGTTCAAGGCACCAATGAGGACTTTGTTCTCATCTAGCATCGAGATGCTAAAGAGGGCCGCAGCAGAGTTTTCTCGGGCTTCCTGCGTCCCGCTTTCTAGAATGCCGATTATCAGAGGGATCGCCCCTTCTCGGGCAATCAGCCGTTTGTTCGACTCATTGAGGGACAAGTTCAACAGTGCAGTCACGGCGTGCTCTTGGATGTTGGGATCGGGAAATGACAGGAGCTGGACTAATGGTGGGACAGCTCCACCATTTGCGATTAACATCCGGTTCTCCGGACTTTCCTTTGAGAAGACTCGGAGTTTTACAGCTGCTTCTCTTCGGGTATCAGGTTGAGGAGAGGATAGGTCTTGTACTAAGGAGGAGATTCGATCCACGAGGTCTAGGGACAAGCTGCAGGAACTCGAGTGGATTTCCCTTTTGGGCAGGTCGATGTTGTTCTTCCCACACCACTGTGAGATGAGGTTCCGGAGAGCATAGTTTGGCGCCATCGACAGATGTTCCAAGACCTGCCCGGTCTTTGGGCATGTCCGGTGGTCCGAGTCAAGCCACCTTGTTATGCTTTCCCTGTCGTATGTCTACAAGGACAGAAAAGATGGACAGAAGGACATCTCAGTTCCATTAACGACCATAACCTTTAAGAAAGTATGCTACTTAACGGCTAATTTGAGGTAAATTAAGACAATTTGTTTCGTGTCTCGGTAATTATGCCGGAGTCATTGTACCAAAGTGATATGAGCAGTGACTCGTGCTGTTGATAGGTTACTACCTGTCCCGTGGCAACAATAACTGGGTCCGTCATTATCTCGAGGGTTATCGGACACAGGAACTCGTGAGGGATCTGCAACGATCGGCACCTCTCCAGAGCTTTAGCTCGAGCCGATGAATCGATCACTACACTCTGGTCTTCTGCTCCCACTATCTGTTTGAACTTTCCCAGCAACCCAACAATCTGCTGTACATTCTCGGCATTCTGCCCATTCCTCTTCTTCGTGAGCTTTCGCACTGCCAAAGTTTCAGTTCTGAGGTCTCTGATGTTGCGGAGTTCCAACTTGTTAGCCAGCCTTTCGAGGATTGCATTGTCTGCTCTCCGGTCATCGTCCTTCAGGGACAGCACGACCATCAGATCCATTGCCAGCTCTATGTCCAGAGTATCGGTCCTTCTTTTGGATCGTTTCAATTGCATCCGCATCAGCTCAACCTGTAGTTTTTCAACATCGATAAAATTCATCTGGCTGAGTTATATGTCAAGCTCGACAAGAACAGCCTGGGCATCTAAACATAGGTCACAAATTCATGTATAGTTCATGCTAAGCCCAACTGAATTTCGGGTCGGTAGGTGCATATCGTAAGAAGCAGGGCGAAAACGAATGAGAACTCTAGTTGGAAATTACTTGCTCTCTAACTTCGACAGAGATCCCGAGCTCATCATAAGGCAGATCATCCAAGGCCTGGTTTAACTTGTCGTAAACAGCGTGAAATCGACTCATCACTGCCTCATTTTCTAACGCCTGCAGTTTCCATTCACCAAAAGTAATGAAGCTCAGTAAAGGGCCAAATTCATGCTGCATACCCGTAGACTCAAAGAAAGAAGTAGAAATCTTTGCTCCTGTTAAAAATGTAGAATTGACACACATTCTCACAATTGACATCTTGGAGGAAAACAGAGAAGAAAATCAGGTCTGAACCGATTAAACCGAAACAAGATACAGGAATTCTTGTTCTACCCGAATGCAGGCCTGGAAGTGCTCTCAGTCACATAGAATCTAAGACACGAGCTGCCAGGAAAATGCGGATTAACGAATTTCGACGCTAAACAACAACTCAAGAGAAGCCGTTGTTCGGCCCAAAACCCGGATATATAACTATGAAGGGATGACGGTAGTACGTACCAGATAGATCTTGCTCCCACAGCTGCATTGCTTCAGCAGCTTCTTCGCCGAAACCAGAGCTCCCTCCAAATCGGCCAAACAACTTAAAGAATCACAGCAAGCTCCACTATCCCGAAGCTCGCCGATCTCCTCCAGGAGAGGAACCAGCAGCTTCAGCCTCCTGACCAAGCTCAAGCACTCCTTCCTCTGCGTCTTCCTGTACCCGCCAAACATCCCAGCCGCCTCTATCGCTTCAATAAGCTCCTTCACTCTGTCGCCGGCATCATTCTTTGCCGAACCTGAGACCATAGCGATAGCACTCCCGGGGCTCTCTTCTCCAGCACTCCCCATGATTCACTGCGAGTATTACCGGCTTCTGCCCTGCTTCAATCAGCTTAACTTTTAGGACATTGACGAGGAACGTGGCTCATGGTGGGCAACTTGACTGGATGAAATACATGTTTTTCTCGTACAAAAGAACAAAACATATGTATGTACATACGTATGTATATGTTCTTTTTCTCGGGTCCTGGAAGAGGTAAAGCCGTTTGAAAAACAGTTTTTTTTTTTTTCGCTTAATAAAAGGTTAGATCGGGTTATTAGTCCTCTGTGGCTGCCCTAACTAAGGGAATATAACCGCCACGGAATGTTCCTTAACATAGCTCGCTGAGACTTTGGCCCAATTTGATCACCGCAGCCCACCAACACATTAGTAAATTAAGTCCAAGGCCCACTGGATCAAGCATTATGGGTCGGCTATCACCATCCCATAATACATCCATATAGTGACGAGCTTTACGTTCTCAGTGAGGTTTGACCTCGTGATGTTCAAGTGAAACGCTTGATACTTAACACTAGACCACCGTGTTGATGGATTTGAAAAACAGTTTATTTCTTGTCGGAGAGGGCCCATTTCTTGGGGCGGTTTCACGCGGTTTTTTTTTTCTTTTTTGGTCAAATGTGGACGCGTCTTCACTTTCTGTTCTGTTTCTCACGATGTTGCCCCGATTCGCACTTCTATATCCATCATCCATCTTCTCAATTATTTTCTCTTGGAAGAAAATCGAGATATCCGAATCGATCGCAGGGTACGTAATACTCAATAATATTCATGGAACCTTTCGAGTATAGGCGTCGCAAAACTCCGAAATGCTAATACGATTCCGGTCTTGAAAGTTATTATGAGAGACAATCCAGCTCGACAGAGACATCATTGAGGGCGACTGTGGTTCGACCGAATTAGAGTACGATCCCATTAAAGGATAGCATATGCATGCATGCAATAACTCCTTATTATCTGTATTTGATAGACCATTTGCCATGTGCATGCACCGTCCATCATTCCCGAAGAATCTACATCGCTCAACATCGTATGAGAACAGGATCTATCTAATTCGAGGTTCTAATTTGCGATGTTTAGTTCATTCGGGGAAGAGTATGCGGTGTTGCACGTCCTATAAAACCGAACCGTGTAACTTGACATGCTCCGCTATATCTAGGACTTGGGAAATCTAACTGTGGAGCTCAAATCCCAATCTTCAATGTTTTAATACGATAAGATTCATGAGTTCGATTCTTACAGTATATCGAGCTTCCTGTACTACAGAAAAGTGCAGCTCTTCGCCGAAACAGCTCTGTTTAGCTATGGCGAGAATGCATCTTAAATTACGTACGTATGACTGTATAATGGATCGGTCACTGGCGAAACGTGCGATTGCAGTGTATTTACACAAATAAAAGTTATCGAAGAGTACTTTGCATTTTCTTACTGAGTCATTGATTGCCCCGCATGGTATACGTAATGGACGTCTAAGATACGCGCAGTGGAAAAATTTTAATGGGCGGCAGCAAGGAGAAGGTAAAAAAGTCACTCATCCACTTTTGCTAAAGCATGTTTATAATATATGACAACATTCACGAGAGGGATGACCGGCAGTGAAGCGTGATATGCGCTCTCTTAAAATTTTCGCATTTTAAGGAGATTTATATATAAATTTTAAAATTTTGATGAAATTTATTATATTCATCCTCTCAATTTTAAAAACTTTTTTATTATTCGCTCTCTCTAGAATCTTTTTAAAATTCAGATCCCGATTCCGTCCCCGTTTACAAGACATAGAAATTACCAAGCCCTAGAAGACGACCGCGATGACGATGATGAATGCTAATATGTTAAAGAAGATTAGTGGGGACAGTTTTACGTATTAGACGTGCATATATGCAATCAGTTCACGGAATTTGTTACTGTTCATCGTTAAGAAAGATAAATTTATCAAATCCTAATCGATTTGAAAAATGATTGAACACTGTATACTTGTGATAAGTGTTAATCGCTCGATAGCAAGTGATTAAACAATTGCACGGTTCATACTTCGCAGTCATTGAATGTCGACATCGGTCCGATCTCCTCTGCTTCGTTCCTGATCAAAATGATCGGGTCACCTATGTTACATGGTGTGAAAGAGATCTCGTGTGCTTCTACTATAAAGATAGATCTATCCTTTTCTGAAATATAAAGCAGATAATAAGACAGAAAAATTATTTAGTGCGCATGAAATCATAATTATGTCATGGACAATAATAAATTGAAACCATTATGTTGGCTTGAATCAATTAATGGAATTATTATTGTGATATACTGATATAGTTCACTTATCAGAATAGAAAATTAATCGAGATCTCGTCCACGACATGAAATCCCTATCCAAATTGAAAGCTGCATAGGGCTCACTGTTTCAAGCAACTATAACTAGTATGTACAACGAGACCACGAACAACTCGCTAGAGCTTGTGCCTCCTTTATTACTGGTCGATACTACCGGTACATTAATTGCCATGCATATATAGCCTTGTGACTTGACTCACATATGTTAGAAGACTGCCACCTGAACCATCCATTACGACAAGTGATACGGAGAATCAGAGTCAATCATATGCTGAAATTTTTTTAAAAAAAATACTGAATTGATGAGAGATCAAATCTCATAACTTATCAACTCGAATTTTTCGTTGGAAATGAGCTCAAATAGCTTGTAGGTTCAGCGTCGAGGAGGCTTGAGTTCCTACCGAATTTACTCGGAAGCTTCAGCGCAAGCTCGAACCGAACTACCGCGTTACCCCGATTGAAACTTGGGTCAGTTTGAAGAGAAGACAAGTTCTCCAATCATCAGTACAAAGTTTTCTGTGCTTTTATCTTCTACTTTATTATTTTTATTTATTGATTTATTTATTGTGGGGCCAAATGCAAAGGGGAATTTTTTGTTGACACTGTGGAAATTAAATGGCTGCCAGCTAAAATTGTTTGGTAGCTCAGAGCTGTCGTGCCCTGCCCATGCATGGATCGTCCTCATTTTCGGGGCTCTTCCAATTCTTCATTCATCGATCTTCTTTCATCGGCAGAGATCATCAGATGAAACGGATGGGATCTGCTCAATTTTCTCAGAAATTATCAGTAAAATTATCCGGCCTTAGAGACCTGGTAGTCGCCCCTCTAAAACTTCGATGTCTACGAACAATATATGTTGTTCTCAAAATTTAAATGAAATTGTTGGTATTTGACCTATAAACTTGGATAATGTACTTCCTATTCGCTCACTATGGACTCTATCCATCCTCAATCCAAATCCTGCAATCACTTGAAAGATTTCAAACAACAATTTCCCTTCTTTCTTATTACAATTTAGATATTGGTTTCCATTCTCCTTTTTCCTCCTAGGAGTAAAACCGAGTCAATTCATTTTGTACGAATCATCAGTTCACCTTCGACGTACATATCAATATCAATATATATATTTATTGACGTGATTGATACATGTAAATACTTGGTAAGATGCATCTATAATTGCTTGATAATACTCAGAATATGACGTGAGAAAGAATCAAGTGATTCTTAGCAACGGATCTCAACCCCGTCTGATTAGATGTCTCCTGCTACGTTACTATTATCGAAGTTCTGCCTAAAACTTTCTATATACACCCTTCAATAGTAACTTGACATCCCAACTGCCGTCGACAAGAATAGCTCGTAACTATCGATGCGCTCGTGAAATGTTTGATAATAAAATTTCAAAATAATCACAATTTTATTTGCGGCCCAATGAAGCCCGTGCCCCCAAGATTCTGTTCGAGCCCATTGGTGAAGCCATGGCCCAATGTTATCTCATTACTATGCAGGATGATGAGAAATAAAATTTAGGGGTAAATATGAATTATAAAAAAATTCAGGACCAGAATGAAATTTACCGAAAATACATTCGTCTTCGTCGATAGTTAGTGGTCCAGCTGCCGGAGCTTCGTCGAGCTCAGAAATGGAGAACGCGGCGGTCCTTAGGGAGTGGTTCGAGCGAGTTGACTCGGAGAAGACTGGAAGCGTCACGGCTCTTCAGCTCAAGGTTCATCTCTCTCAGGACCTTAACCTCGCCAATTCCTTCATCTCTTCAATGGTTCTCTTCACCAGAATTCTCGTTTCCGTTGACTGAACCGCCCGCCGGTTTTGTGATGTGATCAGCAAGCCTTTGCCGTCGGGAACCTCGAATTCTCCCTCTCCGTCGTCGAGCAGATGATCCGGTACTCGCTTCTGTCTCTGCAAATCCGTTTTCCTCTGTATATACATATATGACGAAGCTGAATTGATGAAAATGCATTTTCTTGACAGGATGTACGATTATGATCGAAATGGAACTATGAGCTTTGAAGGTGAGCAGATTCGTTAGAGATGCATATTGGGTTGCGATTTTCACTTTTTTTGTGAGTGCTGATATGCTGTGAAGTTCAGTTGGATCTCTGCAGTTTCAGTTTCTATATTGGAGTGATTAGGGATGACTTTCATGTTAGAGGCATGCGTTGAATTTGGTACTCGTGTATCTGAAACATCCACAGAGTTCGGTGTTTGAGCCATGCGGTTCGAAACTTTCGTGCTGCATTTGTGAGTTGAGCTCAGGGCATATGCTGAATTCTGATATTTGTATTGTTAAATCAACCATGTGGTTGGAAACTTGTGTGCTGCATTTGAGAATTCAGCTCAGGGCATTTGCTGAATTCTGATATTCATATTGTTAAATCAACCATGAGAAGGTGACTAGTTTGTGCTTGCGATATTCATTTTGGTTTCAATTTGAGGTGATCAGCTATGCCGATGCATGTTTCATGTGAATCACGCCAATGTTGAACAACTTTTTGTCTTTTAATATGATCGAGTTAGTTGGAATTCTTGTGATTTCAATGAGATGGTGATAACAAATGAAATTATTTCAAGTTAGCATTTTTCTCGAAGGATATCCTGTCCTTTTCCGGAATGACTGAAGGTTCCTCTATTTTGATCAGCTGCTATAATATTGATACCGTCAAATTTTTTTTTTTCCCTTCCTAGAGTTGAATGTTGGATTTATACTCAGGTTGAGTAATTCTTTATTCTTTTACACTTTTTATCAGAGTTTGTTGCGCTCAACAAGTTTCTTCTCAAGGTTAGTGTGTTGACATACCCGAGTTGAACTTTCTATTAAGATCTTTCTGTTGTTTTTTATGCATACGATCATTTCTTGCTCTTTTTTTCTTGTATACACGCTATTTCTAAAATTTTGAATACTCTAGGAATAACTTAGCTGTCGACTTGCAATTGATTTCTTTTTCAGGTTCAACAGGCCTTCTCAGACCTGGAGAGGTAAATTTGACTTCCTACGCAAAAGCTTTATGCATTCCAGTTTACTCTTGGAGACGTGGTTATGTTATTTAAACAAAATAATTACTCTTCTTGATAGTCTTTTGTCTTTTCTTGGTAGCTCATAATGTCGATCAACTGGGTTGAAAACTTGAAACTCCTTTTTTTCTTTTTCTTTTTTAATTACCTGCGTAGAAGAGTTGAGATTTGACCTTAGTTTATTGACGTGCCAAAAATTGTTTTCCTTCTTGATTAATTGCTGCAGGGGTCATGGATATCTTGCTCCAGAAGATGTTTACAAGGTACTTGTAGAGAATGTGTTTGCATTAATAGATGGATCATTGTTTCTGCTCTCATACTTTCATGAGTGAAACTAGTGTCCATGTACATATTTCTGCTTTCTGTTTACCTACCAACAGTTTTGAGGACACTATATCCCCCGGGTTGTCACCTATGTCTTTCTCTCGCGTGCTTTGCAGGCATTGGTGAAAATTGGTTTCTCCCTGGACTCCCCTTCATTTTATACAGTCTGTGAGGTATTACGTGGGTGCTGTAACTTTGTAGAGTAGAACAGAACTCTAGTGCCATATAAGTATATATCTAAACTTGCACATCTGGATACATGGATCTAGCCATGAGTCTGATTTCCTCCTGGTTTCCTGCAGAGCTTTGATCAAAAGAAGAATGGAAGGTTTCGGTTGGATGATTTCATATCTCTCTGTATATTTATACAGTCTGCTAGGTAATCGTTAATTCAGAGAAGCATAATATTTTTCTTCATTTTGATACACGTATGCTACAGCTGCCTCTTTCTTATGGTAACTACTGCCACGATAATGGAACTCCATTAAAATCATACGTAATTTTTCTCAGCAATATATATATATATTTTTGGCTTTGTCACTGCATGAGTTTTCAACCAAAATCTCTCTTTCCCAGTCCTGTGCTTGGATCTGGTGAGGACCTCCTCATATTTCATGATGGGAATTTTTCATCAACTCCAATAGTTTGAACTATTCATCTAACTACTACTACTTGCTAAAGGTGATCGTTTGCCATTTCATTGTCACAGGAATCTTTTTAATTCATTTGATACAGCCAAGCAAGGAAGAGTCAGCCTTGACTTCAATCAATTTGTCTACTGCAGTGAGTATACTTAACTGAGAATAAGTTGCATTTCTCGAACTTCATTCACGTGAAACAAAAGGCCATCATGTATTATGGAGATTCCTCAAATACATTCAGGAAAGGACTACAAAAGAAGGGGGGGGGGGGGGGGGGGGGGGGGGGGGGGGGGGGGGGGGGAAGAAAGAAAGAAAGGGAAACATGGAAAAAAAGTATATCAAATGCTCACTACTATCGTCAAATGGAGCCAGCAATTTTGGTTCCTTGTTTTCTCCACCCAATTAACCTCTGCGGGTCCTTTCTGTGGGATATTACGTGCCTTTATTTCAAGGTTAACTGCATTTGCATCACAAACATTTCATAGTGAGACAGCTGAACTGCTGACTATTGTTTGCTTTTGTGCTGCCCCAGCTGCCAATTGTCGAATATGAGCTCAACTATACTCGGGGTGAACTTGAAGCTCTGAGTCGCTACATCAGACGGTTGTATCTATATGTACTGTGTATACAATTATATCGTGACTTGAAATGTTATATGTTTGTTGTCTGCGAGCCAAATCCATTTCTTCCTTGTAAATGGATGAATATCTTTTGCTTGGTATTATCACTAGCTTAATTGAACCGAGCAGGTGATAGGATGCAGCTGATGATTATGCTGCTCAAGTATCGAGCAAGTGCTTAAATCAAATAGGGGAATTGGATCTTTTCCCCATAACTCAGACACGTTATCACGCAGCAGTACTGCATTTGATATGCTAGAATAGAACTATGGCACTTGAGAGTTGTTCCACGCGAGGATTTTGTTCGATTTTGCTCCTATTCATCCGTATCCCCTTTGGACCAGAATCTACATATAATATATAAAAGCGCGAGAGTGGAATAGAGGGAACTCTATTTGAAAATCATAAATTCTTGGTAAGATGTCATTCGTTATTCGAATCACTCCATTTAATAACCTTTTAACTCCACTTGATAACTTATAATTCCACTTGAATTGACCTTTCATTTTTAGTTAAATGAACAAATATTATACATTATTAGTGTTATATTCAATGAATATTAAAAATTTGTCTATATTATTTGCAGGTAATAATATATAATTTTTTTTTTGACAAATTAAAAGTTTTCTCGATAATTCGAAAGAATTCATCTAAATATGCTTCAAGTTCAATGTGCTAGATTCTCTATAAAATAGACAGCAAAATTCATTTTATTCATCATCTTTTTATTTGCTATACTTTTTTCGTTAGCACTTATACATATTACAAGATTACGGTCTTGCTATAAGCATATTGTTCGTTTTATATGTTTAAAGTACTTGTTTATTGTGATCATGCATGGTTTTACTTATGTGGCTGTTTTTTTTAATATATTTTTTTATTTATATTCATTTGTAAGTCATGTGTATTGATTATCTATTTTGTAAAAAAAGATGAAAAATTATCACGTAACACGCAGGGATTAACTGGTTTGCATTAATCTCGGGTTCCTCATTGTAAGATAAACCACATTTGAAAATGCACAGACTAGTCAATTTCCATCCACGCGACTAACTTCAGTTCAGATGCTCCTTAAAGGGAGGATTTTATAGAGCTCAATTGGAGACTGCCACGTCACATTTGCCGAATGATTGTCGGTAACGAAATGATAAGAAACTTGTTAAATAGTAAGAAACCTTGGGTTTAACAAGAAACTTATTGTTTTTTAATATAATAAGATACTAAAAAACGTTTTCTTTTATCGGAAACTTATTATATTGAACACAACAAGAATCTTGTTAAATAACAAGTTTCTCGTTATTTAACAAGAAACTTATCTTTTTCAGAATATTCTTAAATTTTACTTTTTAAGGAGGCTCTTGATGCTAGCAACTCCGTTCCTTCCATATGTTGAAAAACATAGGGTCATAACAATAAATGCAAATGTTGTAGTGGCCGAGAAGTTGTACCATATAAGGTTCAAGTCAATATATATATATATATATATATATAAAGTTACATCTCACTCTATTAATTAGGGGTAAAATAATAAATATTTAATAAATTAGTATGTTATATATAAAATTTGAATAATATTAATTATTATTATTATTTTAAAAATATAAAAAAAAACATTAAAGAACGATTCTAATCACTTATTGTTATTTATAAGCACCTATTGTTATTTATTATTTTATTAGTAAATAAATATACATAATTTTAAAGACATTAAGAATTAATAAACTTTACTTAATTAATTTTAATAATCATTATTAGTCTTATAAAAGTTAAATTGAGTAAATCTCTCATCGAAGTGTTTAGTTATTTTATCTAAAAAATTATTCAAATTTACAAAACTTAAGAGATGAAATAAAGGTGGGAAAAGGACAACCGCAAATACTTAATGTTAAAATTTTATAGACTCTATGATTATTAATCTTTCATTAATAATAAACTAGATAGGAATTTTTTTATTTTATACTTATTTTCTTATAAATTGAATTGATAATTGGGATCATGTCTATGAAATATTTTACATGAATTATTTGCTTATGAGTTCTTTAATTAATATTATCTAGAGTGGTTATGAAATTTATCGTAGTAAAGTTTATAGAGTATAAGAACAATTTTTCTATTTTCTCTATATTAATGTAAACTATAGATCAACATTAATAATTGTCTTAATATCTAACTTTTCATAATAATTTTTTTTACAAAATCCATACAATGCACGGGGTTCAATAGCCTAGTCTATCTATATCTTGGTGTCATTTGGTTTCGATATATAAACTTGACTACGCATAATAAATAGGGGTATAATAGTAAATATTTTACTAAAACTTGGATTAATATGCTATACAGAAATTAAATAATAATGCATATCATTGTAATTAATAATAGCAAACATGAAACTGAAGAATCTACCAAAAAAATATGAAAATAAAGATATTACTAATTCAAATCACTTAATTACGGCAATTACTAATATTTATAATTATATAAGTAAATATTAAATAATAACACATATTGCTTTAATTATTAATTGCAAATATTCAAAGTAGTACTATAAGAAGAATTCAAATCACATGTAGTCATTTTAATAGCAAACATATATTCATAATATTTAGGAAAATTAAGACTATTTATAATTATATAAAATGTTAATTAAATAATAAAACATGTTATTGTAATTAATAATAGAAAATACGAAAATGAAGAAACTACTAATTCAAATCACATAATTGTGAAAATAACTAACGTTTATAATTATATAAAATTTAAATAATAATGTGTATTAATATAATTAGTAAAAGCATATATGAAAATGAAGAAAAAAAAATTGAAGCAGTAATAAGAAGAATTCAAATAACTTATTATCATTTTAATAGCAAATATATATTCATAATTTTATAAAATTAAAAATATTTATAATTATATAAATTTAAATTTATTGAATAAATTCTTAAAATTATAGCTATTATTGTTACTTCAATAGTAAATAGATATTCATAATTTTATAAAAATTAAGAATATTTTGTTATTATTTGAATTTTAAACTTATCGAATAAATTTTTAAAATTATAGCTAAACTTATAATAGTTCTATTTAGTAATCTCTCATGGAAGTAATTGAGTCATTTAGCTAAATTATTCAAATTTATGAAATTCAATATATATATGGAGTGTATATATTCCTAATGGTTAATATATCTTTGTGGAAAGATATAATATATATATATATATATATATACAGAGAGAAATAAATTACATGCAATAAGTTTATTACGTTAATTACTATAATATTAAACAAAAATATTAGTTTTCACCTCTCAATACTAATGAATTGATTATGAATAATAAACTGCACTAATTGTTTGGATTAAATAGCCTCATAATATCATTTTATCATCAATGTCAGTTCAATTCAAATTTTGCAACCAATGCCATCAATTGATAAAAGGAATCATAAATTTAGTGACAATTAAGAGAAATAGTATTATATATTATGACTATTAAATTTTGAATTATTTTAATTGCATGAATTCTCTATTAAGTTGGTTTTGGAGCTCATATGCACGTGGTGAGGTTGTTTTGCCAATATCAATATAACTCTTGATTTGGGTATTCCTATCTATTGGGTACAATATTTACAAGACAATGTATGTAATTTCCTCTAACTAATTTATAATTCTATTTTAAGTTCTCTTTTTTAAGTATAATTCAATGGATATAACTGTATTAGAGCCTAAAAAAATGGAACATATTATCAAGTTCATCATGAATCAAGATTCCAAACAAGAAAGTGAATCATGTTGTTTCTCCCAAGAATGTGTTACTTTTACTATATAATTTATGCCTCAACAAAAAGTATGACATGGTTTGATTATGTATATTATTTTAAAATCTCTTTAAGTTTATAGCTTTCCTCATTTATCCACCAAAGATATTTCGGTTATAAGGGAGACTCATGGGCCTAGTACAATAAAATATAAATCATAAATATATATATATATATATATATTTATACATATATATATATAAACTTGACAACGACCTAATAAACAAGGTTAAAATGGTAAATTGACATATTAACTTTTTTTTAGCCACAAATGACATTTTATCTAATTATAAATAATTTTCTAATTAAAATATCATAAATATGATGACTTAATGTATCCATAGGCTTACATTTATGGGTCGGTTAATTCTTTTCTTCGGTGTTATGTTAACCTGATAATTATGTGTCTTCTTAAATGCCCATTAGTTTTCTTTTTTTTCAATTAATTACATTTATTATTATCAAAGAATTTTACCAAAATATTGGCTCAATATATGACAGCAAAGTACAGCCAACGGATTCCCATTCCATTCCAAACATCCTCAAAATTATTCATGGGGGAGCTAAGCAGCTGTTCACTTGGTTGGACAACCAAGGGTAATTTTCGTACATACTCATTTTATTTTTATCATATGATATTAGGAATTAATTTCTTAAAAATACACTCTAGAGTTATGAATTCTATTGTCAAATTTATAGAGAACTAAATTTTGGTAATGATTTTGATTGTATTAATACTATAGTCTACAATTTGGATTTTCCACTTCAAACTCTGATGATCTATTAACAAATTTTCAATACCCAAAAATTAATTTAATATATACATTGAGGCAAAAAAATATATATCAATAGGTGTCTTCGGCATAATAAGTGGAAAATCAACATTGTGTTTTTCCTGATGAATCCAAAATCTTCCAACGCATGGTTCCAACAATTTTTGAATCTCACTTTCTCATGTTTATTAGGGTGCACAAATAATATGCTATAAATTAAAATTTCTAATTTAATTCTATAAGTTCACAAAAAGAATTCAATTCACATGTTTTAATATTTTTTATGGGACTAGTGAGAATCGAATTTATCTTGAAACTAACGAAAATTGAATTTTTATAAAGAGAGATTGAATTTTATATACTCTATAAACTAATACAGCGCATAACTTTTTACATATTTACCTTGGTTGCCATTAATAGATACATATTCTCTCACAAAATTATAATAAAAAGATCAAGTGAAAGATATCAGTCCTCTCTAAGATGAATTAGCATAAAATTAGTTTGCCCTTTCACTATTTATTATATGAAGTCAATACATACACATAGATGTTTGTTTCGAAAGCACGCAAAAAATTACATGCCGAAAGTTGTTTCTATAAGGTTCACTCCCTGCAAAATGGAGGGCTAAATTGGTAAATCTTTTTATCAGTATTTATTTTACTTTATAATTTTATGTCTAAAATGGCTGTATTTATATTTATATGTGATACAATAAAATGTTATATTACTTGTGAAATATCCAAATTATATAGAAATTAATTGAATTGACCACACTTAAATACACAGCTACTTTTCATCCAGAAACAATATTAAGCAAATACATTCAGATAATGCATAAAATAATATATCTAACGCCACTTCCTAGCTTGCTAGTCGTCCATTGCCAGGGATCCTCATCCAGTCCTTTCATTCCTTTTCCTATTTCCTCTGCATTGCTTTCTTCATCTAAAATAAGATTAACACAAAATAAAATTTTCAAGTTAAAAAGCCTATCAAGAAAGTAGAAAAGTAACTAACACTGTCAAGAAAGTAGAAAAGTAACCACCAAGTTCTGATTTTTAACTGTTTAAGTCATGAGTAGCAAGACCAGTACATTGAATTTATTCTATAGGAACATGCTAAATTGTTACTAGACATTTATGCAACCATAGCAAGGCACCACACAAATATAAAAAATTACCCTCGAAGGAAATTTCTAGCCAAAGCGCAATTCACCAACATATTCAGAGTTGGCATGGACAAATCCAACATGCTTGAGCTGGCCATGGCCTTGTTAAACTTATTAATGATGGAAGCATAAAGTGTATAGCTTTAAAATATTGACCAAAGGCCAGAAATGGGTGTTTCACTTAACCTTAAGTAGATTGTTGAATTTACCATGATTTTCCCCGAATTCACGATCTGGAATCCATGGTAATCAGGACAAATTCAACATGTTCTCCTGAGCAACAATCTAATTTTACACCTCATCACAGCAGCTTTCTATGCATTTCCAAACATATATAAAGTTCATGACAACTTCATTATTTGAGTCTGTTACCCTTAGCAAAGATCCAGTTTGTTAGCCTCGAGACAATGTCGATTTCCCGAAAATTTCTCAACTTTAGACAGTCCAAGACAAAGCAACTCAAATATGCATATTTGCCTGCAGTAAATTTATTATTCCACAAGATATTTGGAGCTCAATAATCCATTTCATCCAATTTCAAAAACACTTGGAGCGCATGTCATGTCAATCTTAATCTTCATACCAAAAACTACAGTTAAAGGTAAAATCAATACCTTCATCTTCATATTTAGCATTTTCTTATCGTTGATTAGTACTTCAGCCCGAACTCAATCTGCAAAAAAATGTCCGCATTACAAGAAATTTATCTCTGTTTGAGATATGAATAACTGATAGACCGAAAAAGAGAGATACAATACCCGATGAGGCAATCAATTGATGGCTCTTTTACTCATCCGAGAGACATACAAATATGAGACACGAGCTCATTCAAGAATAGGGAAACCCCAATACTATCACCATTATTTTTCATGCAATAACATATGTACAGCAAAAGCAACCAAACCAAATTAAACTATCTAGGCATAAGCAATTTCACAAACACTTAAAAGTGTTAAAAATTAGAAATGGAACTCCAAAGAAATAAGTACCTTAAACTTCAAACTTGCCTGAATTTGTTTCTAACTCTTTCATTTTGAAGTCCTTTCTTTTTTCCCATAAATCCCCCGATAACATGCGAATACAAATAATTTTCACAATGAAATAGCTCAAAAGAAATTGATTTTGAATTGCTACTAACATCACGTATTTGACCTTCTTTAGTTTGGAACTTTAACTATAACGAATCATTTTGAAACTGTAATCTCATCACCCAATGTTTCAAAATACATCATTAATTTATTTCTAACTCTTTCTCTTTGGATTCCTTTAATTTTTCCTATAAATCCATCGATGACATGTGAATACAAATAATTTTGACAATGAAATAACTTAAAAGAAGTGGTTTTGAATTGCTACTAACATCACATATTTGGCATCCTTTAATTTGGAACTTTAAGTAGGATGAACCATTTTGGAACTGTAATCTCACTGACTAATCGACGCTTAGAAGCGTCGCCCAAAGTTCTAATGTACATTGCTAGAGGCCCATTTTCTTGTAGACTTTGTAGTGATGGTTTCTTCATTGATAAGACCCTATCAATGACAATAGTAGACTTGTAATCTAGTCATTAATTTATTTCTCTCTCTTTCACTTTGGATTACTTTCCTTTTTCCTATAAATCCTTAGTTGACATGTGGATACAAACAATTTTGATAGTGAAATAACTCAAAAGAAGTGGTTTTGAATTGCTAATGACATCAAGTATTTGACCTCCTTTAATTTGGAATCTGAACCATTTTGAAACTGTAATCTCATCGGCCAATCGATGCCTAAAAGTGTCGTCCAAAGTACCAAAGTACGTCGCCAGAAGCCTATAGGGATGGTTTCTTCATTGATAAAGCCCAATCAATGATAAGGGATAGACTCGTAATCTAGTCAATAATTCATTTATAATTCTTTCATTTTGAATACCTTTCCTTTTTCCTATAAATCCCTCAATGACACGCGAATAAAAACAATTTTGACAGTGAAATAACTCAAAAGAAGTTGGTTTTTGAATTGCTACTGATATAACGTATTTGGTATCCTTTAATTTGGAACCTTAACTAGGATGAATATTTTGAAACTGTAATCTTACTGACCAATTGACGCTTAGAAGCGTCGTCCAAAATTCCAAAATATGTCGCTAGAAGCTCATTTTCTGTAGTGATGGTTTCATCAATGATAAAACCCGATAGACTCGCAATCTAGTCATTAATTTATTTCTAACTCTTTCACTTTGAATTCCTTTCCTTTGTTTTTTTTCCCTATTAATCCCTCGATGACATGCGAATACAAACAATTTTGACAGTGAAATAACTCAAAAGAAGTTGGTTTTGAATTGTTACTGACATCATGTATTTGGCTTCCTTTAATTTGGAGCCTTATCTAGGATGAACCATTTTGAAACTATAATCTCACTGACCAATCGATGCCTAAAAGCGTCACCTAAAGTTCCAAAATAAGTCGCCAGAAGCCCATTTTCCTGGACTGATGATGTCTTATTGAGATATATGCATGCACTTACCTAAAGAGGAGCTCGTGCTAGGGCAATATGAACCATTGATTTCTATGGGCGCTCTGGCCATCTGATACCTAGTATTGGCTTGAATAGCCTGCATGATTTCCTTCCATCTCTCTATAAAAAGGGATCATCCCCTCAACAGATGATGTGCAAATCATATAGCAAGAGCTCACAAATCTCTCTCATAGTCTTTGTATGCCCCTTTTTTCTTTCATCTCTCCTGGCCATGCACTATCCAGTCTCTTCCTCAACCTATGGTGCTATCTCTTTCATCCTTAAAGGGATGCCATTGATGGCCAAAGCTTTGACTGGAGTGATAGGGTTGCCTCTCAATCATTCAAACGAGGACCCTATGCCAGTCGGCGGTGCGAATGCATTTTTTAGTTTTGTAGGGGCTAAAAGTACGTTACTCTCTTCGAACTCCATCACCTCCTCTAGCCTAACTTCAAACCACTCTAATGTCACCCTAGGCCGACTCGCTTTGAACCACCGGGTCACCGAGACAAGGAAGTGGTTACGACATTTCGAGCTATGCAATTTCATACCGTACATTGACTTCACCCCAGGGCAATCGAAACCCCTCTCGCTACTACACCTACTCTCCACCACTCGATCATCCACTCCTGAGTTTGAACCTTATGACGGGCTTTGAAAATGAGATCCTAGTCAATAGTAGTTCAATGCTAAGTATCCCATGCATCGACAATAGGAGCACAACATGCAATTTTGACAGAATTGAACCGTCGGGAAACTTCTGTTGGACAAACTTCAATGTTCAGAGCCTTGGTCTTATATGAAGCTAAAGTTTGGTGATCTAATAAAAAACTCAGGGTATGAGTCATGAGCCTAATTAGCCTCATTAGCCTCGCTCATATTGTTAACACAGATCACGGGCCTCAATATTGGGCCCATAAAAGCAGGTGGCCAGATTAGCCCAAAAGCATAAACACCGGGGAAGAGGACGAAAGAGAAACAGAAGGGGTAGGGGTGGGGGTGGAGCGGAATTGAAAATGGGGAGAAGTTCTAGGGTTCCTAATTGTAAACGTAATTTCTTTGTCTGAAAATCAGCGAACACGACAAGACACGTACATACATTTTCTCTCTCTGTCTGTTTCTCGTCCTCTGTCTCTCAGAAGTTCCATAGGCGAGTGGAATTCTGCTCCGCAGCTGCTTCCTTCCGCCGGAGTCCAAGACCCCGCTTTGATCTTTGATCCCCGAAGTAATTTCAGCTTCGATCGTCTTGGGAGCTCGAATTCGCTTCCTTCCTGAGGTCGCTCAGTTTGTTAGAAGTCTTTGGTTGATGAGGAAATGGCGGGATTTGCAGGTACGTGCGAGTCCCGAGCTCCATGTGTTTTGCATTTTTGAGCTTCCGAGAGATCGGTTTCTTTAAGTTAATTTGTCCAGTAACCATTGGGAGGGATAGTACAGGTTGCAAAAGGGGTCCTTTTTCTTGTCTTTGTCTGTGGAATGGAATCTCCTTTTCTGTTTGAGCTGAAAGTCTTTGAATTTGATTACCAGAAGGTCATAGACAATGGTTTTTGGGTATTTTCAATGTTTCTCAGACTTGTAGTTACATATATTGATGATTCTGAGTAACGGGAAGTGTCATTGGATTCAGCGTCTTGTTGGACGCTTTGCTCGAGAATGTTTTTCTCTCTGGTTTTTCATGGCTTGCTCTCTCATGGTTTAACGCTGACAGGAGTTGTTAATTATAATCTGTATGAGTAGGTTCGAGGGTAGCAACTTATATGGCTACCTTGATTTGTTGCCCGACCTAATACCCTACAGCTTGCTGACTCCATTATGCTGGGTATCTTTGAAGACATAGCTAATGAAGTTCTTAAATTATCAAGATCTCGTAATTCTTCAGACGTACCACCCACCAACATGGGCAACAATTGTGGCTGGTGCATTTGTTCTTATTTCTCTTACTCTCTCCACGTACCTCATGTTCGAGCACCTCTCTGCATACAAGAACCCTGAGGTTTCTGTCGGCAACCTTATTTCTGCATTTACTTGTACCGTGATCTAGCTTTGTAGAGTTTGCTGACCTTTCCAATCTTGTGACGTAACAGGAGCAAAAGTTTTTAATTGGAGTCATCCTTATGGTTCCATGTTACGCTGTAGAGTCGGTAAGTCCTATATAAGAACTCAGCCCTCTCACAAGTTACTTGTACTGGTTAAAAATATAATTTTCCTGGTGAACTTTCTCTCTCTATCTCTTAAATATCGATTTGCCTTTTCCTGTTAGGATAAACAAATTTTGACTTAAATTTAGGTATTTAATGCTGAGTGCTTGATATACACATATCTCCTGAAAGCAGTTTCCCAAGTGGTCCACTGTTGTGTCGAGTTTTGGTGGCCGAGTAGATTATGAAATTATTCTGGGGAGTTTGTTGTGCTAGTAGCCATGTCTCATGGACTTTTGCATAATTATTGCATCTTGAATTAGATGATTTGGATGCTTTTATGTCAATGAACAAACGTAATAATTTCATTTAAAATTGTTTACCCTTTTTTCTTTTCTAAACCTTTAAGGATGCTTCGTCGCCCTGGTGTTTTGTTTCGAGGTTATACTCTGTTAACTTCAATAGTTTCATTGTGCTGGCAGTTTGTTTCACTGCTCTACCCATCAATCAGTGTTGATATTGAAATATTACGAGACTGTTATGAATCCTTTGCCATGTACTGCTTCGGGAGATATCTTGTCGCATGCTTGGGTAAAGTGCTTCTTTCAACTTTTAACTTTCTTACTTCTTCTGTTATGGCATGTTCTACATATGACGAAGGCATGCTTTGGCTTATTTTTTCTGATATCCTTTTCATTTAACCTTCATCTTAAGGCGGGGAAGAAAGGACTATTGAATTCATGGAAAGACAAGGGCGTTTGGCTGGTAAAACTCCTTTACTAGACCATGGTTCTGACCGTGGCTATGTCAAGCATCCATTTCCAATGAATTACATCTTGAACCCATGGAAGCTTGGCCTCTGGTTCTACCGAGTTATCAAGTTTGGCATTGTTCAATATGTATGTGTCACTTTCAACCCCTTTTCCCCCCCCCCCCCCCCCCCCCCTTTTGAGGATCAAATATCATTATTGGATTATTTAAGTTTTTCTTGAAGCAGTATGCACATTCTTTTGGCAGATGCTAATAAAGGCTCTGAGTGCTGTCTTAGCAGTAATTCTTGAAGCCCTTGGCGTATACTGTGAGGGTGAATTCGACTTGACTTGTGGGTAAGACTAGTTTATTTGGTTATTGATTCTTGATATAAATCATTTGATTCATATCAGGTCTATAATGAATGTGATTATGTGCCGGTGGATTTCATCTTCCAAAATTCTGCATGAAGTTTTGTTCTAGTTTGATTATCAATTCTGTCAACATGAGATACAAGAGTTGCCATTCTCTCTAACTCTTGTGGACATCCCTCATTTTCTGGAAAGAATTCTGGAATAGAGTTGAATGTCATTGATCGGCTTCTTTGATCTTGAAGATTCATTGCACTTTCTTGTTGTTAGATGGACTACTTCAGCGTAAGAGTTTGATTATTATGGATATCGATGAATCAATTGCCTGGAAGCCTCTGAGATTCAACTGTTTTATCTTCCTCCTCTTTTGTGTAGGTATATTTATATGGCAGTTGTCCTGAACTTCAGTCAATCTTGGGCTTTGTACTGTCTAGTGCAGTTTTACACTGCCACGAAGGATGAATTGGAACACATAAAACCATTAGCCAAGTTTCTGATGTTTAAATCTATCGTCTTTCTTACTTGGTGGCAAGGAGTTGCAATTGCTCTTTTCTATGCCCTTGGTTTGTTTAAGAGTCCTATTGCTCAGGGCCTGCAGTTCAAGTCAAGTGTACAGGACTTCGTCATTTGTATAGAGGTAGATATTGCCTTTCATAATTCTTCCTGTAAGGCTGCCTTTGTGTTTGTTATTTTTATGGTGTTCTCATTGTTATCAATTGTTTCGAGGGCTTTTGATTTTGCGAGCTTTGCTCGTCTTGGTGGTGCTCTACATGACTGGAAATGGGGCCTATGGCATGGAAGTAGCGCTTAACCTAAAGTTTTCCGTACTTTTTATGATGAATAATGAACAATTTTGTTTCCTTGAAATGATGTGTTATTTGGATTCTTCATGCACATCTTTTGGACATTTGGTGACCGCCACATTTGGCTTCTACATGTTGAAGACAAATGGTGGAAAGTTATTATTGCTGAAAAGAGACGTGTCTTGTTTGAGAACTCTTTGTAATCAAATTATCTGTTTAAGGGATCACTTTAAATGATGGAATAGATATTGACTAGTGTGGCAATTAAGTGTGCGTTGATATTCTTAATCCTATAGCCCTGTTCTGTTTGAGCCATCACATTGACCAGATGGTTTACCACCAAGATGCCCTCAAAGAAAAACCTGTGATCTTCGAATTGTGTATTGAAGTTTAAGGGTTTTGTTTCTTCATCCAGCGCAGATGGGCATTGCTTCTATTATACACCTCTACGTGTTTCCTGCAAAACCTTACGAGCTGATGGGTGATCGCTTTCCTGGAAGTGTTTCAGTCCTTGGAGACTATGCCTCTGTTGACTGTCCTTTGGATCCTGACGAGGTGAGGGACAGCGAGCGGCCTACAAAATTGCGACTACCCCAGCCAGATGTTGACGTGAAGAATGCAATGACCATCAGAGAAAGTGTTCGGGATGTATTTGTTGGTGGTGGTGGATATGTAAGTTACTTTCCTGTCTCACATTTTGGTTTTATACGTGCTCTGAGAATGTGGAGTTCGAAAGTTGTGCTTTCTTTGCAAATACAGAAGATTCAAAATCTAGAATAACATTGGTGAGTTAATTTTTTATATGAAAAGTTTTGGGCTGCTCTGAGTCGAGAATTTTCATTGGAGTCAGCTGAGAATCAAGGAAATACGATTAATGTGTCTGTAATATTCTCCTTATTATATAATTTTTGCAGAGCTTTTCTTGTAGTCTTATCTAATGGAGAATCTCTGCGCCTTGAGCAGATTGTAAAAGATGTGAAATTTACAGTGACCCAAGCAGTGGAGCCTGTGGAGAAAGGCATCACGAAGTTCAATGAGAAACTTCACAAAATCTCCCAGAACATAAAGCGGCACGACAAGGACAGGAGGAGGACGAAGGATGACAGCTATATCGCGTCGTCTTCCACCCAGAGAGTGATCCGTGGGATTGATGATCCTTTGTTGAACGGAAGCTTCAGCGATAGCGGGGTTTCAAGAACGAAAAAGCACCGTCGCCACAAATCAGGATACACCAGTGCAGAAAGTGGCGGAGAAAGCAGCAGTGACCAAAGCTATGGCGGATACCATATCCGAGGTAGGAGGTGGATTACTAAAGAATAGCTGTGAAAAGGAAAACCTTGAAAGTCTCTCTGCCAGGTCAGGTCATGAACACAGATCGAATCAGGAGAGGAAGTTTGAAAGGCCTGCCATTAAATTTGAAGGAGCGTGATTTTTCTGCGTGACTTCAGATGTTTTTGTTTATATTCTACACAAGGAAGGTTGAATGCCCGGCTACTTGAAGATTGCAGGTACATGAAAGAGCCAATTTTTGTTCGTGGAAGGGAATCGCATTGCGTCTCGTGGAGTTAGATCATGTAGAAATCATGTAGAGCTTACTGATGCTTCAATGTGATTGTAATTGTATCCACTGAGTTTATATGGGAACACTGTCTATTTTCCATGTTTACCTTGTAATGAAATATGACTGACATACTGGGCTGTCAAACCGTGTAATGTGATGTTTCTTGAATGAAAATTTTTTTTGAGACGTTTTCGATTTTCTGTCGTTCACTCAGATAAACCACTGCCCTTAGCTGGCAATTTAAATGAATGTTTCCAATTAGAGGCGTTACAGATTGAGGCAATGAAATCACGGCGAATGCTGCCACTCTTTCGGTTTTGAAGCCAGGTATCGAAAGATATCTTGTCAATCAGCTGGTGTTATTATTTCAGACATACAAGAGTTGTGATGGAAAGAACACCATTCGGTTTTTACATGCAATACTTGGCAATTGCCATTGAGTCCTGCCTTGGGGAAATATCTTTTCGACAACAATTTCGTTAATCTTGTGCTGAATCTTCCAAACTCTACTGAGCAAGTTTTTCCAGATGATTGAATTTATGCAAGCGCTCTGAGTTCTCCAGTATCTAGAGCGAACTTACGGTGCTGAGATAAGATAGAAGCGATCCTGACTTGCTGTACTCTTGAATCAATGCTGTCCATTGTTGAACCAGAAGCTTGCTCTTTCACGGCGTTGATAATCGTTTGGAATATCTGCAGTGGATCCCCGTGGCTAACCACTAACACTGCGCATCTGCAATGTGAAAATTGCTATAGTTAATACCTGAAGAAAACCTGCTAGTGATGTGTAATGCGCTCAATCACTGACTAAAAATGCAATATACACAATACAAGTCACCAAAACTATGACTATGTTTGGTTTTAGAGTTTTTTTTTTAAAACTATACTCCACTTATTTTCAATTCAACAACACAATAATTACATTTTCTTTTTTCTTCAATTTTTTGGCCATTAAATTCAATTTTTAATACTAAATTCTCTAAACTATTGATTACTTTGTCCACAATTTAACAACACAATCATTACTTTCTCTCAACTATTCATTACTTTTTTCTCACTTTTTCCTATAATTCAACAACACAATCATTACAACCTCAAATAAATATAATTATTTATAGTTGGAATGGAGTGGAGTTTAACTCCACTCCATTCCCAAATAAAGCTTATGTTTCGAGCAATACCCTTGGAATTCTGATTCAATGTTGGCCATAGCTATCGCGAGCCGGGAAGCAACATCATCGACACATTCTCCGCCTTCAGGCCTCTGGAATGGATCTTTCTCATCAAGTGACCATATTTCTGCATACTGCAAAGAACCAGAAAAGCAAAATCAAGTAATCCATCTATGACAGCATCCAAGCACTAATTTAGCTCGAGATGATTTAATATACTAACCTAGATCTAAATCTACTTTGCCCAACTGAATTCACTTACTTTCTCATGTGATTTGAGTTCCAATGAAGGACCAAAATAACGTTCCCGAAGATCTGCAATCACCTATCAAGAAAGATGATACTTCATTGTATAAGAACAATGACATCCGTACATACAAATATATATATGGATAAGTATAAGAACAAAGACATAAATGAAGGAAAAGGATACTTTAAAACTAAACCACAAGGCACAATCCAAGTCAGGGAACATATACGGGAAGTTGTTGTATAGTTGAATCAATCAGTTTAATCTGGGTCGGTGATTGAGGACAATTTTTGTACTTTTTAGAAAGGATTATCAACTGACTAGCATACTTTTTTCTTTCCTGCATTCATTTGAAACGTTTTACTTCGAACATTTCCAAATATTTTTGGTCGCTAACTTGCTTACCTTACATTGAGGACCCTCAAATGGTAGATTCAGTATTGATGCCACAACTCTGGCAGTGTGAGTGGTTCTTGAAAATGGGGAAAAACATATTCGAACCTTTTCAAGTGGTACGTTATTCTCCTTCAGTTCCTGCAAGTATAAAACTGTCAGCATGCCTCATGAACTTCTTAAGCAAGGATACAGTTTTTCTCTGTGAATATCTACATTAAGTATCATCATCTCCGTAAACCCGTGGCATGCTAGATTGAATCTCATTTTTATTGACGTTCATCTAATCAGACAAAGTCAACTTTTAATATTCTGTCAGCCGCTGAAAGTGTGCTGAAATCTCCATGAGGATGTCCATGGATCATCTTAACTACAGCAATCGTCCAGCAGAATAAGTGGAAAGACTAACATACACGTATGGAAAGCTCAACAGTCAGAAGAAGCAGTTCCCGGTGCAAAACACCACTCTTTGAGAATCAATCAGCAATTTGGCAACTCAGATTCTAAGAACCTGATATCTCTACACCCTATGCGACACCCCTGCCATGATCGTTTGACACATAACTAGGTGCTTTATAGTTAGACATTGAAATGATTGGACATGCAAACAGTCAAATGCATTCAAATGGTAATATCTAAAATTTAGGTCAGAACTGCCAGCCACCTTTTGAAAGAGTTCACCTGCGAGCTGAGCCTGGACACCCCCCTCGGCAGCCAACTGGTACTCGGGAAGCGTGCCATTTTCCTATCAGGGGAAAAAATAACCCAACAGATAAGAAAGACGCAGTATAATCGTGAGTACACAGTATTCATGCTAAAGCATATGCTCACAGCATCCACAATTATATCAATTCTTTCGCCAACATGTAATGTACATTTCAGTCAACAAATATTGCACCAATCCAATTCCCGTAACACCCAACATACATCACTCCAACGTCCTCAAAATGAACCAACTTCCAACCCAAGTTTAGTGCAGCGTTATTAGTCTGAGATTGAACCGAATGCGAAAAATGACTACTTTATTTTGTTGATCCATTTCTCAATCCCGCAACTAGAAGAATATCACGTAATGATGAACAAGATAAAAAATTTGGCAACACATCGGCACGAGTAGCTTTTCCGGGTACTGGATAACCGGTTGCCCGATCAAACGATCATCAGATGAATAACTAGAACCGAAGAATTCCGCCTGGATTGGATCACAACCCAGCTCGTGTCATGCAAAAGATAAGTCCTTCGAAACGGTTTTTCGCGCTAAATTAGGAACAGCAAGAAGAAATCAAATCATGCATGGTGATTGCTTTGCTAAAGATCGGGAGACAGAAGCTCAAAGACCGGAGCCTGAAGGGAGGAAACTGACCATGGAGGAGACGATGAGGCCCTTCTCGTTGGGAATGCTCTTGCCGTGCCTCAGTATCCAGTACCTGTTCCGCAGGAATGGCGCCGTTTCCATGGCGCGTTCAGCTCCGGAGCTCACAGTCTTTTTGTCCGAAGAGATTCCCTCCAGGCTCCAAAGGTTTGGCAACGACGATGTCATCTCCTCCTAAGCTTATAGAATTTCATTCCGGTCCTCAATGTTTTCTTTCCTTTCGATTTTTGGACCACCACTAATGCATTTGTCAGATTGAGAAAACTATTAAAATGGTCTTTGAAGTTTGAATTTTATCATTGGTTTTGTCCTCAAAATGGTCCGGTTTTGCCACTTATATGGTTCATTAACTTATATTCGGTCCATCGAAATGGTCCGGTATTAAATTGAAGTGATAGAAATCCTACCTAACTGACCATGTTACTTAATCCGTCAAAACAATTTAAAAATAAAAGACGACGTTTTTTTTTCATTTCTAAAATATTAAAAAATCTTTTTTACATGAATAGAGAGGAGCTTGAGTGGGGTTCTCCCGCTGACAGCCTCCTCCAAGTGAAGTCATCAACGAAGGCCACCCCATCGGAGCTCCCTCCCCATTCACTCTCCCTTTGAAGATTCGGCCGCGGCTCCCCTGCCAACGACATCCCAAGGCAAAGCCATCGGAGTCTTGAAAGAGGGAATAGAGGGGAGAGCTTAGGTGGGGCTCCCTCAACCTTGAACTCTCTCTATACGAGGTTACCTGATCACTCCCTCTGTCTTTTACTCTCTTTTTTTGCCAAACTTTTTTTAATAATTTAAAAATATTTTTTTGAAATAAAAAAGACAATATCACATCATTGTGGACTTATCCTTTTTATTAATTTTGTTAAAGATTTCGTCACTCCATTTTAACACTAGATTATTTTGACAGGCGGAGATAGAAGATTTGGCAAAATTTCTTTAAGGACCAAACTGGTCGCCACCCCAAAAGTTTAGGGACCATTTTGACAGTTTCATCATTCAGATTTCCTGCAAAACATGAAAACAAGAACCGTCGTGTAATTATATTCCAACATAGGGGTTTTGCTCGTAAAAATGACGATGATCGGGGTCAAGCTACAAGACGGGGTGTGACGTGGACACAGTATGACGTGGCTTTCCGCTACTGGCTGCTTTGGAAAGGACTGCATTAAGCCCGTCGCACTGGAGCGCTCTCTCCTCGCTTTATTAAAAAAAAAAAAAACACGCAAGGCTTCTCGTCTTCGCCATAATCAATCCTTCCCTCCTCACAGTTCACATCTCCAAGCAAGAAGAAGCTCTTCAGTTTTCTCAGCAATGGCGCTCAACCTCCGCCAGAAGCAAACAGGTACTCCGTCCGTGATTCATGTGAATTCCGCGAAATTGTTCCGTCTATGAAATCGTTCTTTCACTGCGCAAATGAGGTTCAGATCGCATGTCATTCGATCCATGCTTGAATTGGACGCTGAATCTGCACTTTAATAGGGATAAGTTTTTTTGGAACTCTGTGTGTTTGATCCGTGATGAGATCGAGGTATTGAATGTGCTGATAGGTTGATGATTCAGCTGATTCGGTAGTAGGATTCAGCTTCTCGTTTGATGTTCGTGTTATTTGGAGACTGATTTGTGGAAATTGTTGGACAGAATGCATAGTTCGCATGCTGAATCTGAACCAACCCGTGCACCCCAGCGGCACGGCCAATGAGGAGGTGTACAAGATCCTGATCTACGACAGGTTCTGCCAAAACATCCTCTCTCCCTTGATACACGTCAAGGATCTCCGGAAACACGGCGTGACCCTCTACTTCCTTATTGATAAAGATCGGAAACCTGTGCACGATGTCCCTGCCGTTTACTTTGTCCAGCCCAGCCAGGTCAACATTCAGCGGATCATCGCCGACGCTTCGCGGTCTTTGTACGATAGCTTCCACCTGAACTTCTCGTCCTCGATCCCGCGACCACTCCTTGAGGACTTGGCCTCAGGGACTCTGAACTCGGACTCGATCCAGAGGATTTCAAAGGTGCATGATCAGTACCTTGAGTTCATTACCTTGGAGGATAATTTGTTTTCGTTGGCACAGAAGTCCTGTTACGTTCAGTTGAATGATCCGTCTGCTGGAGATCGGGAGATTGAGGAGATTATTGAGAGGATAGTTAGTGGGTTGTTCTGCGTATTGGCTACTCTTGCTGTGGTTCCAATTATTAGGTGCCCACGCGGCGGACCCGCTGAAATGGTGGCCTCCGCTCTGGATCAGCGGTTGAGGGATCACTTGCTATCAAAGAATAATCTGTTCACAGAAGGTGGGGGTTTTGTGGGCTCATTTCAGCGCCCAATATTGTGCTTGTTTGATCGGAACTTTGAGCTGGCAGTTGGGATACAGCATGATTTTAGGTATAGGCCCCTTGTGCACGATGTGCTAGGGTTGAGGTTGAACAGATTGAGCGTTCAAGGTGAGAAGGGTGGGATGAAATCATTTGAATTAGATAGCTCGGATCCATTTTGGGAAACGAATGGCTCGTTGGAGTTTCCTGAAGTCGCAGTGGAAATTGAGACGCAACTGAACAAGTACAAGAGAGATGTCGATGAGGTGAATAGAAGAACAGGTGGTAACGAAGGGGCTGAGTTTGAAGGCACTGACCTGATTGGCAACACAAAGCATTTGATGAATGCAGTTAACTCATTGCCAGAGTTGACTGAGCGGAAGCAAGTGATTGATAAGCACACAAATATTGCAACTGTTTTGTTGGGTGAAATCAAGGAGCGGTCACTTGATTCTTATGCCAAGAAGGAGAATGACATGATGGTTAGAGGTAGTATTGACCGTAATGAGCTCTTGAGTGTGCTTAAAGGGAAGGGTACAAAGACTGATAAGCTGCGGTTTGCGATTATGTATCTTATTTCTACGGAAACAATTAATCAGTCGGAAGTTGAAGCTGTTGAGGCGGTACTAAGGGAATCGGAAGTTGACACCAGTGCATTTCAGTATGTAAAGAAGATCAAGTCGCTCAATGTGTCTTTAGCATCTGCAAGCTCTGCTAGCAGAAGTAACATTGTCGATTGGGCAGAGAAGCTTTACGGGCAGTCAATCAGTGCTGTGACTGCAGGGGTGAAGAATCTCTTGTCTACTGATCGGCAGTTGGCTCTGACAAGGACAGTTGAAGCCTTGATGGAAGGGAAGCCAAACCCTGAAATCGATTCTTATCTTATCCTCGATCCTCGTGCCCCTAAATCAAGTTCCGGAGCAAGTAGCAGCCACCTTAGGGGACCCTTTAAGGAGGCCATTGTTTTCATGATCGGTGGTGGCAACTATGTGGAATACGGGAGCTTGCAAGAGCTCGCACAACATCAACAGCCTGTCAAACATGTTATTTATGGGACTACTGAAATTCTAACAGGAGCTGAGTTTGTCGAACAGCTTTCCCTATTAGGACAGAAGATGGGATTGGGTGGTACTGCTCCAGCTGCTCCAGCTAACCATTAAGACAGGTACACATTTCTTTACATTATTCGCTTTACTGGCTTTATGCGTTGCATGGCTTATTTGTCATATAGCTTGCTCTGATGAATCGTGATTTGAAAATAAGATTGTGTAGAGGAAACTTCACCTAGATACTCGAGGTTCATATTATTGTTTGAAAACTATCTGGTCCCCAGCATTTTTGCGGGGAGAGAGCTTGTCAAGTCCTGCACTTTCATGCGTCAGATTTTCTTTCTCAAGTGTTTCAGCATTTGCTTTTAGGTGGTGCCGATACTACAAGATCTTGTTTGTTGAATTATCTAAGGGCAGATGAGACGGAGACGAAGAACGGCGACAAGTTCTTCCCATGAATTCTAGCATGCATGATGTATCTATGGAATCCGATCTCATGCATACTGTGATTTAGCACAAAGGCACGAGAAACAAGCTCCGTAAGTTTTGCAAGAAGCCAGTGTGAGAATCTTTGAGCGAGTCGTTTTACCTGGAACTAGCGAATCGGGGATACTTTCTTTCAAGCTTTTGTTTATTTTCATGTACAACTTCTTACTAGCGAAGAGCGGTACCATCCTGTCGAGGAGAATCTGGCACTCTTTGGGTCACAGTGAATATTGTTTAAAGTTTTGCTGTATCAATATCTTTAGATCGTCTTAGCTCTCGATATTCCAGAGATCTTCGAACTTCGAAGTCTTTGATGCTTTCTAGTTGAGGGAGACGAAGGAAAATAAGGTGAAAACCGATATCTTTAGATCGTCTTTAGCAGGGAAGTCATGCCGAGGAGCCTCTGCTTATCACTGCAGTTTCCTCCTGTCAAGCTCAGGTGCTTCAGACCGCTTAGGTCGGGAAGATTTGGCAACCAATCTGTCACCTGCATCGTACGAGGACGTGGAAACACGCGTTTTTAAGAGCACGAACCGGCTAATGATATTGAATTATTTCTACAGAATGTGGAAGTAACTAACCTTATATCGGAATCCTGCAGTTCTAGATGAAGGGCATGGAACTAGGAGAAGTAGCGCAAGATCGGATCGGAAGTGAGATCCAGAGGATTGTTGTACGTTTCCTGACAGATGAGCAGATCAACGAGCTGAGGTGTGTGCTCGATATTCCAGCTCTTGCCTCGCTGCCACTGGCACCCGAACAGTTGGTTACACCGTACAATCACGTAAATTACTAAACATGTGAATAAAATTTAGATTTTTACTAAGAAGATGAGTAAATTTTTTGGAATCCGTCTTATGTAATTTACTTCAAAATCTGTATGAATTTACTTCTTTTGTTAATAATTTACTTCATATAGTAATCTACTGAAAAACCGTATATTTGGAGCTCTAGGTTTAATTGCTTTTCTATTTTAGTCATTTTTTAAAAAAAAATTATCGTCTATATCTTATAGATTTAAATACTTTTCAGTTTTAATGCTTTTCTTTTTCGTTGGTTCAATTAAATCCAGTACATTTGACTACTTTTCTGTTTAAACTTTAAACCCTTTCATCAAAATAATTATTAGGTAAAATTCTAATTTTGATCCACAATATTTGTTTACTATTTCTTTATCCTATTTCTTTTTTATTTTGTTTAATTTTGCCTAAATGTAAAATTTCTTCTTACTCATTATAGTTCTAGTACTCGACTTTTGTAAAGATTATCGACATGACAAATCTTGAAATAAAATTATATTTTAAAAATTATAAAAAAGTTAATAACAACTAAAATAATAACATGAAACTTGCGAACCTACTCGAAATTTGAGACATGTATAACCTCAACTCAAATGGTGCTAACTGTAAAAGGAGGATGGTAAATTGAGAGGGAGAGAGGCAGCGGTGACCAATGGGGGACGACATCAGGCACCCCCACCCTAGGAAAGATCACCTTTGGCCTATACCTCCAGCCACAATTACACTTTGCAACATCATTCATTACATCAAGCGTTACCATGTTCTTCCTTAGTGTATGAGGACCAATCTCATAGGTGTGGTTGGTGGCCATTGAAACACAATCACTTTTATCCTTTCTATATTTTTTTATTTATTTGCTCACAAATTTGAGTACCGATTCTTCCAGCGTAAATCGCCATTGCCCATTCCAAGATTGTATGCGACTTAAACACTCACCCCCACTCATTCTCTCGAGTAGGTTCATGATTTTTCTTTTATTATTTTGATATATTTTGTTCTATTTTTGAAATTAAATTAATAAATTTTAAAAAATTAAAAATGCCATAAAACGTTTAATATTGAGAAAAATTTGAACAAAGAAAAAGAATTAGGGTAAAGAAACTTTAAAAAGTTAAAAATTAAAGTTAAAATATTCTCTAATAAAAAAATTGATAAAAAGCATATATATATATATATAGAAAAGTAATTAAATGTATTAGATAAAAATGAACTAAGAAAGGGAAAAAAAAGACTAAAACATAAAAGTATTTAAAGGTGTAATATTCAGCATTGCTAAATGTGCCGAATTCAGAGGAATGAAATATGCCGACTCCACCCACTGTGACACTGTGGTAATTTATACAAACTTGTAAGGCAATTTACTGAGGTGAGACAGTAGCACTATTTCGGCACATCACATTTCGGAGAACTAATCATTTCTGGTGATGTAAATGATAAAAAAAATAGAAAATAGACTAAAATTTGAATTTAGAGAATCAAATATATAGTTTTCCGTAATTTACTAGAAATTGAAGTAATTCATAATTTTACTATATTTTTCCTTTATTTATAAGTTTTTTTTTCTTTTTATTACGAGTTCAACGTCCACTACACAGCCGCTAAAACTACGCCGGTGGGCCCACAAGCTCGTCTTCGTCTTCGAGTACCTTCCCCTTCTTCCACTGGTCCACTCTCTCTCTCTCTCTCTCTCTCTCTCTCTCTAGCCCTAATCCGGCGGTCTCTCCCTCTTGTAATGGCTCGCCGAGCCGCAACCCTCCCCATCCTCCGACGCCTCGCTGACACCGCCGCCTCCGTTCGCTTGTCCCCTCTGCTCCCTAAGCCCGATGTCCCGAACGCCCGTTCCGTCACCTACATGCCCCGTCCCGGAGACGGCGCCCCGCGCGCCGTCACCCTCATCCCCGGCGACGGGATCGGCCCCATGGTCACAGGCGCCGTCGAGCAGGTCATGTCGGCGATGCACGCGCCGGTTTACTTCGAGAAGTATGATGTGCACGGGGACATGAAGCGGGTCCCTGAGGAGGTGATCGAGTCCATAAAGAAGAACAAGGTGTGCCTGAAGGGAGGGCTGAAGACTCCGGTCGGTGGTGGTGTGAGCTCGCTCAACGTCCAGCTGAGGAAGGAGCTCGATCTCTACGCCTCGCTCGTGAACTGCTTCAACTTACCCGGGCTGCCCACCCGCCACGAGGGCGTGGACATCGTCGTGATTCGGGAGAACACCGAGGGAGAGTACTCGGGGCTGGAGCACGAGGTGGTCCCCGGTGTCGTCGAGAGCCTTAAGGTAAGATCACACATCGAGTGTTAATTCATATGAGCTACCAGAGTTCTGTCATTGGGGTTTGTGAAAAATCATATCTTGAAGCTGCCTTAGCAAGTTTGGTACATTTGAGTCGAAATTAATGTTGCAGTGTTGGATGATCGATTTCACAGGGCATTCTCTAAGGTTTTAGTGCTTCAATGGACTTAAAAAGTTCTTTGCTTTAAGCTGCAAATCGAGTGCATCTCAGAGAGTCGTGTTTTTCTTTCGTTGGGGCAATCATTTCATCGGTAATAGTCGATTTCTTGATGTGGAGGCATGGTTTGTTAGTTTGTAGTTTTAGTGTCTCACTAAACGGGGTTGCCAGGTGATAACGAAGTTCTGCTCGGAGCGGATCGCGAAGTACGCATTTGAGTATGCATACCTCAACAACAGAAAGAAGGTCACCGCCGTGCACAAGGCCAACATCATGAAACTCGCCGACGGCTTGTTCTTGGAGTCTTGTCGAGAGGTCGCGACCAAATACCCGAGCATAAAGTACAACGAGATAATAGTCGACAACTGCTGCATGCAGCTTGTCTCAAAGCCTGAGCAGTTTGATGTTATGGTATGTTGGGCGAATCAATCATACTGTTCTCATGTTTATTACTTATGAATTATTAATTATTCTCATATGTTTCAGAGGTTAGGTTGTTCAAGCTACAGTACTATTAGGGATTCACTGTAGCCATAATATATGCTTAAATGGCGTCTGTGAAGACATGTTTTCATCAATTTGCTGTTTGTTGCTTTTTTATCGGAGCGATAAAGGAGTTTCTTTTTCGTTTATAGGTTACCCCAAATCTTTATGGCAACTTAGTAGCCAATACGGCAGCTGGTATTGCAGGTGGCACTGGTGTTATGCCAGGAGGTATCTTTCTCATGGACTAGCTTCATTATACTCTTCTCGCATATTATTCGGTTCTTAGGCAAAATTGATATTTGTGACATCCCAAGCTCATGAACTATCGACATAGCTGATCTGAAATTGGTTATCGTTTTTCGGTGGTTTTCCATGTTGTTTGCTTGTTTAAATGACTAAATATACATATACAACGTGAAATGATGCAGGCAATGTTGGGGCAGATCATGCAGTTTTCGAGCAAGGAGCTTCAGCAGGCAACGTCGGGAATGAGAAGATACTCGATCAAAAGAAGGCAAACCCAGTAGCCTTGCTTCTCTCTTCAGCAATGATGCTGAGGCACCTGCAGTTTCCTTCATTCGCTGATCGGCTCGAGACTGCAGTTAAGCGGATCATCATGGAAGGAAAGGTTCGAACAAAGGACCTCGGCGGTGACAGCACAACCCAAGAGGTAGTCGACGCCGTTATCAGTAACTTGGATTGATATTCAATTGTTACGAACTTGCTCCAATCATAGATTGTTCCATGATGTTCTTGTAACTTCGATATAATTTTTTGGGGTGATCCTGGTGTATTCTTGTTATGGAGCCGGTTATCGATTCCAGAATAAGTTTGGATCAAGGTTCTAACTTCGCTGTAGTCATGAAGAGCCTACAATAATGGTAAGAAAATTTTCACTTCAGCTTACAAGTCTCTTTGACACTCAGAGCCCTATTCAATGAGCATGGTCCTGCAATATATAATTAATCAGATATTTTTTTTATGTAATAATTCCAGTCGGTTCATTTTTACATTGTATTTTTCTTCATTACAAGAGACCAAGCCGAACGACAAGAAGGCTGTCCTTCGGGGGATAAATACACAAGAATTCGCCTATTAATAACAAAAAAAAAACCTGACTTGAATGATCACGTATTAAGAGTTAAAATTGGCTAAACGTATGGGTCATAATTATTCCGGAGAACCTTCATGGCCCATTTATCTTTTATATATTTTTCCGGTAGCGATTGTAGGTGCTATTGCGTGTCACGTAGGCTTCGAGATTCGAATTACTATTCTTATTAACAGCATTTAACCAACCAAGCAACCATATGCTCCGACCAGCGATAAATGCTGAGCTATTCGTTGAAGATAAAAGCACATAAAACCCATACGAGGTTTTGCCATCAGCGGATTGTATCCATTGGGCAAAATTTCTACTTTAAACAACCGTGCAAAAGTTGAAAATATGAATACATGACTAGGTGGAAAGATTGCCAATCAGTGCTTTCAACGTGCATTTTTCCTAAATTTGGAGTACAGAAAATTTAAGCTCCCATTTTAACCAGCCATCTGAGAAATGCAAGACATCCCTAAGTAAGAATGGGATATTTATGAACATAATAAAGAAAGCTTTGGGTTGGAAGGAACTAGATGAATGTATGTTATCTCGATACCAATTTTGGTAGAACACTGACCTTGACTTGCTGTAGATCTTGGTGCATGAACCACCATGGACCCGTCTTCGAAAGCAATCTGTTTATGATTAAAACAAAGCTCAGCAAGCACTTTGTGCTGAATATACCTCAAACTGATTTGACAGTTTTATTACTGAAGGCTGCGAACACGAAACTTCTTTGGAGACACAAGCACTAAAATCATTGGAAATTCGACTTGTATTTTCAAGCCTTGAAATAGATATGACTCGTAAGAACATAAAGACTTGCGATCAAGAGGAACACCGACAGAAATAAAGTGGTATAATGAAACTCAAATGATTGAACAGATGTTTCGATTTTACGTGCACGGCGAAAACGAGAAAGTTCAGAGAAAAAGTGTACCTAAAATATCCTGCTGCTGTACGCAGGCCCATCAAAAGAGCCAAGCCCAACCATACCCCAGGAAGGCCAATCATAGAAGGGACGTACAGCAGAAAAGTGGACGATATCGCCCCCGCCACCATCTGCGAATCATTTGGGAAGTTAAACGGAAAAGAACTTCTACCATCTCCAGCTCTTAGAAGAATCTGACATTAAAAGAAACAGCTCACCATGGAACAAGCTGCATAAGGGAAGTCCGAAACGCCATAGTGGAGCCCATCAAAAATATATGCTAAAGCATTCAAAGGTTGACTTGCGCTAACAAACTGCATCAGAGTGGACGACCCTCAGAAATATACGAATGAAGTGCCTTACTCCTTTACGAATTCAAGAAAGTGATTGCAGAAAATCTTGAATCAAGATATGCATTACATACCAGTACCCCAGTTCTCACAATTTCTAATACGTCAGCATCTGTGGTGAACAAAGTGGCCAAGGAATCGAAAGAGAAACCAAGAATTGCAGCTAAAGATATCCCTGAGAACAATCCAATCTGACAAGAGAAGATAGAAGATACAAGCGCCTTAGTAATAAGATAACAAACAGTAGTAAAGCCACTGTAATATACCCTAGTAAAGGCATGTGAGGAACTCATGGAATAGGAAAGAGGAAATCCCACCTTCAACACAAAGCTTGTTACTACTTTCGCGGTGTTGTAGTCACCTTTAGATAATGAAGTGGCAATCAAAGCCTACAAAAGTTGCAAGGTTTCAAATTCTGAGTCAAGGTATAAGGTCAAAAGCATAAATTCATTAACATTATATGAATTGTGATAAATAAAGCTCTTTCTTTGAATATAATGATTGAAAAGCTGTTTATTTTATGAGATCATGAGAATTATTCTACAGGGACAGAATACTGCAATTAAGTGATCACTAGTTAATTTCTTTGACCTGCCAAGGCAAGTTCTCATGGATGTCCCGATCTGGCCAAGGAACTAGCCTGAAAACCTCCCTTCATGCTAGGTTTTAGAAGCAAAAAAAAGGAGGGAGGAAGGGAGCAAAGGAGAGGAGGGGGGTGCGGGATAGGCTGCGTTTCCGGATGCAAGGGCTCGATAATTTAACACAAGGACAGTGATTTCACCTGAGCAGATGCTGCCAATGCATCTGTAAGAAGAGAGACAGCAAGCCACACTTGCATGCATATCTGATGGGCAGCCATAGCCAAAGGACCTTGACGAGCAGCCATAGATGTTCCCACTGTCATGGTTGCAAGAACAGCAAGAGTTCTTCCGAGAAGAAAACCACCTGCACCATGTTGGTAAGAAAAGCAATGGTAAACTTGCATTCTTCCTTTTCCAATATTTTGAATAAAGACTTGGTATATCAGGACCATAGGAATAAAATGCATGTGAAATCAGATAGCTAGGTTAT
The DNA here is from genome assembly GCF_007655135.1 of Punica granatum. Taxonomy (NCBI): domain Eukaryota; kingdom Viridiplantae; phylum Streptophyta; class Magnoliopsida; order Myrtales; family Lythraceae; genus Punica; species Punica granatum. The sequence goes on from NC_045128.1 coordinate 3,793,597, forward strand.
CATCTATATGATGGTTAAGGAGCTTCATTATTATACAGCACCTTCAAGAACGAGATAAAGACAAAGATCAAATTAACTAGAAACCAAACCCACCAGATTTTAAATAGCCGCCAAACTGCAAAGCTCCCATCTTCGGAGGCAATAATATCACTCTCTTATTAAGGTACCAAATCATTAAAAATGCAACTATATACCTGATACATTTACATACTTAACTCGTCATTTGTCAGTATGGCATATTAATAAAAAATAGTCAATAGAGACTGCATAGTACATACTGTGAAATAACAGTAGAAAGGGCTGCTCCTGTTACACCCAGTCGAAGAATATACATTAGAGTTGGAAACAAGAACACAGCTATCGCATTACCAACACCTGCATGACAAGAAATAGACATATCATTCAGAAAAGGTACTGGAAGCATAGAAAATAGAATTCCCCGTTCACTCTAACAATCCAGATGTGATACTGAAGACCAAAGGTTTGATTGCAAGTGCCCACAAAACAAGGAGGTCTCTAGCTTTGTAGGGAAAGACAAACTTCTGAAAAGGAAAACGGGGGGAAAAAGCAGCAGACATAAAAGCAAAATTAAAGACCTAATCCACAGCAATTTCTGTACTTTATAAGGATGAGAACAGTTGATATTATTACAGAGCAAGTGCTTCAGATATCCAACATGCCATCGATGGAATGATAATGCTTACCTATTCATCCGTAAAAAACTACAGATTCATAATTGGCCAAATGCAAATTTCGTGCCATAAGAAATAAGCGCTACAAACGCAAATGCTATTATTTTTCAGGAAAGTGTATCCAAGTATAGTTAGATGCTTAAAGGTTGATGGTGTGCAAGAAGCATATCAGATCAAAAAAATAGTATCCAGAAGCCACTCCAGATATATTGCTGATTTAATTGACCAAAAACTTGCCTAGACAAAAAACAGGGGTTTTTGTATCCTTAAACCCACGAAAAATTCCTTGAAGAGTCAAAGATGCTACAACTGCAGGAGCACCAAGTGCTCTTAGTGAAAGAAAGCGCTGAGCTGGAGTTCGCATGGGTGATGCCTGTTAAAGAAAAACACCTTCAGGAAAATATCTCAACAGATAAAATGCTGTACATTGGAGAAAGATAAAAAAAAGCAGATCTTTAAACTTCTAAAAGATCCAAAACCACATGCAGATGCAACAAATACATGTCTATTGGCATTGGAAAGCTAGTAAACTTCTATTCATCTGTTTCCATAGATTACATGCCGGAGGATGTTTAGTACGGAGATAAATACTTCAAATGCCCAAGAACTTACCGATGACAATCCCATCAAGTTTAGAAACTGGCCAGAACCAAAATATAGGGCTACAGACTCAATAATGCCAATCCCAACTGCTAATAGCAGAGCAGTAGAGACCGAGGATAGTTGTTTTCTCTCAACTACAGGTTTACCATTATTACCTGAAAAGTAATCATCACCATTGATTCAGTACAAGAAAAAGGATCATCATGAAGAAACAACAATGACATCACCAAAAGGGGAAAAGGTATCTCATAAAAGGCCACAGTGGAGGTGCCGAGCATGATAGTAGTTGACCTAGCTCAGAATCTTTGCTCGTGTGCTTTGAGAAGTCCTCAGCAACAAAGGAGGTAGCAACACTGAGAAGTGGAATATTGAAAAGCTTTGAGATGATATTAAAAATTGAAATGGAAACACCCGCTGAACCCAACTCCACAGCACCTGCAGTGATAGGATGAATGAGCAAACTGAAGAGGAAATGAGGGTAGATTGAGGAAGCCAGAGATTGATTTCCCCACTGCAATCATTTCTTCCTATTATTATTATTATTATTATTTTTGTTTTGTTTTTAATGGTAGAGAGCAGAGCAACCATTTCTCCTATACAAGTTATGAAGATACAAGCTTTTAAATGAGGTAAGATCGAGTCTCCATCTTCTTAATTCAAAGAAGCATGCAATTGTCCCTTTCCTTGATTCTATGAAAACCAAGTGTCTTAAAAAAATTATGCCTCTGCAGGGAACAGAATCTAATCTACTAAAGAATATATGTCATCTAAAGCAGAACTAATTGGAAAGCAGTTACTACTAGAAACAAAATTCAGCTTATGCATAAATGAATACTCATAAAACTCGGAGCAAGCTCAACCATTTAAGGAAAGCAAAAGAATTCCTCCCCCACCTCTCCTAGCAAATATGGTCGAATATATACTATCATGTTAGGCGAGAATGCAGCAAGAGTAACATGGAGATAGAGAAAACATACCCAATCTACCAATATAAGCTGTCTCCATTAATTGAGCCAGAGGGTCAATGGCTTGTCCAGCAAGTGCTGGCAATGAGAGCATAATAAGCTCCTTTTTCACATCAGGAGTGCGTGTTTGATCAGCAGGGTCAGCGCTCAACTCACTACATAATGGAAAAGAAAGGAAGGATGAAAAGAACTTTCATTTTTAGCAAAACGATGATCTGAATTTCATACGAGAAATGCAGCACTTTCAACAAAGGATAACCATTACATTTGCAAATACTACAAATAAATCTAATCGGTCCTAGTTAGCAATTATTTCAGCTGCATAGCCTGCTAGATTGCAAACTGGTTCAGGCAGAAACAGTTTCCTTCAGTTCTATAAAGAAGCAAAAAAACTAACTGCAAATCTGGGATAGCTAATTCAGAGACTTACGGAGTTTCCTCCTGATAACCAAAGCGAGAAGGATCCTCTTTTGGGATGAGATCACTGTGTTCGGTGTAGGAACCCAGATATTCGTTCACATCAGGCGAACCGACACCATAATCTGAACTCATCTGATTCCAGACCACTGGAAGGTTAGCTCTCCTCCTGTGACGCACCACTAAGGGTGAAAATCTTCCATTATCCGAGAAGCATAATCTCTTCTGCTCAGCTATGGCCGAAGAGTTACCAGCCCCACTACTAGATTGAACACGAAAAGGCCATCTCTTCCTTCTAATGGGTGTGTTCCATTCAGTAGGCCTATTCGAAATCGCAGGACTAGTAAGCTTTGTGGCAGGCATGTTGGGCAATACAACTCCAATTCGATCACGAGAAATTTCCTAAGAAATCACTGCAAACTGCGAAAAAGAAAAAAAAACATTTCAGGCAAAGAACAAGAATTCGGACAAAACAAGAACAGAAACATGCAGCATTACGCAGAAAATCTTCCCCAGTTACATGAGCGGATTAACAACCGCCGAAACAAGGACTGAAGAACACAACAGCCTCAGAAGTACCGAGGAAAGCACAAAGCACGCGCAGCACAGCATGGAAAGACAGATAGGGCCGGCGCTGTCACCGAAAGCTAACTTAAACGTTACGGCCTCGTGGAACGAGGCGTACACACAAGAGCAGAGCACCCGACAAAACTAGCTTCACAATCACACTCCAGGGACGCAATTTCCCAGAAATGGAGCTCCGACCGGAGGCATGAGAGAGAAGCAGCAGAAGGGGATGAAGAAAGGAAGGACATTTACGGCCGGGAAGAAAAGACGGAGGGACTTATCCGGTGGTCCGTTTAGGGCTGTGGCGATGGCGGAGCAGAGGAGAGTGAAGTGGCGTAAGCAGTTCCATGGCAACCTGCCGAACGCAGCAGAAGAAGAGAAGAAGAATTCTTCTTCTTCTGATTATTATATTATTCATTAATTTATTATTAACTACTATTTAAATAACTAATTAATTTTACCCGTAGTAAAAACGATCCTCCCGACTGAATTAGTCGAGATACAATTACACTTTCGATAATATCAGAATTCGAAAATAATAATAATAATAATTTGGAAGAAAATAGAACTTCGTTTGGAGCTGCGGGCCTAAAGCCCATTGGGCCTTCTTTACTAATCGATGGTCTGATCTTCCCGGTAATTCCGTTTATTTTGTATCAATTTCCTCGAACTAGGTCCATCGACAAGTTAGGCACGTAGTGCATTGATAGAATCTCCCCTAGAAGAGCAACTGCAGTGCCTCTTCCACGTGAATTTCGACCCGAGTTCGATACGGATGTGTTTAGGAAGTCCAAAGAGTAAAGAAAGATATTCGACTCATCTTACTCGCGTGATGGATGGTCCGGACAAATTGTATTATTGTTACAACATCGATATGAATCGCAATTCACAACCTACACATGTTTGAAAATTTTGAATAGCAGTCACCGGATCACGTGGAAACTCCGAACAACTCATTGAACGCGAAGCAGGAAGAGGACCATCAGAAGAAGAGTGACCAGGAAGTTCCAGCTGAATGCTCCCGGATTGATCTTCCCGGCACCCCCAGCTGTTCACAGACCACAAAAAGGCAAATCCTGAATGAGTCTTCGAGGTGCAACCGTGATCTTTATTATGAGCAACGGAAAAAATCAAATGAATTCAGACGACAAGGCAGTGTCTGCAAGCCACGAGTTTTTCCTAATGCGAGCTCGACAGATAACAGATAGATCTGTGGAGGACATCGCCCTGATAAACCGATTCGTCTCCTGAAAATTAACTACTTCTGCAATTACCGGGGCAAGTAGACTCGTTGGCGAGGGACGTGAGGATGGCCTGCCCTTTGTAACCAGCATAGTTGCACGTGGTTCGGTTGCACGAACTAATTGTGGAGTTCCCGATGTACAAATCCGTCCCCTGGCATAGCATAGAAGGGCAGACAGACCCATTCGATGGCGAGATCTGAGAGGGCTGGCATTGTAACCTGACCACACACACAAACCAGGCTTCATCAGATCGCATAGAAAAGAACGAACATCATCTGAAAAACAATAACAAACACTGGATTCTTGAGCATTCATGTGAAGGCAGAAGCAGAAGACTGCTAATACTAACGTCATGTTATTCGCGAAGCTACAGCTGCACTTGACGCAGTTGTTCGCAGTGAATACGTAAGTGCCATTGGAAACGAGAAGTGAGGAGTCAAGCGAGTCGTTGCTAATCATTGATGAGCAAGCTGCACATTCAAGTCACCAGTCAGATTTTGGTCAGGCAAATCAACTCGTGTCGTGTGGACGAACAGAAGTAACTTGTCTTCGATGAACACTTTTGAGCAATGGGATCATCACCAGAAGTCCCAAGATGGTTAAGAGGCCATCAAGCCCATCACCGATCCGGAAAAATCGAACCCGAGTTAGGGAGATAGGCAGCAACCTTTTAGTGGAACATCAATAGCTACATCGGCCTCGAGATCGCTATCACTGGCGAGCTTGTTGAGACGCAACAACGCGTCTGCAGAGACATTGAACTGCCGCGATATCTCTTCCACCGAGCTGCCAGAAGCCACCAGGTGGGCGTAGTGGACGACCTTCTCACCGTCCACGGGATCGCAGCTGCACGGGAGAGGGATCTTCAGATGCTGCCCTACCTAAATAGATGGAAAACAACATGTTTTGCAGCACACTGAGTTATCACACCAAATGATCATACCCTCCAGGCCGCGGTTTCATTAACCGTATTAATTAATTAAGGTCCCTCGACTTGCACATCCATCTCAGCCGACTGACAGCGCAGTTTGCCAACCGGGACCCTTCACGGTTTGCCGTAATTAGTTAATTTAAAAAATACAACATGTGTCTTTGTACGTACATTAATGATGTTGGGGTTGGTGATGTTGCTGGCCGCCGCGATGTCCAGGAAGGTGACGAGACTGGAGAAGACATTGGTGGCAATATCGGAGAGGATGTCGTTGCTGCGGACGGTGTAGACGGGGATCTTCCGGGAGGTGCCGGTGCCATTTGAGCAGGAGCAGTCGAAGGGGATGCGGATGATCTGGCCCTGCCTCACCGTGGCGTTGGCCGGGGTGGATTCCAGGAGGTCATTGGCGCCGAGGATGGAGCGGAGGTGGGGCACGCCGAAGAGGGACTGGACGGCGGCGAGGGTTGTCTCGTTCGGGGCCTTGTAGCCGACGAGACCGTGGCAACTGGCAGTGGAGTTGCAGCTGAACCCAAGCGCCGCCGTCAATGCGGGGCCCAGCGTCGCACAGATGAGGAACAGAAGACCCGGAATCACCGTGGCGAAACCCATCTCTCTCTCTCTCTCTCTCTCTCTCTCTATCTATCTATCACTCGCTCGCTCTCTTGACAGCTCTCTGATGAGCTTAATAATGGAGGTTTGGGCATTGCGGCAGAGGAGAGGGAATTAAGAAGAAGAAGATAGAGACGAAGACTTTGACTTTTCAATTTGAACGAACACCGTTCGTGGGAACGCAGCCGAAGCGTCCACTGGGTAGAGTGGCCCCACGTCTCTCCTCCATCGTTCGATATTTTATGGAGCAGCGACGCCGTGCATACTACGATCCCTAGAGAATTCAAAACATTGCATGCAAACATTTGAGTGCACGACCTTTGCCCTATGCCCCTCCTTCCTGTTTGTCTTTTTAACACGTATCAGTAACAATACGATGTCATTTAATATATAGTATTGATCGGCCTATCGATACGAATAACTAGTAAGCCATGGCCACAGAAGCGGCATCTCAACGTGAAGCACATAGTGGTGATACCACCAGTTGAACGTGCCATGTCCCGGCGACAGCATGTACGTACGAAGAACGAAGGCTCTCTTGTACATGTACGTAGGGCCGACTGCATTACTCCCCGACGCAATATGAATACATATAATCGGGTCTACATTCGAAAAAAAAAAAAAAAAAAAAAAAAACCCCTCGCTGTGAAGATATGGACGAGAGGACTAAGATAGTGGGTCACTCACGGGAGTCATCGTCTTCGCGAGAATATGAAGATTTCGCACCATCAAATCTAGCCACCACCATCAATTTTAGGTGAGAAATTTCAGCTCTCTCATCTTATTCAAAGAGAAATTCGCACGGATTAGTTCAAATAATTCGATGCTAATTCCTTTCTGAATTTTATGAATTAAAAAAAAGTTATGCCGAAAGAGCTTAATGGACAGACTGGTTCCATTTGAATTATAGTGCATACCAAAAATAATAAATAAATAAATAAATAAAAGTTGTCTTTGTAAAAGAATGGGCTGGAATTCCACCCGAAGTTCAGACTTCAAACTTCAAAGTCTTCACACATTCATTCAGTTTGAGTTGTGTCGCTGTTGCGGGGTCAAAGGTCAAACCCCATTGTAGACCTGTCCTAGTCGAATCGAAATTTCTCGCAGTCTACTTTTTGTGATATCTTATTATACAGATTAAAATATATTTAACGAACAAACATCATGGGAGAAAAACCAGGTCATTCAGATAAAAATGTCCGCTAACAAATATTCTTTCCCCCCCGTTGAATATCGTCGAAACCACGACAGTGAACACCCACGGGGAGCATGATCTCTAGCGAGTTAAGAACAACGAGATGTCCCAGCTCGAATACGATGCTTGACTATGACCAAATCAACTAAATCACGCAATTCGACGGGTGGTCCGCCGTCCACTGCCTCGATGAATCATCGGGTTAAACTTGCGAGAACAATCACGCTGTTATTAAGGCTCAGTTGTCACAGAACCATTTCTACAAAGATGAAATAGAAACAAAATTGGAATCGAACCATCGTAACAACATTTTTCACATGAAATTAGCAAGCTGACGGAAGAGGTTGGGGTCATCAGTGTCTTCTTCAAGCCTTGAGAGGGAGTTGATAAGATTAGGATGAGTGAGATCTGTGGTGACGAAGAGATGGAACAATGCACAAAACGGATGCCTCTACAGCTGAAGTAGCTTCCGACGAAAGGAATTGAGATAAACTTTTCCTTCACTTCTCCTCTAGCCGCTGCAGCACCGACTCAGCAAAACTCTGTTGCCTGTCAAGAGCGAAATAAAGAGACTCAGTCGAGAAAAACTACCGCCGGTCATATGACATGACCATGCAGAAAATCGAGACTGATTCTAAAAGGATAGTTCGCTTGCACTGCAGTAAGAAACTTGATTGACAATGGCAACGACCATGGCGTGCCTGTCAAATCAAGGGAAAATTCTTGTCCAAACTGGGTCAGAGGACTCTCTTATCATCAAGGTTGCAGAACCTCAGGCAGCTTTGGTCAAGCAAGGTCGACTCAGGGCCGTAATCATGGACACACCATTTAATCAACTTCCGCCTAGTCTTCTAAAGAGGTTATCTGATATAAGAATTGGCGGCACTCATTTCCGAGACTTATTGTATCTTCAAAAACCATAACCTCCCTAATTTATTAAACTGCCGCACATAGAAAAACTTTTCGAGTGAACCTACTAGGCTTTTTCTCTGAGAAAGTTCAGTCCAGATGGGGAACTGGGATATTAATTATATAAGTCATGCACGAGGGATGCAGAGAGGAGAACTGGGACTATAATTGCTGCCATAAACTTCCCAAGCACAAACTCTCAAAAAGAAGCAGACTAGCTAATATCGAACTCGACTTACTTCCGCTCCCTATGCTTTGGGCTAGGGCGAGAATACTTCAAATATCCATCCCATGGAACCTTCTTTAGACCGGCTCGAACGGATATGATGTCCCTGACCCTGAACCATGCGTAAGACAAAGAAAGGGTAGGTTGCTATCGGAAAACCAGGCTGAGAGGAGAGACCCAGCATACTAATTTATCAATTGCAGAAGGATACGAATTCATTACCTCTCTGCAAACTCTATGGGTGTCTCCCCCGGTCTCAACAATTGGGGCTCCAAGTACCACACATCACAAACCACAGCCCAGGAGGTCATAAGTTGCAGGAGATGCATCGTGAAGGATTGCCTGTTGATAAGAATGTCCTTCAGGCATTAGCAGTAGCACAGGAAAACATTTGCATGTGCATAAGTATCAGTAACTAAATTGCAAAGAAAAACAATTCCTTGCAGAGAAAACTCTTCCCAGAGAATCATGGTTTTCCAGGAAAGTCGAGAAAAAAGTAAATAGACAAAAAAATTGAAAATGCTTGTGGACCTCGGGAGATTTTGATGATAGTTAAAAATATGAAACTGCAACTAGCATGAGAGTTCCTTACTTCCTGCTGTTCCAGAAGGCATCGACAAAGATTTTATTGTACTTGATCGCAATTGGGCAGACAGTGCAACCAAGTTCAAATGCACCCTACACATCGTCAAAAAAGAATTAAAATCTTTAAGCAGATAGCTCGCTCAGCATAATTTGTTGTCCACGTATCATGTTCTAGACAAGCAACAAAGAGTTGTTTAAAAGCCAAAAGAAAAAATCTCAGCTAACTTGTACATCATTGAAATATAATCTCTGGCTGGAAAAGTTATGGGTAAAAAGGAAACGTGTAGAACAAAGGAACTGAACTACTTCTTGAAAAGCAGAAAGATAGTCATGGTGCTTTTGATTTTCAAAAGGACATATATGCAAAAGTAAATTACCTTCTTGAACATAACAGTGTAGTGATTATTTACGCAAGTTCCTTCAGGAAAGATAAGAAGCGGGTTATTGTCAGCACCCTGTACATGATCCCTCAACCTGAAAAATGCAAGTTCAGATGTATGCATGGATGGATAGCATTCTGATCAAGTAATAAGGATCCAACCTCTGCACCTCCAAAACTTACTTCTTTGCAACAATTTCACGATCTTTAACTTCTGTACGATTGAACCAGATACACCCCATACTCTCCAATATTGTGCTTTGCAAGAGTCCTAAATGGAGATAGCCAATACACAGTCAAACTAAAAGACCATATGACTAATTGTTGACTTTAACAGGAAACATGTCAAGAAAAATTATGCGGTTGTTCCCAACGAAAACAACAAAACAAGGTGTATTCTGCAAGTCTGAGAAGTACAAAGACATGTTAAGCATGTACACTAACCAACCCATCCAGGATGTTTTTGCATAATAACAGCAAATGCTGTCATCTGTTCCAAAATGATGAAATCAATCATGGAAGTGTGGTTGGCAACATAAACCTGTTCAACAAGCAAAAAATTTGTCAGCTGTTTGAGATGAAGGTCAATTGTTCAGGTCAAATCAACAACCTCAAAGCGACTTGTCTCTACAAAGTAAACATATCGTCACAAATAACCATGAAAGAGAGCTAATATTCTCATCAGCAGTACCTGTTTAGGTCGAATACTTGGGCGCGGCCCATGATACTTGACCACCCCAGTCCATGAAGCGACAAAGAAGCTGCAAATTAACTCAACTAGCACCCGCTGACAAGAAAAAGAATCCACGCTGAGAGAGTGAGCAACATGGCTAACTCCATGGGCTAAAGTAATAGAAAATATACTGGAAAAGCATTATTTGTTAACTATTGTACCTCCAATTTTTTTCGCAGTGTGTCATGCCCCTTAAGCAATAAATGCACAGGGATGAAAGATGAAAGGAATATTATCCATCCAAGTGTCAGTACTAAAACCCTGCAAACATGGACGGGAAAACGTATAATGAAGTGTACTAAATCCTCACAATCATCAGTTCCAGGGCAAAGAAAAATCAAACGATCTAAAATCATAGAAGTCCTTCACCTAGAAACTTAGAACAGCTAATTTAAGTCCATTTTCATGGATGAACTTAAAATATTAATGTAAAAAGAAATACATTGAAGCATTCGAGTTTCAACTTTAGATTGTGACTAGTTCCATGCATACAAAGGGGCAAAGACAAAAATATTTTTAAAATACTAGAGTTGATATATACTAATTACATTCTCAGCATTACGATCCACAAACTTGTAGGAAAACATAAAACATTAATAAAATATCAGATTTTAAATTTTGTCCTCAGAATGAACCTTATACTAGGATCTAAGAAACCTGGTTAGAACTTAGAACATCCGATCCTGTCCATCACATTTTTTATGCAAGGACCAATCCGATAAGCAATAAATAACAATTTGAACAAGTAATTCTGCAGTCCTAGAACTGCACCGAAGCAGTGAAAGATATATAATTTGACATAGTTGAGACCAAACCTCGCCGGGAATAAGATTAAGTAGCGAACTAGCACTCCAAAACACCATAATGGGAACAAATATATATTCCAATTCCATGGTTCAGGAGGATTCGACTTGAAGCATCGTGTAAAAGAATCCTGCAATCCAACGAGCACGCAATCAAGTTAATTAAGGAGTGGCAGAATCTTCATTCAGCATTGAAGTACTCACTGGCCAAATAAAATCGTAAACTCGAGCGAACAAATCAGTGATCTTCCATCTCAACAGACGACACTTGAAAAAGAAAGGAACTTTTTGCACTTACATCAACAATGGCGCCGGCAGCCTCGGTTAACGTCGGGGAAATGTCAAGCAAGTCGCGCCTGGGAAAAACGAAACAAACACAGAATTCAGCAATGGAATGCCTCCCATCGAATCCGCCACGGACTCGATCAATAACAACACAACAGCTCCGAGCCCGAGCTCCGAGCTGCTTTCCGCGCAATTCCTCATCGACCAAATCGAAGCCAGACCGACCGATCAATCAACAGAGAGAGGAGAAGAAAAAGAAGGAGAAGAGTTACAGGCGGAGCTTGCCGTGGGGCTCGTTGATGGAGGATCCAGAGGGGAGGTAGTCCTCGATGTTGGGGCGATCGAGGTCCAGCTCGGAGCTGGAGGAGTTCAGCTTCCCGGCAGTGTCCATCGCCGTTGGCTGCTGCTTCTTCTCCCGTCTGCGTATCGGAGCGAGAGAGAAGGAGAAGGACAGAGAGAGAGACATCTAAGTATAACCAGGAAAAATATAATAAAATTAATTTGCTTCATGAAAATGTGAAATTACCTTTTGCTTGTTTCCCTTTTTTTTAATTAGATTTTCCTATTATTAATTAATTAATTAATTTAGATCTTAATCTTCCATATGAATTTTTTTATGCAACGTAAATAATATTATATATTGAGGGTTGATAATGCTAAAATGGCTGTTAAAAGTTATTATCCGTTTCGTTATAGCACATACATTTATAAATTAATCAATATGTTACAGAATACATAACAAAAAACTATATAGATTTTTATCTTTTTGTTTTACTTTAAAATTAATTCAGCAAAATAAAAGAAAACGATACGACTATGAAATACCGCAAATTCATAAAATACTGCAAATTCATACATCAAAGTTAAGAAAAAATAAAAGACACGGTAAGAAAGGACTACATCTCCAAATTGTGTGGAGCTGGAGTTGTTCAACAAATGTATACAAAGTCTCTTAACCTTCCATTCCCATCCAACTACTACCCATTTCTTGCCAACTTATTGCAAAATTTGAGTATGATCATATATAAGCACGACGGCGAGTCGAGTTTCAAGACAAAGAAAGCGAAATCAGGCACATGAAAGTTAAAAGAGTAAGTTAACAAATATCTTCCAATGGTACAAAACAAGAATATTTGCACAAATCGGTTCCTTTTTCCTCTCCCTGCTTTTACTGCTACTGTTGATGGAGACCCATGGTAGATTCATCAGAAGTATGTCGAGGGAATACTTCCCTCGACACAAGAATAATGTGAGATCCACAGCGATTGGATGTTAAACAAGCAACGTTGTATTATTGGTCCTTTCTCACCACGTGAATTAAGTACGGGAGACAACATGAACTGGATGAGGAATTTTACAATTGGGCTTAGTGGATGTGATGGGGTAGACGGTTGAAGAACCTCGATGGGCCGAACTTCAATGTTTTCCTCCACCATCTACCAGTTGGAACCATAGGGAAGTTTTGGGGGCTAAAGGGCCTTCACAGTGCTTACCGTAGCCCACTAATAAAGGCCACAAAATTCCGTAACGAAACTTCTTCGTATCCATGGTGAAAAGTTTTTCGAATTCGAATGTCGACTAAATCGCCTGCCGATCCTAATGGCAGAATTAGTAGTCCGCTTCTCAAGAGAAGCATAGTTCAGTGTCGTGCAGTGACATTCGTCCTCGGGATATAATTAATGAAGGTATCTAGTCAATTCATTTGTCCCGCTGATACACGCTGCGCAAAGGTAAATGAGCAACACCCGCTTTGGACGCACTTTGTACACTCTTGTGAAGTCCTGCTAAATCGTACATAACTAGAAAAGTCGGAATCATTGGTGCAGTCCAATCGATTTGAACATCTCCGTGTAGATAAAGATAGCGAGAACTCGAACTCGAACTAACGTTAACCCGACAAGATTCGGATCGAATCAAGTTGATGTATCATCATTTCGGAAGGATTAATCTTTCCAAGCATGTCCTAATCAATCACCAAATTTCTTGCTTCAATTAAACACGAAACAGTTGTGTTTTGTCTTCTCTTGAAAATGCGGTGGGTCGATTGCTAATTAAGTGAACAAACCTACAAGGTTGATGGCGTCCTCCCTAACCTTCTAAAATTGGGAAACTGACTAAAATTAGAAAAAGAAAAAATTTTGGTTACATGAATCTATGATGACTTTCAAAGCAATTAATCCGAACAATTTGATGATCGAAAAATTATTTGATCTCTTTAAGGAACCATTTCTTATGCTTATATATTATTAGTCTGACTATATTATGTGACGTGAGTTTCACTATAAAAAATTTGATCCGAGCACTTGCATAATGTTTCACAGATTGAGTTGATCCGACCGTTTACAGAGGACCGGAGGAGCTCCGAGATCTGCTATCATCCTTCAATTTTGATCATCATTGCTCAATATGAAAGAATTTGGCCCCGATGGAATTGGAATTTGCCAATGAGGTTGCAGAAAAGCAACTGAAGGAGAGACGAGAACAAAAACATCGCATTCGCCCAAGTACCTTTGATGAGTCGAGGCTGATGCAACATCCCAAAGTTTTAAGAAAAAGAGGCGCTTTGTTGGGTCATTTTCTTGACAGTGACATGTGTATACGATGGAAAAGTTGCCACTTACTGCTACCCAATGCCTTATGAAGTTAATATTTTGGACCATTGGTCCTATAATTATCCCGAACGCGTATGGTATGAGGGACCATCGCCACGGTACCTAATGTTGGTTGGAACCCGATGTATAAGACAGTCAAGAACTCACGGCTGTTTGACAGTTCTTTCCGTAAGTTTTGAAGACGAGGTCTTTGGAGTCCTTCTTTCTATATAGAAGAAAAGACTAACGTCTTAATATGATATCAAATTTAAGAAACATGAATAATTCATAATCTTTTCTTACGATAACGTGACGGTAAAGAATCAATTAATTTCCTAGCTCATGTAAAATTATAGCTTTTCTTTCCGTCTATTACGGAAAGGTATGATGACCCATAAATTTTTTCCACAAATCATATTTTCAAGATTACAATGGTCACAAGTGAACATATATACACAGTCCAAGATTGACAAAAATATTCCCTTTTTTTTTGTGCCTATTAGGGGTCCTGTCGAAAGATTCTCGAGATGATCTTATAGCTGTCAAATGAAGGCAAAGGCAGTGAGAGAGAAAGTATACGAAGTTATGAACTCATTAACTTTTATCGGAAAGATCACGGGTGTTATTAACCTATTTATTGAGATTGAGATAGGTGTTAACTCGAACATTGAGTTGCCGTGACCAGTGGTAATAATATTTACCCAAAGAACAAATTGATCATGTGATGACTATTTCTAATTTAGAATTAATGATTTACTAGCCTTTCTTTGCTATTTATGGCACATGCATGCATACAAATCCCAATAACCAAGGCGAATGGCCATATATAAATCACAAACAGGACATATCAAATTGTCTTGATTTTGTCAAATTTATCAGGGCTTCATAATGAGAAAAAGCCTATCAGGGTCAATTATTATTGCTTAACAACCCATTTGATGCCAGCACATGTTTTATTTCACTAGGTTTAATTGTGGTCATCATCGCATATATTATGCGTGACAATTTTTCTCGGGCCACCAAATTATTTGATACTTCCATTTTTTTTGCCTTTTGATTTTCCCAAAATCCGTACTTTTACTCTTTTTACATTCAAAAATATATTGATTGAACGATGAGACTTTTAGGTAAGATTTAATTTATAAAGTTCTTATGGTTACGACATCACATGCCTATTCGTCCTATTTCATAATTTTTTGGTGCATGGATGATATATGTTAGTACCAACACCAAATTAATATTTTATAGAAAAGATATGTGGACCAACGTACGTATGCTATATCATGCACTTGCATTGATAAGTATAATTTTAACCTCTACCGAGAACAAAAATCTTGAATTAATGAATTAATGTACGTTTCCACATGATACTTCACGTGCATTGTACCAAACATAATTGGCTGAAAGTAAAATCCACCACTTAGCCAAAAAAAGAAAGTAAAATCCACCAAACAATGGCACAACCAAACAATATTTTCACGTAGTGGGGAATGTTGTCTATGGATGTCCTAGTGGGGCCGAAAATTTATTTTCTGTACACAACATTTATTTATTGGATTGGGAGATAATTTGCACTTTTAAAAGGATAATACACATATATATATATATATAATCGAAAAAAGGATAGTATAGTACGTTCCGTTTGGTTTCGGAGTCGCGATTTAAAATTTTAACTTTAACTTTAACTCAACACATTACACAACAAAACATACTTTTCCAAAGTCAAACTGGTGAGCCCCATATGTTATTTGATATACAATCCCATACACTACCTAATACACTACACAACAAAAATGATGGGGTCCATAGGCCTTGTATTTTTTTTTGTCTTTTTCCACAATCAAAATCAAAGTTACAAATTCAAAACTTTAATTCTGAAATCAAACGCACTGGTATAGTCTAACAAGGCAATATCTCACCCAAAAAAGAAAATGCAGTAACCAAAATCATAATGATAGATACGAAAAATCTCATGTAGAGAAGAAATGGGCACTTAGCCTTTTCTTTTCTAAATCAAGAAACACATTTTACAGTGAACAAAGATAGACAAAACAGATAATACTTCGTGAACGAAATTTTTTGTGCAGCGGATCTTGAATTAAACAATATTATTATTTGGAAGGCCCTCATCATGGGGAGGGAGAGTTATGATGGTACTCAAAGTCTCACGTCGAAAAAAGAGAGAGAGAGAGAAGGATTCTTTTTTTTTTTTTATGAATAAAAGGTTAAGTCGGAGTATTAATTCGCTGTGACTGTCCCAATTAAGGGAAGCTAATCATCACGGAATATTCCTTTCGTCATAACTCACTGAGATTTTAATCCAACTTTGTCACCGCAGCCTCAGTAACACACTAGTGAATTAAGTTTAAGGCCCACTAGATCAAGTATTATGAACCGGCCACCGCCATCTCATAATACACCCACATAGTAGCGAACTTTACTTTCTCAGTAAGGTTCGAATTCGTGATGTTTAAGTGGAGCGCTTGATGCTTAACCACTAAATCACTGTGCTGGTGGTGAAGAGAATGATCCCCTTGTTCAACTTATAAAAGTGCAAGAGCATGTAAAAACAAAATCATAAATACCAATCATATTCTAAGCAGATAATAACATCTTCGTACATTCTTTCTTTGTGAGATCCTGCTTCCATCATCATGAATTTCACCTTAATTATGCTGTAAATAATATGTATTTTACCTGAATTTTTTTTATGTCTAAATGATTATTTCTATGGATACACCTTTTGGATTCAAATGGCCAATGAGTGGCCATCTTTCCCATATTCCCAAGAGTTAAGTAGTGTGGTATGATTTGATTGATATTTGCCACGAAAATTCTCATCACTCAGTCCTCTCCCTTCTCCTTTTAATTCAAAACCTGTTCCGTGGGCGACTATAATTTATTTGAACACAACCTAATAGTTAAGTAGTGTGGTATGATTTGATTGATATTTGCCATGAAAATTCTCATCACTCAGTCCTCTCCCTTCTCCTTTTAATTCAAAACCTGTTCCGTGGGCGACTATAATTTATTTGAACACAACCTAATTGTTCTTTCATAACAAACCATAAGTGAAAGAAGAAGAAGAAGAAGAAGAAGAAGAAGAAGAAGAAGAAGAAGAAGAAGAAGAAGAAGAAGAAGAAGAAGAAGAAGAAGAAGAAGAAGTAAACCTGGATTATACTACATAAGATTATTTTTACTAAATGGGTGGGAAATTATACTACATAAGATTATTTTTACTAAATGGGTGGGAAATTTTTTTAATGAAGAATCACTCTCTAAAAATTTTTTTTTAATGAAGAATCACTCTCTAAAATAATTAAACTTACAAAATTGTGTAGTGCAATGATGGATTCGAGTATTTTATTAGTATACTTATGGGAACCTAATTAATAGTTATATGTATAAAGTGTACTTGCGATCCTACATACAAGTTTTGACATGTACGGAAAAAGTATACATTCGGTCCGTGAGTTTACTTATTTACTATGTTGTTTTAATCTATTTTTCTTAATTTTTTTATTCATTCTGATTCTGGAGTTTCTCATGTTTTTCATTTTTAATCATTTTTCCTTTCTTTTTTTTGTCATATAAGTTCAATTGTTTTTGTCTGTGCGCACCATCTAGTATTAAGACACCTCAAATAGATTATGACTGATTCGCGGTCAAACTAGATCAATTCAATAAGGAATAAACTCTCTAAAATTGTGGATTTTTTTTCGATCACAAAGGAAGCCATAACCCTAGTAAGAATTGTGAATTTTCTTCATTTACAACACTTGAACATAAAATCTTACTTAAGAGGAATATGCATTGAATCACTTGAATCAATCCAAGTTGGTAAGTTTTATTGTTTTTCTATTTCCATCGATTCAATTTTTTCGGTGTGAACCATGATATCCGGAAGTCCAATTGGGTCCCGATTAATTCAGTCGAGCTGGTATGGTCCACTAAATGGTAAAATTCTCCCAGTATGAATTTTATGCATTCACAATGACTTGAATCTGAGACCTTACTTAAGAGAAATAAACGTCAAAATGCTTGAATCAACTCATGTCGGTTCCCATCAATTCAATTTGGCTAGTTCCCCTTTAGTCCCAAAGAAGTATTTTTCTTAAAATACAATGTATACAACATGTAAAGGAGAGGTCTAAGATTTTCTCTTTTGGTTTATAAAAGGGCACAGAAGAGAGACAACGGGCATGGAGATGCAGAGGCTGCTTTGCATTGCATGCTCCCCATCCATGCAATGCTAACTTTTCAATATTTGAGTGAGTGTGTGTGTGTGCGGGGAGCTCAGAGATACAGCAAAATCTGATTGGAACAGAGCTGAAAGAGAGGGACATACCTAAGAAGGTCAAAAAGCAACTATTGTCAATGTATATATACTTTTTCTTCGGTGTACATCATATGGGAGTCCAATAGATCCTAAATTATGATTAAAGAAGGTTCAATCCATTAAAAGATAAAAGTATATCTAATCATAAATTTTCTTTATTCACAAAACTATATCAATAATTTACTTTAAAAAAAAGTATTAATAGCTTCGCTTGGTTTTTGAGTAAAATATCTTACTTAACCCAACTCAATTATATTTTTCATAAATTCAATAACATAATAATTACTTTTTTACTTTTTTCTCCAATTTAATAATAAATTCTCTCAAATACTTTTTTCTAACGATTTATATTCAATTTTTTAATAATAAATTTCCATCTATTTTCATATCTATATATACATAATAATTTTTTCATCTATTTTCACATCTATATATGCATGCATATATATATTCTCACACATCAATAAATTTGTCAATATTTACAATCATTGTACAAATCAAGTTGAACTAGATCATTATCCAACTCAAAAACCAAACGCAAGATAAACTACTTAAATTAATATATAAACTTGCTTTTCATGCAATATATATATGGTATACACATTATGAAAGACTAATTTTTCTTTTCTATTTTTGGTAATTGCAGGAATATATTAAAAAAAAGGAAGATCCTTGATACATGTGGATATATTGAATCTAATCCCGAATTAAACTTCTTTGACAAAAGCTTTATTGTATCAATCATGTGTTATTTTAAGATAACAACAGAAGTTCGATGTGTGCGAAAAATTGCAATGAGACAAAGAAAACGATAAAAGAATCTGGATGTTCGAACTTTTATCTTATTACATACACTAGCTTTTTTGCCCATGCAATGCATGAGTTATTGTTCATAGTGATTATTTTTATATAAATTTTTAAAAATTTTGACATCACAATTGAAATTTTCATTAAGTTATATATATTCTTAAATTCAAAGCATTCAAATATTAGTACATCCAATAACAAATTCAGAATAATTGGAAATGAAGTATAGTACCAAATATAGATGAAGAAAATGATGTTACTTAGAAAACCTGTTACGTTTTCTTAAATATCAAATCTGAAAAATTGTAATAGATGACCTCCATATATTTTGTAAAAAAAATGCAAATAATCTATTTTTAATAATTATTAAATAGATTTCTCTATTACTATTTAAATAATGTTCAATTTCGAAACATACTTATTGCATATAGTAGATTATTCTTTTAGTTACTAATTATGTCAAAAAGCTTTTAATAGATATTCATTTTAAGAAATTGTATTTTTTATAAATAAATGTTGAGATTATATATTTAAAATCAAGAATGTGCTTGTATTATAAAATCATTAAGTATTTAATAAATGATTGATATGCATTTACTAATTTAGTCCTAATTATATATATATTTATAATTGTTTATTCAAACATTTACCTTTATAACCTCATATTATATATAAAATTACTTTTCTAACCCTATTTACCATGGGGATACAAGTTCATATATATATATATATATTAACGAAATTTGGTTGTGTTTGATACGCATAAATGAAGCAAAAAAGAATGAAAAAGCCATTCCATCCTTCCACTCTATTTCGTTATTTAAAACCACTTATAAGTCTGAATGAACATTAATTCGATTATTATAACATTTTCCCCAATTTATTAAAATGACTATTCCTTCAAAATAATTAAATAATACTTATTCCACCATATTAACTAGCTTTCTTTTAACGTTTTATATCTATAAATATATATAGATATTATTTTGGTAAATAAGTCTAATGTATTAATTGCACTCCGTCGTGTTTTGAAGTTTAACAAAAAAATCACCATTTTCTCCTAATATTAGTACTTTTTTTGGCAAAAACAACTTCCATTTCATTTTATTGTTCTAAACACGAATTTTATGTAAAAGCTAGCTATTGTCAAGTGATGAGAAGTTGTTCGATAAAAGCTATGATATATGAAACTTTATTATCTAATTATGTTACAACAAATGCCATGAAATAGGTACTGTGCATTATTTTGGATAATCTTTTTTACTTTTCTATATCACTACAATAAATACTCTTATGAGTCTTATTAGAGGTGAATAATGAGAGACAATTATAATATTTACCTCTAAATTTCTTATATTGAGAGAAATACAATATATGCCTCTTAATCGAATTTTATTTGTCTCTAATGTACCTAAAATTAATAATTTATTAAATTATAAATTTATATCACAATTACTAGCAGAAAATAAGTTTTTTGCCTATAAAAAATAACTTTTAAAAACATTTTAGTAAAGGCATATAGAAAATTTGTCACTAATTTTTATTTCAGGAAGCAAAAGATTTAATTGCTTTTAAATTCAATCTTATTTTCCTACAATATATTATTTTAGAGGTTAAATACAATTAGCTCCATATCTAATTTTCATTTGCCTCCAAAATAATAAATTTGATCTATAAAGTAAGTATATAAAATGTCAAAAGTTTGATGGACTATTTTAACATAAACATAAAAAAAAATATTCAAAGAATAAAAGAATATTTAAATTACTCTGTACAAATAGAAGATGTCTTTTATTTACATATATATAGGTATAAATTACGTTGTGCAAATATTAAATTACATAAAATAGTAAAACCAGTATTTTTTGTTAATTTACATCATTTATTGTATTTACATATGATATTTTATGATATAAATTATTGGATAATCAAAATTTTTTTATAAGATAATTGAACAATTTTCAAATTACAACCTTGGTAAAAAAAAAGATCAACATTCCACAATATTTAATTTACTATTCTATGTACATATTAATTTTAAATTATCATATAAATGAAAATTGTACATACTTATAGAGGTTTGACATTATTTATTGTGATATATAAATGTAATTCAATTCAAAGATGTATTGGTGGCATAA